>NC_046986.1:10841480-11172730 GCF_009769545.1 Cyclopterus lumpus
TACCTGCAGGGGACTCGGAGGCAAGTCCTCCACTGGCAAAATTATGAAGGCTCTGATTGGCTAGTACTTATTGCCTTTGTTTGTAGGAATGGTTAGGTATAGGCCTGGGTTAGGGTTAGGGTTAGGGTTAGAGGAACTGGTTAGTAGGGTAAGGTAAAAAAAAGCACGTCAACAAAGCACTGAGAAGCTTAGCTTACAAAACACACACAGTGTGTCACAGTGACTTCATGCTCTGCTTCGATAGACATTACTCCATTATATCTTTACATTGCAAATAGTTGTTTGCTTATTAATGCTCTGAATGTCAAACAGAAGTTCAGACATAAATTGCCATCACAGTGATTTTGAGTCAAGAGATAAAGACGGGGAATGGATGTAACTAAAAACAGAGAGACGGGGCTGAGCAGGTGTGGACATGGTTCACTAACTCGCCATGTCAAATCTGACTCCGTCACTTTACACTCTGGACTGAAAAAAACTGACCCAACAGCTTAGCTGCTACACTTTCAGGAACACCATTTTATGGGAAATTATGTCTTATGCATGGTCATATGGTCATTATTATGGTCATTATGTCTTATGCATGGTCATCCTGAATTTGATGGAATAACAATTTGTATTATACAGGAACAAATGTAAGACAAGGCAATTTTCTAAAATGTATTTTGGATGTCAATATGATGGACTGGGTCACTGGAGAGAGACTATATTTCATTTGTCAATGCCAAATCAAATTTGGCATTGAAATTGATTCACGGTTGTTGTTGTTGTTGTTGTTGTTTTTTACATCAATTGCATCTGCTCCTCCATGCTGTGGTTTAACTTGAAGATACTAAACTATTTGTCACATGAGCAAACACATAAACAAGGCAACGATATGGAAGATGAAAGCTAAGAATCTAGTTTTTGTGTGCCAGCTGAATGATTTTAATCCAGCAATGTTCTTCCTACTGGACACTTTATTCTGCACAACAGAAATGTTTGGGCTTTTTGTGAGTTTACAGTCGCTGTAACTCTATACTTCATGCTATATCTTTCTATCTAGTTGATCTACTTTGATCTAAATCATAAAGTCTTACATAAATCCTGTAAAAGCTTTTACAACAACAAATAGTACTTTGAGCTGATAACAAACAATCTGCATGACTGGTTGGGTTTTATTTTCCAGGTTGGAGTTCATTACGTCATCTTTTGATCACGTAATGACTGTGTGAGCAGAGATAATGGAATAAAACAGAAATGTGTTGATGTAATGTTCCTGCCCTTTCGGTACACATATCTGCTGTGACTCCGAACGTGGATGTGGCATCCAACTTGGATGCTGAACCACCAGAGGATCCATGTGGCCTTGCTTTTCCAACCCCTCTCCACCCAACCCTCAGACACCAGAGGGCACGCAGCGGCCCTGCCACTTCCTGTTCATCAGCCTTCTCTACTGGCTGCTAACCAGACACACCAAATCCCACCCACCCAGTCTCTCAGCTCAGCACCAAACAGATATCGGAGCCTAAACATGCCTGCAAAATACTTACAGTCAAAATGATCTACACACAATGTAACTCAAAGCATGTGCGTTGCATATCAAACTGTCCTCCTCAGTTGTGTAATTTGTCACATATAATCCAATATATCCGAGCTTCCGGATAATGGAAGCATGTCTATTCAGGCCACATGCAGGATGACGTAACTGGACAAGAGTTGTCTTATGACCCTTCAAACTAAAATCACAACTGCGTTGTTTCAATCACAGAGCCCATCGGAAGCAGGAAACAAAGGGGAAAGAAAATTGATGATCAGGCCGAGCTTTGGGTGGCGTGCCCGAGTGTGCTGAGCTCGGCTCATGTCTGCTCTGTTAAACAAACAGCGCGCTGCACGTGTGGCATGCATGAGTGGTACCCATAGACACTAATTCGTGCACTTGTCATATGTTATAGTCACGCGCAAGAAACATGGAAACAAACATAAATACATAACCTCAAATGTAAGGAACAATTACATATTTTACGAAAAGGAGGGCAAACTGGAGACAGATTCACACTGAATAATTGACTTGGACAGGGCAATTATTAGGGCAATGCTGGGCTCAGTCTGATATAGTTTTTTTATAGGACAGATCTGTGTGGGAGGAAGAAGGAGGAGGAGGTGTGTATTTTAGGGCTTCCTCATGGCATCAATAAAGGGAGTCATTCTCTGTTCATCCTGGTGTCCAGGGCCGTAAGCAATTAAAGTACTTGTCTCATGCAGCTCTTGATTTATCATGCACCATAACATGTATTTCAACTTTAATAAAGCCAGTGTGATGTAGATAGACTTCATTTATTTAAACAGCCAGAAAGACATCCAGGGAAGCGTTGGCGGCAGTTTGGGCCCACGGAGCATCAGGACAAGCAGAACAAGTCTGATGTCTATTCCCACTAGTAACAAAATACTACATAAACAATTGTACTGCATTGCGGCAATACTGGGAGGAATAAATGTGCACCAGTGCCAGGTAGAATCATTTGGTAAAACTGTTGCACGAACAACACATTGTAAAATACTGGGAGCTAAAGTAAAGAGTATCTGTCAACGAGCTGATTATGTAAATGTTGACTTCAGTCACAGCTTGACCACCTCGCAAGGCAAAGCCAGCACATCTAACAACAAAAGCTCCATTTATTGATGCGGATGCTGTACATGGTCAATTATTTGTGGGTGAAGTATATCTAGAAGCAATACTGAGGGCAAATAGAGAGCATTTCTCATTTGGAGAACCTGTACTGTATTTGAAACAAACAAGTTGTACGACTTGGTGTAATAATAAAGGTTTATTTACCTTGTAGTCCAGACCATCTAAACTGAGACCGAGACCAAAGGCTACTGAGACCAAGACAAGACCAGGACTTTGAGGGGTTGAGACAAAGTCAAGACCAGACCATTGTCCATCACTGCATGACACGTGACACTAAAATGTGAGACATGCAAATCATAGACACTCCTCAAATTGATCTGAAAGATCCACATTCCCATAAAAACAAATGAAGATCCCTCTTCATTCACCTCTGTACTGTGAATGGGTGTATGCACAAGTGTACCATGAGAAATGTCTTGACGAAAAATAATCAAAAAGCATTGCAGAGGTGAATTTTACTATTTTTTTTATGAGCAATCACAGTCATGATGTTAATAAATAAATCAGACAATATACACTCAGTCTTGACCAGTTTTGAAAACAAAAACTGAATCCTCTTTGTCTGAGACCGAATGGAAATGCAGTCCCTTCTGAGACGAGAAGTGTGCATAGTGTTGTTGTACATTGTTTAACTGCTTGACAAATTAATTCCCTGAAGAATCAATTCACAGTGTTTGAGCACAAGATGTTTTCAACATGTAACACGTCACACGTTGTGTAAGTTGCATACTGGATCATGAATGGCTCATAAACAAGTTGTGATGTCATTAATTTTTGTGTAGAAGTCAGATGCACACAGAGAAAGTTTCCCTCCTCAGCTGATGAATGTGTCAAACTTCTGTACAGTGAAGGTCAAACATCCAAGAATCAAAACACATTCTTGAGTTGATGAGGGCTTTAACATGATACAGTGGGTGGATAACACAGATAAAAATGTGATTCTCCAACATTAGTCCCTTAAGAGATAGAAAAGATTATATATGATTTTTCCAACGGTGTGAACCAAATTATTGAAATCTTAATCTCCAGAGACTACCATGCAGTTTGAATAGATGGAACTCTTCATTGAGTTCATATTTGCCATGGGTCCTAATTTAAAAAACATTTTTTTATGAAATGAATTGCATAATTTTTGATGTTGAGAAAAAGAAATCTTAAAATAGTTTAAAGATTTTACAATTAACAAAACTGCAGCTGCACTATTTAAAATGTGTGATATGAAGGGGGTGTTTGCTCCTTCATAACTAGATTATACACATAACAACGCAGCCATGCCAGATGCTTTCCAAAGAAAAGCAGCTCCATAATATGAGCTGCATCCAAACGCAGTCGCTTCACAGTGCGTCGATACATCACAAAACAACCGAGACCAGAGAGCTCTTATCTTAAGGACAAGAAATGACAACATGGCCGTCAGAACCAGAAGCCATCAAATCTCATCTGAAACACACCTGACTCAAGATGTCGTCTGAGGGCAGAGGTGAAACGTGTAGCCTAGTAGTACTTCCACGTTAAGGATCCGGTCACGCTGCTGCTGGCCAGTACGCTGACACAGACACACATCCCATAATCTAACAGCCCCTTGTGCCCTTTGGTCCCAGAGGAAATGGGTTGTCTCTCTCAGTAAACCAGTCCATTGCAGTGGCTCAAGCAGACAGAGACCAGGGGCTCCGCGCACCATGACATCAAACAACTACCGTGCAGGAGATGGAGGGATGGGTGTTGCATGGTGACCAACCATATACCCTCCATATACACCATATAAGTATCTTGTTACGATCAATCTAATATTTATAGTTTGTGAATTTCCGGTTTGTCCTGACACAGTGAGATATACTTCGATACTATTACGGTAGGTTATCTGAGTAGTTGGTCTGTGTGTGTTGAGGGACTGAACGCACACACAATTAAGACACCAGTAAACACCAAACCAGAATGAACCTTTTCCTCTTCAGCGCTGCACTTCCATCTAGTGGTCAGGAACTGTAAACCTTCCACTCCCCGATGAGACCATTTATGTTGTGGAGTGCTTACATACAAACTTGGGAGCATGACAGTAGAAGTGGACGGCTCACGATATTCCTGCACGGGAGGGGGGGGAGCAACAATAAATGAACAATCCAACCTCCACTTGTCCACAAGATACGCCACGGATCGCCACCTACGCTTTGGCTTGTGCGTGGCTAAATTCGTCACAGTTTTTAAATTCAACCTTTCAATTGCAACAAGAACAAACTAAGACAGGTGGCTGATGCGTTCAGCAGCCCCCTCAGTGAGGTCAGAAATTAAAGGATGAATGGACAGTGACGCAAGCTGCCTCTAAGCTACCCACTTGGCTGTTAAGGATCTCCTTTATGTCTAAAATTGTTGACATTAACAATGAAAAAAAGAGTCAAATCTTTACTGAAAATATGTATAAATAGCCGCATTTACCTGTTGGTGGTTGATTTTACATATAGAATTACCGTTTCATTACAGCCTCATAATCAGGCTGAATTAGGTTTTCACTTTTCACATTATTTGATTTAAAAGGGATGGAGTCAACAGAGATCCAGAGATCAGGCGCCCGGCTAGTTTCATTCAAGAAAAGGCCGTTAAACGCATCCTTGTCATTTTTGTTTTAAGAAATGTGAATACTTTACGTAATGTCTCTAATTTGAGTCCTGTGACTAAAGGGTTTAATTGTATTTCAGAACCTAGTGCTGAACTACTGCGTTAAATATGTCCTGTTGTTTGTTTTGCTGACCATCAGTGTTTAGGGTTTCGTGTATCTGTAACAGACATTAAAGGTCCCTTAAAAAAAAACATGCTTGGACATATTTTGCTCGCAGCTCTTTCAGATCTCGCAACACGAGCATCGACCGTGAGTTAATCTCGGAGATGTGTAACAAGCTGCAATGTAGCCGGAGAATGATTGTAGTATGATTCAAGTACAGATGGATGTACTCACCTCCCACAGAGACCTGAACTCCCTTTGCTCAATGCGTAGGAGCTCACTGAATTCCTGTGTGACAATAGTGGCGTGCCGGGGTGTGTTATCCAAAATCGACTCCCCAAATGCCGTGCCAGTGCCCAGCGTGCATATAGTAACAGCATCCTGCAAAAGAAACAGAGAGGGTGCTTTAGATGGATCATTATTCTATAAGGATACAAAATCCACCCAGACAAAGAACCTCTAAAATGCTAATGCTATGTCCTTATTCTGCTGGATGAATGGCCCTTTTTGAGGCACTTGCGGAGCACTGATCAGATCACTTTCAAAGGCAACAGGCAATCACCTGAACACTTGTGTTAGATAGATGGACGCTCTCCAATCTGTAGAGAAATTACTTCAATCAGCACCCAAACAAACTGACTGAGGTGCATGAAGCTGCGCTATTAAAAAAGAATCAGTAATGTCCCCTAATGTAATAAGCAAAATGTTCTTTACAGCCTACACTTCAAACAAGCTGGAGGTTGGATGTAAATTCTGAATGTGATGCATTTCAAGTGCACCTTAACTGACAAAATCATTCAAATATTCTTAGATAGATTGTACAATCTAGAACATTATGCAGCTTTAATCCCACATTTTGTAAATTAGCATATCAAATGACCATTCATTTAATCAGTCGTACCTGATAACTTGATGTCTCTGACACTTTCACATCCAGTGAACCAGAAAGCACGGCATACCAGCTGGTGCCAATGTCTCCTTGGCGATACACTAAAAAACAGAACAGTTTTTAAAAAAGAAACATGTTTTAAAAAAAGAAACATCCTTCTATTTTGGTGCCCGATATACAATATGAGCCCTTTGGAGCATGTATGTGGACCTACAGGTGATGCCTTTCTCCAAGCACTCATAGAATCCACACAGGCAAATCTGCTGCAGCAAACTCGGCTGGAATCTTTCGAAGGCCTTCACGCTTTTCAGACGTGCCAGGATTATGTCAACATCTTCTCCAGAGCGCTCTGCTGGTCTGGAGAAATAATAAAGAAAGGGGACATTGTACAGGTAATGGGAAAAATAAAGTTACATAAGGCACCTTAAAAGGCTGCAGAGCTTGAGTAGGCAACAGTGCATCTTGGCCTGGATTCTGAAAACACCTGTAGCTCTGCAGGAGAGATGTGACACCAATGTATCCCTGAGGAACACTGTCCTCTGGTTTCCTGTTACAGCTCTTGTGTTTTTTTTCAACAGCAGCAGCCTGGACAGAAGGTCAGAATTCACAACAGCACTCTGTTGTAGTCATCCTGAACTTAGACAATAAAGTGTAAACACATGTAAAATGGTAACAAAATTAATTTTACAATTACAATGTATCACTTCCTGTGCTGTACTGCAGCTTCATGGCAGGATAATCGAGCTTCAGTCAAGAAGAGTCGCTTTCCGCACACTGTGCTATCTTTCCTTTTCTTTCTTTTTCAACTCAGAGGGGACTTCACACTTTTCATTACAACGATCAGATTTCGCCACAACTTGTGTGAGCCAATAATCTCGTTAGTCATATATGAAACGATGACCTGTCTAAAGACTAACATACCTCTTTAACTTTTCCAATTGTCTGCATAATCTAATAATGATAATCTGTATATTGTAACATTCTCAATCCTTAATCAAAGTATACGGGACATTGAACATCTTGTGAAGAAGCTGTTTTTATATTTTCGAAATAGGATGTACATGTTTGCCAGAAATAAACTTGGCTACATTGTGTTTTGGACAATGGTGATGTTGTCTTTGAGTGTAAACTCTGCTAATATGTAATATTCTAACGCAGACCTTCAGAAACCTTCAGTTGTGTTCCTACAAATGGTTCTCTTACCAGGTTACACAGGCCCTACGCTCCTTTGCTCCCTTGACTTGAAATAATCTGCAGACCATTCTACATTTTGATAATAAAGTCCCCTTGGAAAAATTGAAAGCCAAGTTAAAAATCCATGTCGATGAGAAATGCAACTACTTTGTTTGAGCTGAATTTAGTCTCTTCTTTGTATGTATTTCCTGTCCGTTGTGTTTTATTTGTATTTAAACTGTGACTAGTGTGCTGTCTTGGCAAGGTCTCCCTCCTAATTAAAGGTTGAGAATGGGTCATTCTGCAGGGTCTTATGTTTAAGTGTTCACAGTAAAGTCTATATTTCTCTATGAAAAGTTGCGCAGAGCTTTGCACATGATTGAAACCAAGCTGCTCACTGATCATTTGTTTCCAGTGGATACAGATATTTACATAAGGATAGAATTGCTTAAAGTAACTCTATACATTGTTGTTTATCACATTGAGCTCGAACAATGTGAAGGACCTAAATTATGGCAGAAAATGCTAATCACGTTCATATCACCACAGATCAGTGTGTGTTATATCCCTCTCAATCCTCTCTTGCCTGTATCACACGGCCCCAAATTTGTTACACTGAATCTGAAGCCTCTGATGTAACATGTGGGTGGTTGTACTGAAGCTTATATCACCTTTGAATCCATATTCATCCTTTCAAAAATCAAACTAAACAGTATCAATGATTCAGAAAGGGAAACAGGTGCCTATTTCACCGCTGCAGCAATCCTCTGACTTAATGTAGCTCAGAAAATTGTTTATTGTACTATATTATCAGTACAATAAAGGTGTTATCACCAAGCTTCACCGTGTAGTCCCTGGCAACCTTTCAACTCACAGTAGTCACATTAAAGTGTTTCTTGCACTCATCGTGATTGGACTACAATCCTACTTTGTTTTTTACTTGTACATACAGAATTAAGTGCCCATATTTGCCTACATGGTTTCATTACTGCGTACTTTGCACACAGTGAACAAAGCAACAGAGAGATGAGTGGGAGCATGAGTTTCAAAGCCAAGGTGTCGTTTTGGAAAACAACCAAGTCAACAAAAATAAGTTTTCAAAAGGTGCAAATTTAGTGTCCACCTAAGGACAGAATGTTTTCATCACAGGGCAGCTTCTTGCAGTATGAACACTACAAACGGTTATGAATCTATATGTGTATAATTGACAGTTTGCTTAGCATGATACTTCAAAGAGTACAGAGACGCTCTGCATTCAACTGTGACAACAGAAACTGTTTAAACGACACCTTTGGTTATTGTACTATTTTTTGCAGTCCAATGACTTTTCAGATGGAGCGAGGAAACGCATGAAAACATTTGTGCACCTCACTTGACTTGCATTTCAGAATTAGCAACAGAACCATAAAGTGAAGCACATATGCCACAGGTATGTGCTCGGAAAAGGTGATTCATACAATAACCGTTTGATTTGCACGACACATGTGGCTTCTAGGACTAACCAGAGGAAATTACTGTGTAAACACGTCTGGCAGACTGCGTCACTTTGTTGTTTTAGCTGATGCACTTTGGACCTTTTCTTTGTCACAGCACCTCTTCATTTAAACCTGAGCTATGTGTCCAACATATAACTGTTGCATCAGAGTGTGTGATTTAAATGTGTAAAATGTATATATTCCCACAACGAAATAAATCAATTTAAGTGTATACCAAGAACTTCATCACATGCATTTGTAGATAATAGGCATGTGCATTTCATTTGAGCAACACTGCACCTGTCAGTGATGCAAAATGATAATGACTCGTAAATATCTGAAAGACTATTACGTTTTTATAGCTTTAAAAATCCGGTGTTGTTATCGGATGACTTTTTAAAGCAAGACCTTTGCAGCTGCTTGGTGGTTTAATAACTTCTCTGGCAGGTGTTCATGCAGTATAGTTTCAGCTGCTGGTCAAGTGCTCTCCAGGGATTTGGGACAGAAAGTAAAGCTATACTTTATACCTCAGGTATAGCTCAAAATAGCATAATCATGATCAGAGCTATCCAGATGGTAAGTTAAATATTCTAATGGCTTATTGAATTTTGGTTTCACGACTAATCGCGTCGTATTAAAACACACACATCTGCTGGGCCATTATGCTGAATTGTATTATTATATCACATAATGTGTCAACTAATCAGGTAGCCCATGGCGTGTGGATTAAGCAATAGCATTATTGTGGCTCATTTTCTGCTTATTACAGAGAACATAATGACAAGGGACCTTCGTTGTCTTTTTGAAACTTCTCCTTGCTCTCCTCTCGAATCTATGGAACACATTTAAGTGAGTAACTGAAACTAAATATAGTCGGTGGTGAAAAATATATTTTCATAGCATATCAAACGTATTTATTTAGTTGTTATAGCTTTGTTCCAATATTTCACCGGTCTTTTAGTTTGACCAGAGCGACAGTTGCACGTGTCCTGATATGAACGCAATAACCGTATGTATGTGCGTTCAAAGATGCCCCAATTAAAACTCATTAAATATTTATTCCGTTGGGAAATAATTTTAAAAAACTCCAGAGGCAACAATGTTTCAATTCAGCTACTAACACAGCGCCCAGCTCTGGGAGACGGAAAACAAATCGCGCTGTTATTCCGTCACTAGTCGCTCGCACAGCAGCCTAAAATGACTTGTCAAGACGTTTTATTAATACCTCTTATCCAGACAAATAATCCACTCGACAGATTCTGACGAATGTGAAGAAGTGTGCGCTGCTACCATCTTGAGATCCTGCTGCTGCTGCTGCTGCTGCGGAGATGGAGAGGGCTGGACCACAACACTTCATCTGCCTTCACTCATCGTGCTGACAGTCGGTGTGTCCCTGCTGCTGCTGCTGCTGCTGCTGCTGGTGATGATGATGATGATGATGATGATGATGATGATAATGATGCTGCTGCGGATCGGTTCTTACCTGACCAGCACCAACAGGAAATGCAATAGGGTTGAACGTGAAGCCAGTAAAAGCAGGAGGTTAATGAAGCTCCGTTTGTTTGGATGAAAAAAACGTGGCTAATTTCTCAAATACAACAATACATCACGTCTTCACTGAAGTTGCTTAGAGAGGTGTTCACTTCACTTCTGGGTATTTCTGGAAGCTTTCGTGCGTAGTGCTGTTGGACTGTATAAACTGGGAGGTGTGTCTTATATTTTGTTCAAACTTGTTTTGTCTATAGCCTCAGTGAGCCTCAGTAAGGACAAAACAAAATTACTTTTAGCATAACCAAATACATTACAAATCGTCATGAAGTTAGCATGTATTACAGGGCTGTTGTATGTCAGCTGGGATAGGCTCCAGCGCCCCCGCGACCCTAATGAGGATAAGCGGTATTGAAAATGGATGGATGGATGGATGGATAGTTGTTTCTCTGTGGACCTAATACATCCATCCATCCATCCATCCATTATCACAGCGCTTATCCGGGGTCGGGTCGCGGTGGCAGCAGGTTCAGCAGGCCGACCCAGGCTTCCCTCTCACCCGCAGCACTTTCCAGCTCATTCTGGGGGATCCCGAAGGCGTTCCAAGGCCAGCCGGGAGATATAATCCCTCCAGCGTGTCCTCGGTCTTCCCCGGGGCCTCCTAACAGTTGGACGTGCCCGGAAAACCTCTAATGGGAGGCGTCCAGGAGGCATCCTAACTAGATGCCCGAACCACCTCAGCTTACTCCTTTCGACACGAAGGAGCAGCGACTCGACTCCAAGCTCCCCCCTGATGTCCGAGCTCCTTACCCTATCTCTAAGGCTGAGCCCGGCCACCCTACGGAGGAAGCTCATTTCGGCCGCTTGTATCCGAGATCTCGTTCTTTCGGTCACGACCCAGAGTTCGTGACCATATGTGAGGGTTGGAACGTAGACCGACCAGTAAATGGAGAGCTTTGCCTTCCGGCTCAGCTCCCTCTTCACTAAGACGGACCGGTACAGCGCCTGTTTTACTGCTGCAGCCGCACCGATCCGCCTATCGATCTCCCGCTCCACCTTACCCTCACTCGTGAACAAGACCCCGAGATACTTGAACTCCTTCGCTTGGGGTAGGCAGTTTGCCCCCACCTGGAGGGAGCAATCCGCCGGTTTCCGGCAGAGCACCATGGCCTCAGATTTGGAGGTGCTAACTCTCATCCCTGCCGCTTTGCACTCGGCTGCAAAACGCCCCAGTGAATGCTGGAGGTCACGGTCCGAGGAGGCAAACAGGACCACATCATCCGCAAACAGCAGAGAGGCGATCCCGAGACTCCCGAACCGGATCCTCTCCGCCCCCTGGCTGCGCCTAGATATCCTGTCCATGAAGGTCATGAACAGGACCAGTGATAAAGGGCAGCCCTGGCGGAGGCCAACACCCACCGGGAACGTGTCTGACTTACTACCGAGGAGACGAACACAGCTCCTACTGCAGGCATACAGAGACCGGATGGCCCGTGCCAACGGGTCCGGCACCCCATACTCCCGCAGCACCCCCCACAAAAACCCCCGAGGGACCCGGTCGAAAGCCTTCTCCAGGTCTACAAAGCACATGTAAACTGGTTGGGCAAACTCCCAGGACCCCTCCAGTAATCTTGCGAGGGTAAAGAGCTGGTCCACTGTTCCATGACCGGGACGGAATCCGCACTGTTCGTCCTGAATCTGAGGTTCGACAAGCGGTCGGAGCCTCCTCTCCAGCACCCTGGCATAAGCTTTTCCCGGGAGGCTGAGCAGTGTGATACCACGATAGTTCGAGCACACTCTCCGGTCCCCCTTCTTGAAGATGGGAACCACCACCCCGGTCTGCCAGTCCATGGGCACTGTTCCCGACCCCCATGCGACACTGAAAAGGCGTGTCAACCAAGACAGCCCAACAATGTCCAGCGCTTTCAGCATCTCAGGGCGGATCTCATCCACCCCTGGCGCCTTGCCACCAAGGAGCTTTTTGACTACCTTAGCGACCTCTGCCAGGGATATGGGTGAATCCACCCCAAAGTCTTCCGGCGCTGCCCCCTCTCCGGGGGACATGTTGGCCGGGTTTAGGAGTTCCTCAAAGTGCTCTTTCCACCGCCCGACGATGTCCCCAGTCCGGGTCAGCAGTTCCCCCCCCCCTGCTGAGAACAGCCTGGGGTAGACCCTGCTTTCCCTTCCTGAGCCGTCGGATGGTTTGCCAGAACTTCCTTGAGGCCAACCGAAAGTCCTTCTCCATGGCCTCCCCGAACTCCTCCCATGCCCGAGTTTTAGCCTCCGCGACCATCGTCGCTGCAGCCCTTTTGGCCCGCCGGTACCCGTCAGCTGCTTCAGGAGACCCCTGGGCCAGCCAGGCCCGAAAGGCCTCCTTCTTCAGTTTGACGGCTACCCTCACCCCCGGTGTCCACCACCGGGTTCTAGGGTTGCCGCCACGACAGGCACCGATGACCTTCCGGCCACAGCCCCGAGCAGCCGCGTCCACAATAGAGGCTTTGAACAAGGTCCACTCGGATTCCATGTCCCCAGCCTCCCTCGGGATTTGTGAGAAGTTCTTCCGGAGGTGGGAGTTGAAGACCTCCCGGACAGGATCCTCTGCCAGACGTTCCCAGTTCACCCTCACTACACGTTTGGGCTTGCCAGGTCTCTCTAGCCGAGTCCCCCGCCATCTGATCCAACTCACCACCAGGTGGTGATCAGTTGACAGCTCTGCTCCTCTCTTCACCCGAGTGTCCAAGACATACGGCCGCAGATCAGATGATACGATTACAAAGTCGATCATTGATCTCCGGCCTAAGGTGTTCTGGTACCAGGTACACTTATGAGCCACCTTATGTTCGAACATGGTGTTTGTTATGGACAAACTGTGGCTAGCACAGAAGTCCAACAACAAAACACCATTCGGGTTCAGATCGGGCAAGCCGTTCCTCCCAATCACGCCCCGCCAGGTTTCTCTGTCATTGCCCACGTGAGCGTTGAAGTCTCCCAGGAGAACTATGGAGTCGGCAGGCGGCGCCCTTTCCAGGACCCCTCCCACCGACTCCAAGAAGGCCGGATACTCCGAGATGCTGTTCGGTGCATAAGCACAAACAACAGTCAGAGCCTTACTCCCCGCAACCCGTAGGCGCAGGGAGGCGACCCTCTCGTTCCCCGGGGAAAACTCCAACACAGCGGCGCTCAGCCGGGGGCTCGTGAGTATCCCCACTCCCGCCCGGCGCCTCTCACCCTGGGCAACTCCAGAAAAGGACAAAGTCCAACCCTTCTCCAGGAACTTGGTTCCAGAGCCCAAGCTGTGCGTGGAGGTGAGCCCAACTATATCTAGCTGGTACCGCTCCACCTCCTGCACCAGCTCCGGCTCTTTCCCCGCTAGTGAGATGACGTTCCACGTCCCTAGAGCTAGTCTATGCTGCCGGCGATCGGCCCGCCCAGGTCTCCCGCCTGGCCCGCCGCCCGGTCTACATAGCACCCGACCCCGATAATTCTCCCTGCGGGTGGTGGGTCCACAGGGTGACTGCTGCTCCATGTTGTTCTTTCGGGCTGAGCCCGACCGGGCCCCATGGGCGAAAGCCCGGCCACCAGACGCTCGCCGACGAGCTCCCCTCCTGGGTCTGGCTCCGGGAGGGTGCCCCGGTTTCCCTTGTCCGGGCAAGGTGGCTACAATCCGTGGGCTGCTTATCATCAGGGTTTGTTGAACCGCTCTTAGTCTGGGCTCTCCCCCGAGACCTGTTTGCCTTGGGAGACCCTACCAGGGGCTGACGCCCCGGACAACATAGCTCCCAGGATCACTGAGCCACTCAAACTCCTCCACCACGTTAAGGTGGCGATTCATAGGAGGAGACCTAATACATATACAAATTAATATAAATTAAAAAAAAAAGATTATTTATGAATGGTTTTCTAAATTCAATATGGTTTCTGAGTTAAAGAGTCCCACCCTGATGCAGAATTGTCACGTTTGTGAACTAATACAACATCAATTCTTAATAATTGTAAAGTGTATCACCCATTGAGAAGTTGCTAATACCAACTTGTGTTTTAGGAATATTTGCCTTGTGATTGTCATAGACATGATATAATATTGGCTTGTCTATGCCTGCATACATTGACCATGAAGGAATTGGCAGCTGTTTGCAGGTCGAGGACATGGATACATGTGCCTGGAATAAAGTGGACAGTCAGCACAATGAGTGACTTCTCTGTGGATAGTAGCATACTGTTGCAAAAGGGTGACCTTATGGGTAGCCTAACATCCACATTATCATCATGAGTATCCACAGCTCGTCGGGAATATGCAAAAACTCAAGACATACATCTGCATACTCTTTCCATAGGGACTGGACTGCACTTCTATCAAAGTGGGAGCATGTTCATAATGACCCTGAGAAAAGGATGCTTTGTGATTAAGGGCCACATAATGAAAGGGTCATTGGTCTCTCTCAGTTACCTTGGCAACAAACTGCCACAGAGACAGAAGTAACGGGACTCAGTGTCGCAGCTCAGCAATGCCTTCTGTGCTGACGAATGTGTGAAGAAAACTGTTTGTGCTTTCTTTGTCATCACTTTAAACTGAGGGCTACTATAAAGAAAATATTCAACCAAGAAAAATAAGCAACTTGTGTGTCTCTTACCCGATGATAATAGAAAATATGGGCCAATTCTCTCTAGATGAGCATTACTGATATGCATAAATCTGTAACTGCAATCATCAGTGTCTGTAGTGTCAGTTCTCTTTATTCAAAAACCTTATACTCACTGTGTGGGAGTGACAGAGGCACAGGTAGTGCCTTTGGGTCTTGAAGAAATACAGTGAACTAAATAGTCAGTGATGGTTTCGAGGCAGATGCAAAGTGCATCCAAAATATTATAATGCTCCAGTGGTTTCAACTGTTTTGTGATGATGATGAAACATGTACTGCTCTTTCCATGGTTTAGACAGGGCACGTATCATGATTTTATTTTTTGAGGGAGATGGTGATTAGGATCCTTTTGATGTTCATCACATTTTTGCAACCAATATTTGAAATCCTGTACTTCTGTCTGCCACTAGATGGTAGAATGCCCTCTGTAAAAGAAAAGAAGAGGAGTGTATCAGGACAGAATGCAATTCAACTCCACATTCAAAGTAAAAAGGGAGGATCCTTCTGCCTAAACACTGATTTAAAACATTGTTTGGGAATGTAATCACGGCCTCAATCTGACACTGAAATATTTAAAGTTCATTAGCATGAGAAGAAATGTCCACTGTGTATTTTCCCAAAACTGTTTTACATGTTATACTATAGCCACAGTATGGTGGACATTTTACACATATGTATTGTCTGCATGATTGATTATCATGTATCGTGAGAGTTGGTTGACTAAATACCTTGAAGAAAGTTAAAATAACTAGTTTTCCATTTTTAGTAAGTGAACCTCAAGATGTTTTGGGTAAAATGTTCCTAGTCAAGCATGAACACAGGTGCAAATCTTTGTTTTTCCCCTTCCCATCACTTTGTCTCCCGCTCTCTTGCTAAGACAAACAGTGAGGATGCAAGACTGAACTCAGGCCAGTGCATGCACAACACAAAACACACATACCTGTAATGCTGCATATCACCAACTCTGAGCTGCAACCAACCAACTCATAACAATGTGTGAAGATGCCAATGTGCACTGCAGTACTTTGCCACAACCTGCTATTGGTTCTCGTGAGCAGCCAGCACACAAACCACTCAATGTACTGTTCTCTCAGAGAAACTTTTAAATCAAACAGGATGCATGCAAACATGCATGTTTGGGTGCACTCTTGAGGATTTATGGGTAATTCATATCTTTATCCATTGCAAGCAAGTGTGCAAACAATCCTGTTTTCTGAAAAGGCCATATAATTGCTATTCACACTGAAAAGCACCCTACTGAGAGCAGCAATATTTAAACATGACACCCTCAAAGGAAGGAAAAACAACACCAAGTGTAGAGACAGTTTTGTTCTTTTATTTGTGCCTTGCTAGATTGAGTTTGAGATATTGTCTCAAAGGTTACACTGGCTTCTCTGACCTGCTCCTCACCTGCTCCTGTTTCCATTTAGTTTGACGTGCTCGTTCTATGTTGTTTGAAGGGTTGCTATAGGGAGCACTGGCTTGGCTGTTACCCCTGGGAGAAAGCCCACTGACTGTGCATATATGGCTTTTCAGACCCACAGTTGCTAGGAGATGATCCAGCAAGCTGGAAATGGTAAACACACAGACACATGCAGCCCTTATGTGCACACACATCATAATTTCAGATTCTGATGAGCGTTTGGAAACTTATTTGTTACCGGTGGTATGTAGAACTCTTAAGTTTAATATAGTGAATGTTCTAGGTTAAACTTCGATTAAAATGTATGTGTTTCTTGTCAGATGAAAATATTGAGATGTTAAATGTGTTGGAGAAGACAGGAGTCTTACTTGAATGATCAAAGTCCAAATTCCTGAGTCAAAGAATTGACACTGTTGAGACTTTTCACTCGCAGCTCCCCAGACCCAAATGTCAATAGATTTACATAAAACTCATGAATACAGAACACATTAGAAAGCCATTATGTACAGTGTAAACAAACAAACAAACAAACAAACAAACAAACAAACACTTACTTAAATGATGTACATGTGTGCGTATACAAAGCTATATATAACCCTCATCAGATAACTATGTCTCAAATGGAATGTGAGGGCAGATAACTCCAGGGGAAATGCCTGAGGATCTGACTTTTTCCACAGAAATCTCTCTGAATGTAAAAAAAAAAACAATTCTTATAGGCTGAAATGGACAAAAATATATAATTAGGTTTTAGAATTTGCTCACAAACTAATAATTTAGGGCAAAGGCAATGTGGAAGAAAAATATCCCCAAAGTGTTGAGGATTCAATATTTTATGTTTTATGGAATTAAAATTTTAACTGAAAAATGGTCATGCTACTGAAATAGATCGCCATCTGTTCAGGCCTCTTGCTGCAGTCTGGTTCATGTATGTATCAATAATTACATTGGTCTTTGCATTGTGTTACATAATTCACCTCATGTTTATTTCCTAACGTGGTCACTAAAGAGTTTAGATTCAGAATGTATGATGATTTTACCAAACATAACCTTATACTCTATGATAATATACTTTATAAATTTATTTTTTGTATTTTATAACAATAACCTAACAAATATGTTATTAAAAAGTGTATTTTAAAAGCATCATCTTATATATATGCATGAATAAAATGTATAAAACACATTAAAATATTCAGTCAAGATCAAAGAATATCTTCTCTGTGATCTGATTTTCATCCATTATACTTCTGTCTTGATAAATCACTTTAACAGATATGATCTGCATATGAACTCAGTTAAGTAAAAAAATATAAGTAAAGAAGAAATCTCCCAAAACACAAATGTATTCAGGGTATAGGAACTCTGTTGATGGCCTATACTTAAATTGAGAGCACATTTAGAGTTACAATAATAGATAAACCAGACCCACTGTATGTAATACAAAATAATACACATCATACACATGACACATCTGAGAAGTAAGACTAGTCCCATTATAGGATTAACTCTTGTGAGGCGTTCATAACATCTGGACATTTTTTACAGTAGAGGTGTTAACAATGGCTGGGTTCTATTCAATGTCCCAGTAAGCCATGGCAGTGTGACAGTGTGATAGATTACATTTACATTACATTTATTTAGCTGACGCTTTTATCCATAGCAACATACTAAAAAGTGCATTCAACCACACACAAGGCTGCATTAGGCTAAAACCAAGTCTGAAGCGGCTTAAAATAATTTAATCACTGATTTAATCATTTTCAACTGTGCTTTCCCTACTATGAGAGTAATATGTCTAAATATCTTCATTGAAAAAGGTCTATTAATCAGATAACCAAAAGCCATTGACCCCGGCTCTGGGGCCCCTGGGGGTTGGTGGCACTGATGCAGTTGGCTGCCCTGCATGGTTGGTATAGTCTATTTCCCATACATTGTGTGCCTATACATTACACCATTTGGAAATTGTTGTTTCAGCAAAGTATCCTAAAGCTCTACTCCAGAAATGTGGTTTTGCACTTCCATTACAAAAAGAAGCGTCCATGGCCAAGAAATATATTACATGCAATGGCTCTTACATTTTCCAGCATATTTTCTTATCTGCCTCCTCAATGTAAATTCCTTTTCAGTTTATTACATTGATTTTCTGTCAAGCCTAAACCAAGATAACCGTGACGTCACCAGGACTCCCTTCAGAGCCAGAGAAGACATTATGCAACTTAAAGTATATAAATATATATAGATAAAGATAGCAATCTCTCAGTGAAAAACAGTGCATAGAATAGGGGCAAAGTTGAAAAGCCCCTCTCCATGTCTACTGTACAACTTTTACAGTCTTGGTTGCAATCCATACATGCGCAGTGAAGCGAGTTGTTTTTGAGGTCTAGATGTGGACTGTTGCCCATGCAGAGGTCTAGGTGAGCTCAAATACAAAGTAAGCTCTTTCCCACGGCTTTCTCCTGCAACTCCTCGTGTCTCTGTGGAGAAAGAGGGGAGAGGAGGGTGGAGCGGGGTGGTGGGTTACAGTCCTGGAATGTGTGCGCGTCCCCGCCATCTCTCTGTTCTCGTCGGCCGCGGCGCGCAGCACAGACAGGCTCGTGTGCGCGCGCAGTCCGCGACAGGTCTGGAAGTGCAAGGAGGACGCAGGGAAACGCTGCTGGAGCGGGGAATGATGGCGGTGAGCAAGAAGAAGGGACAAGTTTTGATACTGTAAAAGTGGGACGCCGTGGGCCATCTTTCGGTGCCTAACACGATGAAGCAAGTAGGAGGTGGGAGCTTTTCAAAGTTGTTTTTTTTCCTTTGCTGTTGTGTGGTGAGTCGGAGTGAACATTTTCAGCGGCTCGTACTTGAAACGCCACAATGAATTGTTCAGACCGAGGCTCTCCGTCGGGCTGTGTTGAACTGCTGGCCCAGCGAGTTTAACTTTGTTTTGCCCTTTTTAACGTCAGCGTTACTAACCACGTTTGACTTGGTTGACTTCACTACAATTAGCTTAAAGCTTTTAGCTGGTTAAAGTTAACTTTACTTTCACGTCGGAACAATGTGATCAAACGCGAGCTAACGCATGTTAACGTTAGTCAGACAACCACCGAGATGCACACAAAAGGGGTGTGAACTGTACTGAACGTCTAATTTTTAACCTTTTTAATGTTACAACCGTCGTGCGGTTTCGATTAGCATTCAGAAAGAGAGCGTTTTGTTTTTGACACGTATTAAATACGGACGTTAGGCTTAGTGAGACAAGTGTGTCCGGTCTCTGTATTAATATATTTAATGTATTATTCCAATAACGGCAGCCATTTCTCTCTTTAGATGCCTTCCCTGTGAGTGTGTAGCTCTGACAACAACTCCAGAGAAGCTCCACCGGACCCCATGGCACCGCTTTCGTAAAGTTGAGGGATAATAGTTCACCAACTGAAAGCATCCGTCTCTCCAGTCCAAACCCGGCTTTTCTAATAGGGCTGCAGTCACAAAAAGCAAAAATGCTCAAAGCGGAAAGCAAAGGAGGCGAGAGGACCCTGAGGAGCGCATCCCCTCACAGAAATGCATACAAGTCTGACTTCCATGCCATTAAGTGTTCATTTGATGGGTCAAAATCTGAGGGTGATTCCAGATCATATGCAAATGGTTCCAGTGACACCCGGGAGGACTCGAGGGGGAGGCCTTTTGGGAACAGAGTGAGCAAGATAAAGAACATATTCCTACAGATGGATGGTCAACAACAAGAGTGCCAAGAGATTAAAGTGACTTTAAAGCCCGAAGTGTCAGCTGTGTCCCCAACAAAGCTGCAATTTCCAGTCAACACTCACAAAGTTAACCTCAACAGTGCCACAAGCCCAGAATCACAACATGTAGATAAATCACCTAAGGGGGAAGATATTGAAATTGACAAAGTGTCTTTGGCAGAGAAGTTTTCTGTGACCAGAAAACTCTTTGAAAGAGGCCTCAAAGAGCAGCCTGCTGCTGACAAACAGTCTCCAAACAGAGTAGTAAATCGTTTGTCCCTCGGAAGTTCCTCTGATGAGGGGAAAAGCACAAGGAGGGTATCGGGATCCTCTGAAACCACTATTAAATCAGAGCAAAGTCCTTCATCGATAGTTAAATGTCAACCGGATGAGAAGGCTGATAGTGAGAAAAGTCATGGGTCCAGAGTGTCATCGAATGCAGGACCCGTGTCCAAAAGGTTGGAGAGTTATGGAGCAGAGAATGACTCAGAAGACAACAACACACCGTCTGCAAAGGGAGGAATGGCGTCTGCAAAACAACACAGTGCCACTGAACAAATGTCTTTTTCTCCAACAAAAGATGGCTTACACAAAACTACTTCTCCTGTTAAAGAAGCCACCAACTTTACCCCTGTGACTGATGCCACTAACAAGAATACATCCCAGACAGCTTGCGCCATTAGCAGACCAACGTCTAATGTTAAACCAATCCCAGTTACCAATGAAGCACAAAAATCTAATTCTCCAACAACTGATGTTGGTCACAAACCCCTCTCACCAGAAAAATCAAGCACAGTCGGCCATGGCTACACACACTCCTCATCATCCAGTGATGGATTTAGTAGGACATCTGTTGGTGGGGATGAAGGAAAGCCACATAGTCCGCCCCCAAGGGATGTGAAGCAGCCTCTTCCATCAGCTGGTGGGTTTCAGAACACCAACAGGGCTAAATACCCTGAAAAAGCCAAGAGTCCTACAACAGACAAGCCCTCCAGCCAGACCGCATCTCTTGACTCCAGGGGGGTGGGCGTGGTACGGGCAGAACTAGTAGTGGTTCAGAATGAGTCCTCAGGGAGTGAAGAGAATGAGGATGAGAACATTGAAGATAATGTGTTTGAGGAAAAGAAGGTGAAAAGCCCCAAAGATGACGTAATAACAAACCTGAAAAGAACCTCTTCAACAGAAAAACAGAGCTGTAACCCTGCTCATCAAGTCTTAACAAGAGATGTCTCAAAAGAGACTCAAAGGATAGCAGAGGCCGTGGGTGAAGGTAAAGTCTTAGAGAACAATGAGCGATTTGGGTTGAAAGGGGAGAGACGGGAAGACATTTCAGTTGTGAATCAAGATGGTGACGATTATCGTGAGGAAGATGATGAGGTTGCAGAGGAGGAGACTGAGCTGGAGGAGCAGGTGGGCCAGATCATCCTGGATAGAGCCTCACCAGTAGTGTACGGTATTGAGAATGCAGCATTTGTGGATGACAGAGATGTAAACCAGGTCCTCAGAGAAGAAGAGGAGGAGGATGAAGAAGACGAAGAGGAGAACGATCACATGTATAGGGATTATGACGACTGTTACGAGACCACTGGTCTGTCGGATGAGGAGGAGCCTCTCCCAAAAAGGAAAATCAAGTTCTCCACAAACCCCATACAGGTTAGTAGTATATGTTGTGTTGTTTCCATTTGAGCTATTGCTGCTAAACTCAAGCACCTACAAACATTGCACAGCACCGTCATTATATACCATCGTCAGTACTGATTCAGCAAATGTCTGATCTAGGTGTTTCCCTGCAGACTCAAGACAAATTAGTCATGGCTGAGAATGAGTGCTTTTGTTTACGTCACTGCTGCTGCACTGTAATAGCTATGGTTTGTTTAATCTTTGTGACCATGGAGGCAGGTAGTTTGACAGCTTCAACCTGGTGCGTTAACCCCACAAGAGAAAGAGGGGAGACATTTGGGGACTTTAGCTGGCAACATAGTTTTTTGGTATTGAGCTTGTAGAAGCAGGAGGAGTGAGGTAGATACTGTGAAACTTGAGTCAGTACAGTAAAGAAATCTGGGCTCCCTCTGAGTCACTTCACTGCATGTGTATTTTTACTCATTGAGAGTAGTTCCCCTCTGTTGGGGAATCATGAGGGAATTTTGACTTCTCTCCAACATGGACATAAGAAATGTAGGGATTGTATAAACCATGCGATCTCTTTTACAGACATGGCTAACTATGTTATTACAGCTGGGGAATTTCTACAATCCATTAATGTCCAAGGATATAAACCTTTTTTTGTTGTTGTCTTTTTTCTCTAAATTTTACATTTGAGTTTAGTAAGATATGTAATATATCTTTTAGTTATAAGTTCTACAATTGGGTTTGTAGAGTTGGGTGGTTGACAGAATAACTTTGACTTTGACCTTTTTCAAATAGGACTGTTGGTGCTTTCATACTTTCCCATCTCAGCTCGGGATGTTCCAAATGGTTTATGTACAGTGTCAGCATCAACAAATAAACTGTTAAATATGATTCATGTTATCCTTCCTTGAACAAATAAGTTCGTAGAAACAATCAGCATCAGTAAGCAGGGAAAAACTAATTTTACATAGCTCAGTGTTTATCCAGGCCTTAAAATGCACTGTTATCTCAGGGTGTGGACCCCCCAACCCAGTCATCCTGGCTGGGGGTCCTGGGAGAGGGAACCAGAAGCTGACCCTAGAGTGGACACAAACAACAGTGTGCCTCCTCCGCCTAAAGTGAAGCTATGACATAGATAAACACAGATTTATAGCTTTCAACAAACAATGTGGAAGACTGTGTCTGTTTGGCAAATACTGCTCATAAAACCATAAGAGGGAGACTTTATGCAAAATACAGAGCTGATGCAAGGTTTAGTTGTCATGCAAGTACATTTAGATGTACAATTCAGTTCAGTTCTCATTAAATGATATGGACTAATAGCGTGTAGTAAGTAATTAGTAAATACGTAATATTATTTAGTATGTACAGTGTTTAAAGAATTCAGACAAGCTTTTTTCCCCAGTCCCTATTCTACTCACTAGGTTGCTGTGAGAGCACCTACATGATCAGCAGGGGAAAGTAAAGGATACAAAGGTATGAAACAACAAATTAACAAGTGAAAGCTTAAGATAAATAGCAAGTTCAAAAAAGTCTGAGCATTCTTTTAAATTTAGCTTTAAATGAGATTTTTATGTATTTGCATGAACGAGTGCATGCAATTGACAGGCTGGAAAGAACCCAGAGAGATTTGTCAAAACAATGGCATGCGCTTGGATTAAAATCATGGGGTCAAGGCTACGTGGTATGCATGTTAGCCAATTAAGTCACACAAATGTCCTTTGGCCAACCTTTCTACCTGTTGCCTGGCAAACAAAGGCCTCCTGCCGGCACTGCATCATTCTCCACAGTCTGCTGGTCAGAGCTGGCACTGGGATTGAACACACTTGAGTTGTAGCTAACAAGGAGAGAGGAAGTGCATTGTGCCTCTGGGATTAGGTCCCAACGTAACACAAATCTTCTTGACAGAGGAGGTGTCTTGTGTGGAAGAAAGGTCCTCTTGTTGAAGTAAAGGAGATATTCAGCATATATCCCCCCTTAAAAACAAAAGTGGTTGAAGGGGCCTTTCTAAAGCGGTGAGGATGTGCACACATTCTCAATAAATCCTAAAAGTAAATGTTGTCAAGCCAAATAATAAATGTTGATTGTTGCTAAATTAATTGAATGCGTTTAGGATGTAGTTGCTTTGTGATTTTAAAAATATACTCAAAATATGTAATGTTAGGAAGAAAAAAGCTAGAATACGGCATGGTGTCGTTGAAAAGGCACTGCAATCATGTTTAGTGGGACATTGAGTTGCTGCGATCCCTTTGCTGCTTTGCCACTAAGTTTATTATACCCTCTGGCTGTATCAGCAGTATAATAATTGCACTACTGCTTATACTGATCATATCTTTGGTTTTAGTGAAGAGGCTGTTTCCTCTGTTACTGCAAATAAAAAAACAGGCCTGTAATATTGGTGTCAAGACCATACTTTATTCAGAGAAAGTTTGAGGAGTTCACATGTTTGCATCAACTGGTTTGGACAAAACCTAAGAGTTATTGAATGATTAACGCTATCTACAGTAGGCGTGTTATCTGCTTGGGGATAAAGACTGCACAGTCCTTTTTTGAGTAGTTATGTGGGATCGTTAGATAGGTTGACTTGTATTTTGTGTGCCACGTCGCACATGAGGATATTTGGAACCGGAGTCCAAAACCAGTTCACCATTACTAAAAAGAAAATGTCAGAAAAGAGAATCTACACCTGCTTCTTTGCCCCACCCTCGCAGAGTCACAGGAAGTACGACCAGCAGTGTTTGGTCAAGAGAACACATTGTGTCTTCTCAAACACGCAGGGCGTGGTAAAAGATTAAAAGTGAGTTCATCTTAAATGAAAGAATTCCGCGTTCTTTGTTTGCGCTGTAGATGATTACTGTCAATGTTTAAGTATATATCAGTTTGGCTTCCCATGTGCCAGCAATAATACTTTTGTTTAGTATCTGTGGACATTTCACCATTGTCAGGTAGAGTACAGTTTGTAGATGTTAATGTGGAGCCAGATAATAAGCATTTCATGGTGTTTCTGCAGAAGTCTTGAACAGAAGCTTACAGGCATTTGCATGAAAGGAGTGGTTTTCTTTACCCAACCAGTTGTGTAAAGTGCTGCAGTGTGTGTTGGTCAGCTGATCTTGTTTGTTAGTGTTGGGAGTTCTTTGCTCCACTCTACCTAATATTAGCAAGTCTCTGGATTGTAGGGTATAACGTATCTGCAAAATACTTCACTTTCATGATGGAAAGCTAATTATTAAGTTACGAGTAACTACAAGATAAAAAACAACATCTTCCTGGTGCTGTACTGCGCTCATGCGGTTGAGTTCATCTTTTTTCGTTCCTTCAACAAAACTTTTATCAACAACGTACAAAAATCCTTTTGGCAGTTGTGAATTTATTCTGAATCGTGGAGGTTAAGAATAGTTTTCCCTACTCTTAACATAAACTGTAAAGTGTAGGTTTAATTACAGCTTGACACAATCTTCTGCTCTTCTATCTGTGTTTCATGTGAATAGTGAAAAGTAAAAGAGGGCATACTCTACAGTTGGACTCCGGCCCCTGTAACCAACCCATCCCATAGTGTTATGCTTTCCATTTCCTATCTGAGATAGCTCTTCTGCTGGGCAGAGGAATGTGTCTGACAAGTCGCCACCCTCATCCAACCAGCAGACAGGCCCTCCCCTTGTGGGTTCTGAGTTCCCTCCCGCCACCTGGGCAAGTGGGTGACTATCCAACAAAACTGGGCGGAATACTAATGCAGTCAGCTCAATGCTGTTCATTAAACAACTTAGCTTGAGATAAGTCTGGGGCTGATTGTGATTGCCTTTAACGCTTTTATTATGTGATTACAGACAAACGCATTAGAAGATGCTGTGTGTTTTTACTGAACATTAGCAGTAATTGTGTGTTAAAGTTTTCAGCTACCCTCGCAGCACAAGAGTAGCTATTGTGTTCCATTTATATTCAGACCTGTTTAACCTGTTCTTGTTTGCACTCCTTTGGCTATGCAATTCCATTATGGAACTCTTCTCCTCTCAGACTCCACCTCTTCCTGCTGTAGGTCATACTTTAACCTTTCAAACATAAACGTTATTTCAGTTACAGTCAATCATAGAGTATTTGACAAAGTGTTGATAATTCCAAGGGCATGCACACACAGGAAGTACAGTTTTTTATTCTTTTTCCTGGTGTGTTTACACAGGATCTAAAAAACTTCCCTAATTACTCTAAATGATCTGTGCCAGGCCACCACCCCTGCCCCAGCTCGCCTTCACAGCCTGTTTGGATTTGTTGTCATTTTGTACTTGCATTACAAGCTCCCCAATCCAGTGGTCAGCCCTTTGCTTTTCCTCGCAGCTGCTGACTCATTTCCCACAGAGGAATGAGTGAAAGATGGGAAGGGTTTGGGTTTGGGTGTGGGCACGTGTGCGTCTGTGCATGTGAGCACATAGAGAGGACAGACCACTGCAGTTGTTGAAGATGGATGAACGGCCCACACATACTGCTGCTGCTGCTGTTGGAGGGAATGGAAATATGAAGATGGCATAGCAGCCAGTTGACCCACATCACAACCTCAGTGACTAATACTTTAGGGGGAGAAATTGACCCATTGCTAAATCCCGCCCATTGAACGTAGACTAGCCAATCTTAGCGTAACATCGGCCAGGTCCGGCAGCTATACTATACGATACTGCTCCATGAACTTTCATGCAATCGTTTTAGATTTACTTCATTTTCAGGCTTGTTTTATGGACTTCGAGCTAGTCCTGGTTAAACGTTGTGGTATAATGATGCTCGTTACCTGGAGAGGATGGAAGGAGGTATACGTTTTTAAAACCGTACCTTTTGGAACTAGCATTAGCAGAGTACGTTTACACATCATTAACCAACATTAGCACTTCTATGCTACGCAAACTGCTGAAGTTACTACTCAATACACATGCTGCTTTTGCTTTTTAAAGATTGTAACAGTCAATAAATATCTACACTGCTTTATAGGAACAGTGATGTTCCTTAATTTCATTGTCTTCTGTCTTGGTGGCCAGGAGATGTGGAGGTTCACTTTTACGCAGGAATGCACAAAAAAATTCAATTGTAGCCAATTTGTAACGCAACAGACACATGACAAACAAAACAAAAACAGCCGAGGTATGATGAGGAACGTAAACAGCAGCAACAAAAACAATTTTCCTGGTAGATAATATGGCCAGCATCTTTATTTAAAAATGTTTCATGAGGAAAACACTGTCCATCAACTTTGACTGTTTGAGCACCAAGCATCACGATGTAAACGTAGTCCACCTCTTCTGCCGGGAGTGCAGTTAGTGACAAAGTGGGCTTCATGGTAGTTCTGACAGTTTGACTAAGAAGCAGCAGGTGGCAAAAGGTCAATTGGTTTTAAAAGAATATTTGAAAGACCCCATTCTGGATACATTTTAGCAAAAATTGTTAGTTCTTCTTTGATCTTTCATTCTTGTTGGATTAGTCAGTCGGGCGGATGGTGGTCTCGGCATGTCCTGAAAAATAAAGGAAAATGTCTGTTTAGTGTGATAACTGGAAACAGTGATAATACTGTAACTCACTGAGGCTACACCCACACTATGTTTTCGTTTGAAAATGATCTCCCTCCATAAGCACCGTTCAGCACCGTTTTAGAAATAATTTCCGTCCGTACTAACGCATCTAAAAATTAATATCACATGACCATTCACGTATATTGGGAATGAGGGTGTCAATATAAACAGGAACTTGATTGGTCGCTTAGTTACAGGTAGTACAACAGAGTATTATTGTAGTCTTCAATAATAAACAGTTGCGCTTGATACTCAATATCTTCCTGTAATAACACATGTAATCCATTGTAAATGTTTAATTAACCACTGATACTCGATCGGTTAAGTAGCAAACATGGGGGTCTGCGTCCCCGTTTTCAAAGGCCCCCGTTTCTGCCCGCACCCCCAATCTTCAAATAGAAACGGCGTCGGTAGTGTTTTCAAACGTCTCCATTTAATTGGCTCTAAAACTCCGGAGTCATGCAGATTCTCGGCATGAATGTAGAAAAAATATGCGTTTTTAAAATGAAAACAAAGTAGCGTGGATGTAGAGGCTTGTTTGTGAGGGAGAGGCTAAAGAAGACATTTTTGTTTGAAACAGTGCTTGAGTGATTAGCTTTCTGAAAAGAGCAGGACATTGCTTTAAAAATGCCTGTGACTCCATGGCAACAGGAAAGTCCAGCTTTGGAGTTGTGGGGAAGTAGAAGGGAGAGGCCAATTTGACTGCTACTGCTTAGCTTATGCCAAGGATGCAGTGTTGCTCCCTATATTCCATTAGCCTACATTTTCATCTCTTAATTACTTAAGTCTCCAAAGTCTAAACTAAAAAAGTGTCTTTCATCCTTAATGGAATTTCTGTCTGCTCTAGTTCTGTGAATTCATTTTTAACTGCCGAAATTAGATAAGCTTTGTCGGTCTTATTTATAGTGGCACTTTCAAGCTTGTTGTTCAGAGACATGCAAAATAAGCTTCAACATGTGTGTTGGTTATATTAAAAAGTGTGCAGTGCTCTTTGGTGCTATGTGATAAATATGACACCTGTCTTCCACAATATATGGGTCATAAACTAAAATCTATTCTCTAAACCTATCGCAACGAGTATAAACGGAGGGAGGAGGATTCAGACGGAGTGCTCCCTCTGGTTGATGGAGGGTCGAGGCTAATGAATAGCATTCCTGCCTGCACCACAGAGCTTTTTTTATTCAGTAAAATATGCAATCAGGACCGGCATTCATGCTTTTCTAGTCGCCGATCTCTGATAATGTTACTTTGTAAACAACCAGTCTGTGTTGACACGAGAAAAACAAAGGCTCCATTCTGGCACATTTTGATGCTGCGTTCAGGCTCTTGTTTCGTGAAAATGAGTATCGGGTGAAGGTAAATCGTAACGTTATCGTGATTTGTTCACATGTAATTTCGTAAAAATGTAGTGTTGGTGAGAAACTTGAATAAATCCAGTTTATTGAAGAAGTTTCCACAACAACATAATTAGATATTAGAAAGGGAATTATGATCTGTTTGAAATACTCCAGTTTATAATACATCATTAAAACATGGAAAACATTTTCCATGATGATGTATGATGTAATCAAGCAAAACTGTCCACTCTAGGCAACCAAGACTGAGGTCTAGATCCTACAGCATGTCGAGACTTGAGGAATCAACTACAAATAGTGGTGCAATGGTCCATAAAACTCACGGTTCGGATCGTATCACGGCTTAGAGTCACGGATCAGCACAAAAGAAAATAATAGCACCATCAATTATATCTAAATGTTAAATTATATCTAAATGTTTGAAACTCACATATATGAACTCTGCATATTGAGAACTAGTCTGAATATAGTGTGGTCTGACTGGGTTATTATACAGCTTGTTTGTCTTCGTTAGGAACAAAGCCTCTTGTCGAAAAACTTCTGAGGAGGTGTGGCAGGTGCGCCATAAGGCTGGCTTTACTACCACAGAGGCATAGTGGGAGTATAGCAAGGCTTTCATGGAAAAGGCAAGCAAAGGCAAAGTTGCTTGTGATGTGATAACAACATCCGAGCTGTGACAGGAAAGAGTTGCGTTATGCGGGGCGGCATCAGGAAAAGGCTTTCAACTCCCACTAGAAAGATCATGCTGACCATGACACATTGGTACATGCAATACACACATTAGAAACCATACAAACATAACTCACACCCACACCCACACGACGGGAAGAGAGACACACCTGTGATTTCAAAGGAAAACGGAGGAAGAGCTTGAAAGGGCAAAAGCGATGTAAGCCACAGTATATAAGACAATGTCATTTTTTGGAGAATGGCTTGGGTTGTGTTCTTTGCATGAAGAATAAAGTCTATTGCGTTACACTCTGATTCCAGTGCGTTCTTCAAAGATCACCAGGACACCAACAGGTATCAAGTATAGAATATAAATAGAGTTGTGGAGCCCGGTCAATCACTTCTAGAGAACCCTGATCATGTTTTTTTGCCACCAATACTAATTGCAGATTGCTGATCCATATTGATTATATTGATATTGATTACAGCACCTGGTCTACAAGGCTCCAGACTATTTTATTTTTCCACCGTTGGAAAAGAAACTCTCAACTGCTCTGAAGTCAGAGTAAACATAAGAAATTCTAAATGTTACCCTTTTACTTTGTTGTAGTCACCAGATTAGTTTTTCCTCGTAAAGACACATAATTGAAATAAGGAAATAAAAGACTATGTTTATTGATTAAAACAAATGTTCTCACTAGATGCTTAGAGCTACTGTAAACAGGTCATACTTATCTCTCTAATATCCCCATCAAACAACTGTTTATTTAAGTGTTTCCCCAAAACTATATTTTCCGAGATTATATATGATAATTTAGTTTGGTCCAATGCTCATTTACACTGAACGGAGCCTGAACACATCATAATGTAACTGAACGTACGTACGTTAGCCGTCAGCGGTGGTGCCACCGTTACTAGCTCTCCGCCTGGCAATTTCAATATGGATTGGTTGTTTACAATGTACGATTATCAGGGATAGCTGAACAGAAAGCATAAATGTCCTGATCGCATACTTTTTACTGAATGATGGCGGATAACGATCGCTAGGAAAACTTAATTTCACACTGGTGGTTCACATTAAACTGTAGTTAATTAATTAATTAGTTAATCTGCGGTTCACGCCGTGTCGCGAGGGGGATCCTGTACGGATCACGAATCGACAACAGTCCGTTACACCCCTATTTAATTATTTTATTTGTATTCCTCTTGAAGGAGCATGCATCTCGACCCACCTAGAGGGTCCAAGGTCCATCCACCAGAGTCTCACAAAATCCTGTGGAAAACACTGAACAACCTTTGGAATTTGCCACCTTGCCGTGTTTTCTAAAGAAAACATCAGCAGATTAATCAATAATGAAAATACTTGTTTGTTGCAGCCCTGTTGCTAATTTTGTCTTAACCCTGACACAACTTTATACTCTTAATAATATGTACTTACCGAACCACAACAAATGGTCATCCCCAGTCTGTTTTATGCTGAATAGTGTAGTGCTCACCTCAGCTTGACCCTGGGAGTGTTGTTTAGAGTGGATTCAGAATAACATTTCTGTTTGGTGGTATCATTGGTATTCAAGGTAAATAGTGTTTAGTGTATTTAATGTAGGGTAATAAACCTAAAGGCTGGTGTAGAGTACTGAGTAATGCCCATTGTCAGAAGGTTATGGGATTCATTTTTGTTCTTTATTATTTGTCTTCTAACTGTGCTGCTGACAACACTTGTCGCCTCCGAACATTGATCTTTGCTACATCCATTGCTCAGCTCTGCCCAGCTGTGCCCTACTTTCCATGCTGCTCATGTTCTGCTGTACTGTGTGTGTGTTTTTTAATTCCAACCATAAAATGGCCTCTGGGACACATCCAGTGCTTTGCGAGGGCTGCGTGCAAAGTTCACAACTTCTTAAAACTGTGATGAAAGAGAAAAGGGCCTCAGTGTCGCTTGATTTACATCTATTAAAAATATATAATTTGCATAGCTACAGTTGACAATGCAGTCTATACAGTAAGAAAACTGAAGATCATTATCTCTCTCAGACACTATCGTGACAATAATGAACAGAGTGATAAATATAAGAATTAATTTCAATGCAAATCATCATCAAAAGGCTCTGCTGTCCCTTAGCAGCTGTTAAAGTGTGCTTCCGAAGTGCACTGGCACTTTAATGTTCCGAGTAACGGTCCAACATATGAGTGTATTTCTCCCTCCCCATGCAATTTCTCTCAAATGAAAAATGCGTCCTTGTTCACCCTGCCAAGATAAATAAGAACTCAAAAGGGAAAATGATACGCTTATGTCTGCGCAGATTCCAAAGATACCCCTCAACATAAATCTGTCTGACTTCTTAAGGACACAGAATGTGGTATACTGAAGCTATGCACTATATTTTGACCGACACAGGTCTTCAGTACCTTCTCCAATGAGGATTATGATCGGCGCAATGATGACGTGGATCCAGTCGCAGCCTCTGCAGAGTATGAGCTGGAAAAGAGAGTGGAGAAGATGGATGTGTTCCCTGTGGAAATTGAGAAAGGTGAGTTCAGTCATGATGAGCAAAGTGTGAGAAACACTACATAATGGTGAAAACCTGTTTTCACCTAGATGCACAATAAGCAGAGCCCTATAAAGGCAAACAGTAGTGACTTTGAATAGTGTATTTGAACAATTTAGTGATCAGTTATGTATAATATATTTATACATAACCGTTATATCTTTATCTGCCACAGGCATAAACGTGGTATTGAGCCTATTTGTATGCAGTTCTTCTTGTGCACCTTTTTAAACTCTTAATGTTACTGCATTCAGGAGACAATGGACTCGGCATCAGTATCATTGGAATGGGAGTGGGAGCTGACCAGGGTCTGGAGAAGCTAGGAATTTTTGTGAAAACCATAACTGAGGGAGGAGCAGCTGAGAATGATGGACGGTGAGTTAGAGAACTGTTTCCTCCTTTTTGTACAACCCACATTCAAGTCTTGTTACAGGGTCACTGGTAGTGGCTTGTGTATATAACCAGAAACATGGTATCCACTCACTGCACCACCACAACAGTCTTTTAAATCACACTTTAGGAATTGCTCATTCTCCCAGAGCCCAGTGACACACAAACAACCAGATGTATTCATAACCACAGGAGGAAGCTAAAGAACACAGTTGCTACTTCTGTTTCCCAGGCATGTTTAGGGTTGTCTTATTGCCAGCTACATTGGGACTACTGTATTCTTTGATCTTTGCTTCTGTGCTGATGGTGGTGCATAACTTTTAATAACCTGCTAACCTTCTAACTATTATTATCTGTGTCTCTAGCATACAGGTGAATGACCAGATAGTGGAGGTGGATGGTATCTGTCTTGTGGGCGTCACCCAACTGTTTGCTGCAACAGTCCTGAAGAACACCAAAGGCACAGTGAGGTCAGCTCAAAACCCATCTCATCGACCCCTAAAATCAACCTTATTGAATATGATTACCAGAAGAGCCACTGTTATCATAATTAGCTAAAAGTGGTCAACAGATCAGTCTTTTTATCTGTTGAGTCCAGAGGCCATGAATGATTGTTTGTGTGTATTTTCGTGTAAGTGAAATGGGCAACACAAAGTATTGTGGGATGTAAATGGTTTGAATTAAAAACAGCAACACATAACGGCGTCTAACCTTAATTGCATCTCAGCATTTGCATTTCCCGGCTGCAAGTAAGACAAGATAAAAGTAACATTAAGCTATTTCTATTGCATTCTAAAAAACAGGTTCATGATTGGACGGGAGAAGCCAGGGACCCAAAGTGAGGTAGCCCGCCTCATAAGCGAGACATTAGAGCAGGAGAAGAACCAGGAGCAACACCTGGATGACCACTATGAACACTCTACAGAGGAGGTGAGTTAGTTGGACAGGACCTCATTACAATGCCCAATCATTGCTCAACCATGTAAACTAAAAGGGCACCTAAAAGCAATCTATTTATTACTATGTTTAGATCTGAAAATTAAGGAATTATGTTACTATTCTAACTCATTGTTCCCCAAAATAACTAAAGCAGATAGTAATAAAATAATAATATGCAACTCAACTGTACATTTCTTTCTGTGTACTTCTACTACATTGTAGTACTACATGTACCTGACAAAGAAATGCTACTGGTTACGGAGCAGATTCAGAGTTGACTCACAGCATTTCAACACAATGCTCTATTATTAATTCAACTACCCAGCAAGCTCCACCTTGAACAGATGTTAATTAAATGTTATGTATTGTTCTGATAATGCCTCTTTCACTCTTCATATGCAGGACTTTCACTCTGTGGTATTGACAGTTAATAGTTTCATTTCCAAATGTTTTGAGCAGCCGCTTTCTTCCGCTGCCAGTATCCACATTCCCAGTTAGAGAAAGGGTGAAGAGTGAATGAAGACGACCGGTACCCGGAGCCCATCATTGACAAGCTGGTTTGATTCAGTTGGCTATCCATTCACAGACATACCCACATACACATACAGAAAGAGATTTAACAAAACATATCCATTAAATTTGGGATTAATTGGTTGATTTGAGCGTTCCATATTTGTGTGGTTTTCAGGAACTTATGTGTGATTAAGTGCCAAGTTGGTTTTATTGGAGCTTCCAGAACAATTCCAGTTATAATTATGGCTTGGATGTTGATGTGTAGGCTATTAATATTACTCTGACATGACATAAACACAGCATTAGCCACACCTACTCCAATCCCACCCAGCTCAACCAGGAAATGAAAAGCTGGCTGTGAATCAATCCACGTGTCACCATACTGCTGTGTTGGAAGTCACAGTCGGCCTCAGCCGGTCTGACAGAGTTGTGAAACGTTTGTTTTCTGATGTCTTAGGAGCTAATCTCCTGTTTTACTATGGAGACACTGGGCAGAGAATATAGGAGGGATTTACCTAAAGGCAATGTTGCATAACTTTCTACTGGACACCGTTTCAAAGTGACTCTGGTTATGCAAAGTGTGTGTTGGTGGGTTAAGTCTAACATGTGTTCGATGCTGCGGATGTGCTACAGACGTGTAGCTAAACTCATGCAGTGCCTCCCGTGAAGCAACTCTCCAATGTTTGGTTATGATCTATTGATTACAATATTCCCCTCCAGGCTGTGGTGAACTGTGCCAGGAGGCTTGTTGTTGACACACACCGAGCGTGTTCATGGGCATGTAGGGTGTGTCAATGTTTGCAATATGTGATGCCTTGTGTGATGTCTTATTTCAGGAGGAGCGCTATGAGGAGGAGGACGGGGTGGATGAGAGAATTTTGTGCTCCAATTTCTCTCCAGGCCGGAACGCAGATCTGTTTGAGCTGCCTGATACTGAGGCTTTGTTTATGCCGACCAACATGGACAGCTCTCAGATGGTCTTCAAGTTCAGAGAGGTATTACCCTGACCATTACTTTCAGTCTCATGTGATATAAAATACAGTACATATCAAAGTTTCAGCATTCTGTATTGACAACCAAAGATTAACATTCAGCAATGGGTGTAACTGAATATTTTCCTATTTGTGTTCCTTAGCTGCAGCTCAAACACAGCACTGCTGCAGCAGAAATAGATCAACTAAATGAAAAGGTATGACGCAGATGAAATTAACATTTTATTGACTTTCAAGATATTCACATAACATACAAGACAAATACATGTATGATACAGTAAATACCATGTACCTTGATATATAATCCAAACAATAGACATGTATACACTTTATGCTAGCTGAAGTTTCTGCCATCAGTAATCATACTGTACTGATACAGAACCTCTTGTTTTTTGAGTGGTGGTTTCCTAGCAGCCTTTTCTCTGAACTTCTAACTCTTATGTACTCGCAATTAGTGATGATTAATCCTCAGATAGTTATTGAAAATATTATTTTTAAGCTGTTGACAATCCACATTCTTAGATTATATAGAAGAATGTGAATTGTTGTTGCATTTACAGTATGCTGTTGAAGAAAACAGGGTCAGACACAATGTGAGACCTAGTTCTTTTAAATTACTATTTAATACTACAAGCAACACAGAGACTGTCCTATGCCGGTGGCCAACCTGCAAATTCAATTTAGCCCGCACAAGTAACATGTCACCATCTCTGTACAGCTAATGGCTTCTGAGGAGGATAGCGCATTGTGGGAAGCAAGGGAGGTTGCACTGGAGCTAAAGATTGAGGACAGCAACGACAAAATCCTGAAGTTGGAGAGTTACTGGCTGGAAGCCCAGGGCCTGTGTAAGACTGTGAATGAGCAATTAGCTGAGACTCAGGCCCAGCATGAGACCCTGGACAAGAAGTACAACAAGGCCAAGAAACTGCTCAAGGACTACCAGCAGAAGTAAGTTTGTCTTGAGTTATGCAATGCTGTACTGTAGGAGGGCTCACTGTTGTTGAATTCAGTGGTTTACTCAAGTCAATTCATAACACATTTTAAAACAAACAAGAGCTCGCAAACCAACAAACCAAGTTATTTTCCATGGAAGTTCAGTATTGTTAATTGAACGTATAATATCTGATTTTACATTTAGTAATTCATTGGTATAGTGATAACCACATAAATTGGAACTAAAGAATAAAGAATTAGTTTAAAGCTGAAGGGAAACCACATGTCCTTGTTTCATCCTCAGAGAGATAGACTTTGTGAAGAAAGAGGAAGAGCTGAAAAGAATTATAGATGAAAAAGACAAGTGGTATAAAGAGCAGCTGGAGAGCCTGCAGAACAGGGTAAGACCACAGCTTGAAAGTAAAATGCATGTACACCACAGCAGACCTGCCAGAGACACTGAAATAAGCAATGAGTGTTGTTTTATCCACAGATAGCTGTCCTGGAGTCCGGAGGGGCCTCAGACGAGCAGCGTCAGAGGGGTCAGGACTCAGCAGCAGACGAGAGATTAATGGTCCAAGACCCAGTCGCCAACACACAATCTGTTGACTCACTACTCGGTACAAAGAGTTACTTGAATTAAATTGAATTTAAAACGTGTTATATTGAATTGTGTGATCTGTTAAACATTCACAAGCCCACATCATAAACTCCAGTGACCCTGGTAAATGATGAACACTGCCTTATGACTTATTTGGTGGGTTTGTTTGTTTGTGTCCTCCTGTGTAGAACAAGACTGGAGTGAGTCGGTGCCGGAGACCGAGCGCTTGGACACCAGTGCACACAGAGCAAAAGGCCTGCTGGCTCAGAAGGCCAAACGTCAGCCTCCATCTCGGAGCAAACTGAAGGAGAGTCTCACAGTGCCTTCAAGTCACTCTCAGGTCAGCCAGGAACATCCATTAGTGATACATTGTTATGGTGACTGATCATTTGATTGGAGTGAACAGTCAGCCACCTGAGGCCAGATGTAAGCTATGACAACCGTATCAAGGCATGTCATTCATGCTCAAACTGCGATATCTGAGGTCAAACTAATGGTGACAAAACACCCCGTTTCTCCATTTTATAGAAGGAGGAGAGCACATATTAACCTTGTGAATATGAGCTGAAAAGTTTTTTTTTTTTTTTTTACAGTGATGGTAGCTGACAATTTGACTGCCACTTTTTCTGTGGCTGATCTGTTTTCTTGCAATGTCAAAGCAACATTTTGAAAGAACTCACTGTACTGTTGAGACTGCACTTCTCCTAAAAAATGGGTATGGCCTTAAGATACTCACAGCTGCTCTACAACACAAGGGAACATCCTTGAGTGTCTTTTTTTACTGTACAAAACAATAATGCACCTTTTTATAATGTGTGTGAGTGTGTGAATGTGTACATGACTCGGCCGATCTAGAGCGGAGCTTTTTATTGTAAGCTTTTATCCTTTCCTCCTTGCATTGTCCTTGTGCATAATTATTTTAGTCCCAACAGGAAACCGAAGAAGAGGAGGAGCAGGAATCTCCCAGGAGGAGGAGGTCCATCCAGGAGAGCCTGTCCCTTCCGGTGCCTGTCTGCTATCCTGGGAATGGACAAAAAGATGATCCCGGAGAGACTAGGGATGGATCCAGGAGTATGGCTGCGCTTTCCAGCAGCCCGTCTTTCTCACCATCACAGGGAGACAGTATTGAGAGCAGTGGAAGTCTTTCTTTGTCCTCTCCAAAAGAAACCTTGTCACCTCATTCCCCCTCTGGATTAATGCGCAATGTCAAGAAGAGGGAGTCCAAGGGAAAGAGCAAAGAGCTCAAAGGTACACGAGTAGACCAAAACGTGATGGTGACAATAGCAACACTTTTTGTTCCATTGTCACTGAGCCTATTGTTTCATTACAGAGGAACTAAATGAGTCCTCATCAGCGGGGAAACCTAAAAGGCGATTTCCAGACTTTGGGTAAGACTCGTGATCACTGTCATTCGTCTCCAATGATACCATCTTTTTTGTACTAACAAAAATATTTGTACTTGTCATCAACAGAGGTCTCCGGAAGTCAGGTGGCAAAGGGAAAAAACATGACAAGGAGGCTATGAGAGCATCTTTGGACAGCAGGTTAGTGATTGCTTAACTTAATTTATAACAATTTAAAGGTTCCAAATATATAATAGTTATTGAGTTGTCGTGGTTCCATGTTTTGTGACATATTTGTTGGAGTTATCCGTTGCTTCATGTTGCTGTTGGTGCAAGTGCCACATAGAGATACATTTTTTAAAACTGGATTATTAATGGAAACAATGTTACTCAAACAAACAAAGGCCTGTTTACTTTAAATAGCTAAACTTCACTAAGACATTTACTGCATTGTTACTGGAAGCCATGGTACTTCATGGATGTAAGTTTTGAGCTACACAAGACTGGCTTTCTACTTTCTTGTTGCCAAATCTTAATGTATTTTTTTCTCTTATATCTGATAGTTATCACTTCCTGAACCGTCTTAATGCTCACATGTTTAAGGTGAGTGTGGATAACTGAATCTTCCTATTTCTCCAATGTCCAGGGGATCAGCAGAGTTACTGGAGGAGTCAGGAGGGAACCTGTCTCCTGCCGATTCAATGACCTCCATCCCGACTTGTATGCCCTTCTCCTGGTTTGGAGACAAAGAGAGGGACAGAGAGCCCTCATCTTCCAGCAGCAGTCTGCCGTACGTGGCCAATGAGACCAGCAGTGAGCAAAGCCAGGACCGCAAGAATAAGGTTTGTAACTTTATGTGAGGATAAATATGTGACATAAAGAGTATTAGCATCCAGCGAAACGTTGATATGATATTAGTTGTATAGTATTGAGATATTTTGGCCAGCTGTAGAAGTCCTTGTCTGTCCTCCGTCATCTTAATATATTTCTATCTTCATTGAAAAAGTAAAACGAGTAGAAACGCAACAGGAGGCAATATCCAGACATGTGCCATCATGGCTATTTCTCTGCATAAGATACATGATGCGAAGGCAACAATAACTGGATCCATATGCTAGCCAGAGAGCTTTAGCAGGAAAGGATTTGTATGTATTTTCAGTGAGTTTTCAAATAGTGACATATAAAGTGCATCCAGAGAAGCTAGTGGCTAACTGTCACACAGGCTGTGGTCAGGCGGCTGTTCCCTCGAAGCTGTTTAATGAGTTCAAGACACAGGCTGAACAAATAAAACGATTACTCAGAGAAAAGTGCTGGCTTTGTTGCTGTGTGCATTCTGGTAGTTTTTGACAGAGCTTTGCTGCCTGGACTAAATATCTCACTGAACCGTGTTTCCTTTAAACAGACAAATCTCTCCTGGTCCTCTTTATTCAGTCGCTCATTAGATTTGGTACAGTATACGCATTTTATACCCTTTTTTGAGTTTAGATGCCACGATAGCGCATTACTAACAAATAGAGTTCTGTGATTTGTAATTCCTCACTCCCACACATCCTGTGAATAATTCACCTTTTCTTTTCAACTTGACATGTGGTAGTGTTATAGGAAACTAATGTTATCTCATTTTCCATGTATCCACATTCAGAAAGCCTCATAGCTTATGTTAGAGGAAACAGATGGAGCCAAAAGTAGTTTTGAGGGCTTATTGCACCAGCCAATAGGAAGTTTGATTGAAGATTTGTGTGTAACATCAACACTAACTGCCACGTTGTAACCAACTTGTATAGTGCAACATGTTTTTAGAGTGCATTTCTTACGCTACATTGAAATGAAACTTCATATGAACTTGCACATAGCTGATGCAATAGCCTGCAAGTCTGGGTAATAATTCCCTGATTCCAAATATACCCACATGTGGGTCTGAAAAACAAGCCACAGTTTAGCTTTTAGACTACATAAAAAAAATTAAAAAAATCTCTTGAGGAATCAAATAAGAAATCTCATATCACCTACTCAAAAAAATTAAAAAAACATTACTCCATATTTGTTTTTGTGTGTTTACAATATAGTTAGTTGCTGTAGTTTAGAGGTTGTTGATGTACTTTTGGTGGTGGACTGGTTTTAATTGCCTTTTTAATATTGTGCTTCATAGTGTGTTGAAGATCACAGTCACTCATCGCTCAAATCAATCACTTGGATTGCTGCCTCTTAAATCACAGTTTTAAAAATGTGGCATGATCATTTCAGTCCTTATGGAAACAGCACTGCACTTACCCCTCACCGCTGTAGTGTTGTATTTGTTTGCTTTTCCTGGTATAGAGCTGTTGTTTGGTGATGTGTTGCTTTAGTAAATGCGTTCCTTGTTTCCACTTGTTCCAGACTTTTTCAGTCATAGATGATTCTAACCCTGCCAACCCCAGTTCAGACATCTCTGGGTTAGTTGCTGAACCCAATCTGTCTGGGCGCTCACACACTTTAATCTTCTCTTCCAGTGAGGTGAGTGCTCTCCTTGTTGCACAGTCACAAAAGCTGTGTGTGACGCCTTGATGCAGCTGAAAGGGGACATTCTCAAGCATGCTCTTTTAGCCGTTCCCCCTTTCACATCTGAGATTGAATCACGAATGCAGAGGGAATTGAAGTGCGTGTGCGTGTGTGTGTGTGTGTGTGGTTTTGTCTTGTGGCTTAGCTTTCCTTAGATCAGCTGTGGAGGTTGCACTTCAGCCGGTCAAACCGTCGACCAGTGCTTCATGTTCTTTACGAGCTTCCGCAGACCACAGAACGATGCTGCCTGCTCTGCTGCCTGCTCAGTGGCGTTTCAGCAGCAGTTTCCTCTGATATTATAGTTCCTAGAGTCCAAATCGCTCTCAGTAAAACACATAGACCTGTATCTGAGAATGTCATTGATATTATGCTGTCATTGCACGCTTGTTTTCTTGGTGCTAGCTTGGGAAATGTAGACACTGCACACTGGTTTGTTTGATATTTACTGCAGTTGGTTTCTCTTTGAACTGGTTTTCAGCTATTTCTCCACCTATAGAAATACAAATGTACTCAGGAAAGAAATCATTTCAAACAGCATTTATTTAAGTGATTTTGTGAATGTGACGGAAAAGATGATTCATGTTTGCATTTCACCATTCGTCACTTAACTGTGCTTTAGGAACATGGATCAACACTGTCAAACACATACAGTGCAATCCATGGCATCGAATGGCTATTGCACATTGTAGGAAGGCAGCAACTATATACCTGTATATGTTTGGTAGTCATCCACACTAGACATCAGCAATCATTTCCTTTAGTGTACAACAACATATGACGTAAAACACAATGTCGCACAGAAATTCTCAGAAAAATGCATTTAAAGTTTTTTAACGACCATCAATATATGGTGATTTTCTTTGCTAAAGTGACATTATGTTTACTTGTCTGTTTGCATTGTCTGTGTCTTCTGTAGACTTTGGATGATGAGCCAGTGGCCACAGGGAAAGAGTATCATTGGCAGAACCGGCCCGTCTCTGAATGGACCAATCAACAGGTGTGTCACTGGTTGATGGGCATGAATATGGACCAATACACGCCTGAATTCACAGCTAAGGGAGTGGACGGCCAACAGCTCTTGTACTTGGACAGTGAAAAGTTGAAGGTAAAAATGTTTTAAATACAGCCTAGCATGATAGTTAGGATAATAATTTTCTTTGAATTAACTGTATAATAATGGAATGATAGTTTAGGAGTGATGGTATTATGATGTTTTTATTTTAATCATACAAGGCCTCTTTCCTAGCTAAAGCAGTAATTGTTTAGTCAAACATTGTCAACCTTTAACTGCCACCTTGTGGCCAGAATATGGCAGCATTACTTTGCCCCAACGCTGTGCTCTTTTTGCTTCAGGCACTCGGCGTGTCAGGTCAAAGCGACCGTTCAACTATCAAGAAAAAGCTGAAGGACTTGCGTAAGACCCAGGAGAAGCTGGAGAAACAGAGAGAGAAGAGAGAGAAGGAGGTCCGGCGCAGCGGGAGACTGCCAGTCAGTACGGACTCTGTCTGCTGAGGTATCAGCTCTGTTCTCTAACTTCATGCATCCCATAAACCTCGTCACTCAGGCCCCTGAGCACCCTTTTCCTTTTTCTTTTCTTTTTTACACTTTTGGTGCCGTGACGTGACATTCATGTGTTAACACCAACAACCACAGCAATGACTGCCAGGAGTGCTGACTGATGTGCCAGTGGTGAGCTACGTTCACACAGTAGCTCCTGATTCTCCTCTCATCACTGATTCTCTGGAATGTTTTAACAAACTTCAGCTCAAACCATTTTAAATCAAAGATGGGGAATGTCAAAAAGAAACGTTGGGTATGTGAGCAAAATGGAATCCTAACATTTTTTACCACTAAAAGCTCGAAGCTATAGTTATAATTAAAAGAAAAGTCTGTTTTCAAAATGAAATAATCTAATGTAGTTGTTGCAGATCATGCACACATGTACCTATGGAAGTCAAATGTGTACTGCTTTTCCAGCATTTTATATTTTTGCTAGTATAACTTGCCTGTTTCCATGTACATGAGCTCTTCTGCAGGAACGGCTGTTGTACAATTCAGATAAAAGCACTATATTTGTCTTCTGAACTTCAATGGGTGACAAGGTTTTAAATGTATAAATACGTTTTATACATGTGCTTATTAACTGCATATCTTCTTCTTTTTTTTTTTTTTTTACTTAAATACCGTTGTTCATTTTATACTGTATACATTTTTCTACTAAGTAGAATAGCTAGGCCGGGTTTATTTTGCTGAATGAAAAGCAGCAAACGAATCAAGTCGGGCCGAGGGGAACGCTGCTTCCGCTGTCCCCGACTCTGGCGGTGTGTTGCGACATGAGGCTCCATGTGAACACGCACAGCGTGCACAGGTCGGCTACACGTGCACCTCACTGCCGGTCCATCAGACGGTCGGAGTGCCTATGACAAGGACTTGTGTGAGTCGGGGGCTCAGCGCCGCGTATGAATGTGAGGCTGAACGGGGGATCGTTCACAGCCAAACTCAAAGTGCTTCCTTTCCTCTTCTCACGCACGACACCGTGTTCTGTATGCCAAGCGACACGTTGGACTGCAAGAAAATCATGGCTTCCACCTCCTGTGAATTAGAGAAACATTTCTTGGTACATACGACATCAATAAACTAATTTTCACTTTATATGGTGTGCTTGTATTGTGTTCTGGCTTGTCTTTCAGTTAATGTGCATTTAGTGAAATATGTGATCACAACTAACATATTAAGGGACAGTTTCTACCATTACTTCCATTTTACTCAATGAGATTTTAAACACAAATACACATCTTTCTGTTTTGAAATATTTATTTTTCACTGAACATGATCCTTACAGAATAACTGCTTCAGTTTCACATGGAAAATATTGGGCTTATTTGACAGGATAAGTCTTAACAATGCAACCACAGTAATCCAAATATGTGTCTCTTGTATTTGATACAACTTGTGAGGAAGAAGAAAACGAAATATGTTGCAAACCCAATACAACAAATCGGCCTTCAAATTTGGGCATCAGCAAGGTGCAATTATAATAATCCATTTATGAAATATCAAATAAAAGCAGGTGCAAAATATCGGTAAATCAATGTTTTTCATCACATGTTGCTTGTATACATTATCCAACTGACAAATTGACCAAAATTAAAACACTTTAACCGATCACTCATCAGCAGAAACTTCCAACAAATTTAAAAACAAGCAGCGACTCGTCGTGAAACAAGTTTCCATGATGAGCTGAACAAGCTGCAACAGACGGACTGTAACAGTTAGAGCTCAATAAAAGCTGTAAACCAGGAGAGCAAACAATACAAACGGGTCAAACCGTAACTGCAGAGTTTCAAATGACGACACGCCGTTAAATAGAATTTAGTTTGTTTACAAAGCGTCTAGAAATTACATTTTGACTGATTTCATCAGCTGACTTTAGTTTGTAACAAGTGTACTGTCTTTGTTATTATATTGCTTGATAAATAACAAATTGCACTTCAGTAATTCAAAAATATGTTTGTAAATTAGAAACGTTGATTACGTTATTGTTTGTTTGTGCAGCCTACGTCAGCTCAGGGTTCATAATGATAATGTTACGGTTATGTTACACATATGTTGCTAGTGCTTTTAAAAACCAAAATATCAGCAATAGCATCCTCCTGAAAAATCCCGTCTTAGTTAGGCTTTACTTTCAACATCAACGTGGTTTCCAGAAACCTGGTCCTGGTTCGTCCCAGTCATTGCCTTTTAATGGTACCAGTAGGAGTGAGAAGGAAACACGGTTTTCTTCATAATAACAAAACTATTGACCTCTTTGAAAAATATGGCACAAAAAACCAGCAGGCTACGGGACTGCGGCTTGCTGGATCTAGAAACTGCGAAATGTCGTCATGTCCTTTGGCTCTTTGCTGGGGACGCACCAGTCGTCGGCCTCGTGGATCGTCTTGTAGTGTTTCCATGCCGACTTGTTGTACACGGGGAGCCTCTCGATGGACTCTGTGGAGAGCGCCTAACCAGCAGAGAGAGGACAAAGTTATAACACGGTGGAAAGAACACACACACACACACGGTTAATATACAACTCAATTACCCGAATGTAGATCACAGCATCAGTTCCATAGCCCTCTAGAGAGTACAGCTTCAGGTCCCCTTGAAAGTAGCGGGCGTACAGGCGAGAGATGGGCAGGCCATGCCCGTAACCAGCCTGGACACAAATAAAACAGCAGTCAGCAGTTTTATGGCAAAGAGCACATTTTATAAGAGTCATGTGTTTGTGTTAAACTGTGAAGTTAGTCTGGCACTGGAACAAATTAATAATACATAGTGATTTTGATTTGCTGTAACCATGGACGGGAGGGACAGTTACAGAAATGCTATCATATGTTCTCTTCTTTTGAAGCAATGTCTCAATAAAAAGACCATGTGATGGCACTGAAAGTAAGTTGGTCAGTTGTGAATCATTTGTGTCACCTACTACTTTTAAAAGGTCAAGACAGAACTTGTAAACATCCCTTTTAATCCATTGGCAGTGAGAAATCCTGAAAGTGTCACGGCAGCATTTCAACAAGAACCTAGAAGACGGTCTGATGTGGTCAAAAGCTCTGGAAAAAGCTAAGAAATGGACATTGAGGTGGGACTGTTTTCCTCATCTAACTGTACAGCCATTTCAGTCAATGGACAGATTGCTAAGATTTGTAAAAAGAAAGATTTGAATTACTGGTTTAAATCCAGTTACAACCGCTGTATTGACATATATCATGATATAGGGATATATGCAAGATTGTCTTTTTGTTTTTAAATTACAACTAACATTTGTTTTAGTATAATTCGCATAGAATGATCACCCAGTCTTACGATAGACATAAGTAGTAGTAACAGTAGTTAAGTCCTACACGTATCCTCTGTCAAATCTTAAAAGCTTAATGAGGTTATTATGATATCATCTTAATGTTATTAGTTCCACCTGGTGATGTCACAGATTCTTGTGATTTGAAGCACGGTGGAGAATGTCAGGAGGAAGTGATTATTTTTTCTTCTTTTTTTTGGATGGTGCCAAGTACAAAAGGTCAAGAGCAAAGTGTCCCGTCCATCCACATGAGCTCACACACCAGGAATACTGACCAGAGGAGCAGCACGGGCCATGTCGATGCTGGGTCGAGGAGCCGTGGAGTACGTGTAGGTAAACAACCTGTCAATCTTGCGCAGGGGCACTCCTCCTCCAAGATCGCTCACCTGGAGAAGAACATATGGCCGTGTTTGGTTTACACCAGTCTGGTTTTTTTTGGGGGGGGTAGGGGGGGGGGGGGAATGGTGAAGGCAGCACAGCTTTACCTTGACCGTCAGATCTTCAGTTCCCAGAGCGACCTGCGTATGGATCGGAGGATACTCCATGGCGTCGCCGTACAGCTCCATGGTGGCCCGCATGGCGTTCTGCAACATTGAAAGCACAGACAGCAGCTTGACATAACGAGAAAGGAAACACAGTAACACGCCAAACTGTATCATGTGAACCAGCTGTTGAATTATGAGTTGGAGAAAAAGAAAAAATCCTACCTTAAAAAGTTCAAAGACCATATGATACAAATGAGATGGAACATAGACCACAGTGATGGGGTTGACTGTCAGGACAAACAGATGATCAAAGATTAGATCAGGTATGTTTGACTCAATAATTCATATTTACCTATTCATTAATAATGCAGATTAAAGTGCTTAAGCTAAACAAGTGCTTGTACTGTAAATACTTAAACGTGTTTCTGACTAACATCTAAACACGTTACCTTTGAATTCCTCCAGTATCAGCTCAGGAGAGTTCATGTAGTACCGGTCACAGAGGTTTCGTGCATTTGCATAGGCGTCTGTATGGAAGGGGGTGTTTTTCAGGTAGGAACACAAATGGTGATATTTCTGAGCACTTCCTCATCTAAATGTTTGTATTCTCACCTCTGATGATCTCGCTGACACGACAATTTGGATCAATACTGCCGATCTGTTTGGGGTGAGCTGGGTTCACCTTCACCTTCCCACCAAAGAGGAGAGCTGGCATAAAAACACACAGGGATATAATGACGTGTTGATTAGTCAAATAAGAAGAGAGACAGAAAATAGACATTTGTGGACATATTTATGCCCCAATTCTCAAATAATTGATCAACCGTCTGAAAAATGTAATCCAAAGAAACAACAATACTGTTACCAGAAGACACAACATTCATATAAAGCCCCACAAAGTATCCATGAGCAGTAAGCCAGACAGCGAAAAAGAAAAGGGTAAAATAATTTATTGTTAAAAAGCTGACTGAAGCAAACCAACAGATTCTACATAAAATAATATCCCTAAATGTTGTTTTGAGTATATCTGATCAAAGCTGAGATCATGAGCATGTATCACTCCATGATACATATGATTTTTTTGTCAAACGTTTGATTATGACCTCGCCATGTTTCTTTCTTCCCTCCTCATCATGTAATTATAATGTTTTCTTATATTGCTCCTGTTCCTTATTATGTTTTTACCATGCACAAAGAATATTATTCTTAATAATAAGAATATTTATTATTATCATTATCGTATTAACTTCCAGGTCTAAGCTGGTTGATGCGTCTTTGCCCGTTAATGTCTAATAAACTATGCACTCGTTCAGAAGGTCAAGATACGGTACAGGTCATTTCAAAATAAAAGCATCTTGGTGTTATCTGTTGATTCCTGTGGCACTGGAATTAAAAGTTTGCAGAGCGTACGAGCAAAGATAAGCCTCTTGGTTTCTTTGAATGAAGCAACCCGGCTCTTTGTGACGACTCTCCACACAAGTACAACTATTGTTGAGACGTTATATGACTCATAACTGACAAAATGAGATGATCTCACATCCAGCAGCAGAGAGTCGACTCACTGTGCTGGTTGAGCAACATCCTGATGGATATCCTGCTCATGTAGAAACGATCCAGAAAATACTGAACATTTTGGCTGACGACGGGGTCTGTGCCGTAGGTCTCCTTGTACTCCACGACTCCCTGAGCCATGGTGGGAATGACATCATTGTGCCGATTTCTGACCTTTATTACCGCGTCTGTGAAACTAAATGAAGACATGGCGATTACTGCAAGGCATTAGATCGTCATTCATAGAAGAAACAAAATTCAACTGCATGGTGTTTTCATTTACTTACTCATATGTGACTTTCTCATCATCTGCATTTGTGTCTTTGAACTCAAGAATCTCTTGAAGACTTTGCATGTACCTGCGCACGAGACATCACAATTTATTGGCAGGTACTGGCATGAGCGTAATTTAAAAGGTAACTAGGAAAAGGCCTGCGTACCAGCCCTGGACCAACCCCACCGATGGAGTCCTCAGTAAGTTGTCTGGCAACAAGTTGATCTCTTTCATGATGTTTGCCAACCTCACAGGTAACTCCTGTCTGAGGAAGGTGAATGATGTTTTCTCACATGCATTTTCTGAGCCTAAAGGGTGTAAACAAAAACAGGGAAATCAGGATTCTCTTGTGTTATCGTAAACAAAATGTATATATATTGGGTTAGTTGGGTTGCGTGATATGACAATGTATAATCTAATTTTGTAAACCGTAGTTTTGCCATGCAGTTTATACTTTAGCCGCTATCATAGGGCCATTGTGGGCAATGTTGCAAATGAATGTTTATGCTAATATTGGGTTTTTTTAATGATTTTTTCATTCATCCTTAACTTGTCAGGTATTTTATTTGTTGGATTGTGTGTGCGTGTATGTGTGTGTGTACTGACTTACCAAAATCCAGAAACTGCTTCATTGACAGAGGAGAGGGTGAAAATTTGGAGTAATAATCAATGTCCTTTCCTATGGACACACTGCTCCTCAAAAACCTTAAAATCCTCATTGTGACAGCTCCTGTGGTCGCCAGACGACGTTGACGTTAGATTATAACTACAGGTGACATCCACAACTCCGACACCCAGTTAGTTTAGTTGATCTATGTTGACGTTAGTGTCCACGCTGACGTCAGCAGCAAGCAAACACACTCGTGAAATTAACGATGTGTTACTGAGTGATTCGGGGAAATCTGTGAATCCATAGTCACTGTAAAATGTTTATTAAATCGCCCTTACGTTAATCGTTCATAGAGAAGTGGAATACATGTCAACACGGCAAGAAGAAGGCTATGCGGATACTCAGCACGCATCCTGCTAACTCACACAAAGAGTCACAGCGGTGTCAAGAGCATTAGGTACCTGTCAGCTTTACTAAAAAAATAAAATAAATTAAAGATCAAATAAATGTGTTTTTTGTTAGATGTATACAATAAGGATAAACAACAACAAGAAAAATAAACAAAATGGGAACGCATAATGGCATGTTTTTTTAATTTTAGTACAAAAACGTGTATTGTGTATAGCTTTTCCGAACAATTAATTTGTTTTAAAGTAATTGACATTGGTTGTAATGCACCGTTAAAAATGCAAACATATGCAATGAAATACATTATTTCGTAAGTATCTTTCTATTACATTTAGTTTTACGTTAGTTTTTCATTTTCTTACACAGCTCGTATTCTGAACAAAAGGTATTATCTTGTGACTCCGTTTTCTTTGGATAAAGGGGTGGTCTGTTTTCCCTGGGGTTTGTCTTTCAGGCAGCAAGCTCTACCAATCAAAGTTCAGGTATAGTTTGGTTCAGGACCTAATTGGGCATTTGAGCTATCAATCTTACCAAGAGAGGCGGGTTTTGAGCATTGGAAGACAAGACTGAGGGCAAACGGCTAAACAAAGGGTCCAAATCGCCGTCATTTCCTTTAGCCGTCTACAGAAATGCCTGCTTAAAGAAGTACGAAACAGCGGGCCACGTTTTGAGGAAGCTGTTTTGTTAGTCTTTAGTCGCCGCCTGGGTCGAGGTAACATTTCCAAACCCGCGATTTACTTTATTAACCGCTAACGTCAGGAAAGCCGTCGTAACAGAGAAACCGTTTCCTCGGTTGAACCAGCTCGTTCTTGTGACCCGCCAAAAACCACAGAAGTTCAGCAAGGAAGTAACCATTTTGTGATTTGGCCGTTTTCGGTAACGTTATACATAAGTTGTCCTCCTGCGAACGAAAATGAGTGGCGGTTTCAACTTCGGGAAAGCCTCCACCGGCTTCTCCTTCGGAGCGCAGAAGCCAGCAGTTGCAGCCCCCAGCACGGGCTTCGGGATGACTAGCGCCATGCCTGCTGCCACTGGAGGGGGCTTCGCGTTTGGCACTCCCACCCAGGCCGCCCCTAACCCTACCGGCTCTTTCAGCTTTGGTACACCGGCAAAGAGCACAGCAGCCGGGGGAGGCTTCTCTTTTGGGACCCCCACCGCCCCATTTGGCATGGTCACTCCTCAACCCGCAGCAGCACCACCTCAAGGGCTGACTTTAGGCACCGCAGTAGCTCCAGCACCGGGGTCAGGGTTCACCATGGCCACGGGTTTGTCGGCACAGACCGCCGCTCCAGCAGGAGGAGGCTTTGCCTTCGGTACTCCTTCTCAAGCTCTACCCCAACCCGCAGTTCAACTCCAACCTGCAGCACCACCAACAGCAGCCACAGTAATGGCAACTACAGGAGCAGGCGTCCCCTCATTTGGAGGGTTCGGCTTTGGATCAACCAAGGTCCAGGCGACCACAGCAGCCCCTGTTGCGGCCCCTATTGCTGCTCCGGGAGGGGGCTTCAGCTTCGGCAACAGTACTCCATCCAACCTCAACATGGGCATTCAGCCCCAGACAGCACTCACGGCTGCAGTCACAAGTCAGGGTGGAGGATTTCCCTTTGGGATTAAACCTTCATCAACCCCAGCTCCCCCTGCATCAATCCAGGCAGTCCAGGCTCCAGGCCCGTCTCTCTTTGCTTCACCCATCTCTACAGCTGCTGCTGCTGCTGCCGCCGCCGCCACTGCTGCTGCTGCTACTGTCACTGCCGCTGCAACAGGTACATGCTTTAGTTTGGGTGTAGCTCCAACTTTAGCAGCAAGCACTGCTGCTGCAACCACAACAGCAGCAGGTGGAGGTCTGGCCTTTATGCTCAAACCTCTGGGGGCAGCTACCATCACCTCTGCCCCTGCCCCTGCTGCCACTGTTGCAGCTGCAATAACAGGTGCTCCGACAGCCTTTACACTGGGACTCAAACCTTTAACTGGCATAAGTATCCCAACAACTTCTACAGTGACGACACTCTCTACAACCACTGCTCCTCCAGTGATGACCTACGCCCAGCTCGAGGGTCTTATTAACAAGTGGAGTCTTGAGCTTGAGGACCAAGAGAGACATTTCTTACAGCAGGCTACTCAGGTAAATGCCTGGGACCGCATGCTGGTGGAGAACGGAGAGAAGATCACAGCCCTGCATAAAGAGATGGAGAAGGTGAAGCTGGACCAGAGGAGGCTAAACCAGGAGCTGGATTTCATCCTCTCCCAACAGAAAGAGCTGGAGGACTTACTCTGCCCGCTCGAGGAGTCGGTGAAAGACCAGAGTGGAACCATCTACATGCAGAATGCTGACGAGGAACGTGAAAGAACATACAAGCTTGCCGAGAACGTTGACGCACAGCTGAAGAGGATGTCGCAGGATCTGAAGGAGATCATCGAGCACCTGAACACGTCCAGCGGCCCAGCAGATACCAGTGACCCGGTAAGATGAGACCTAATTTAAAGTGCAACCTTCCGTGACACATTTCTGTTGCTTTGGTGTATATTGTTGCACGTTTTAAATTGAACTTTTTACCTTTTTTTTGTTTTTGTTTATCAGCTTCAGCAGATCTGTAAAATTCTCAACACCCACATGGATTCACTTCAGTGGATCGATCAAAACTCTGTTCTTCTGCAGAGGAGAGTGGAAGAAGTGTCTAAATTGTGTGACAACCAGCGCAAGGATCAGGAGAAGACCTTTCGTCTAACATTTGACTGATGTGGAATAAATATATTGATATTTTGAATGCAAAAACAAAAAGTAACAATTCCTGTTAACTTGCTTTTTCTGTCAGCTGAGTTGTTTGGCTGCATATAGATCAATATTTCCATTGCAATAGCTTTTTATATAGAGTAGTGAAGCAACTGATCTGTTCTCATGTAAATGCTATGGTTGTTCTAAGTGGTATGATTAAATAAATCAACGAATGAAGTAAGTAAGGCTCTGTTTTATTGGATAGCAAATAAGATTTACTAGCATATCTCAGTGGCAATGTTTAAGTCACAGTTGGGCCTTTTTGTGCTTTTGTACGATCACTGAGTCAATTGACCGAAAGTTCATCAACTGTTTTTGATTATCAGTTAAGTCTTTTTATCTAACAAGAAGTCAAACATTACTTAGTTCTAGCTTCTCAGTTGTGAGGTTTTGCTGCTTCTCTTCCGTGATGGTAAACTGATATCTCTGGGTTTTGGCTGTTGTCAAACAATAGTAATTTGAAAAGGTCACATTTCCTGCAGGGAATTGTGATTGGGGCCCTTTTCACTATTTCCTTGAAGCTTATAGACTCAACTGAACCAAATTGTCAGATAAATGCTGTATACAAATTATTATTAGGTACAGTCCTCCCTTTATGTAGGATTATACTTCTAATGGTACGGAAAAGTCACTAACAAGTGTTTAAGCATTTTATTATACTTGACAATTCAACAAGTCCTTCACATTGAATTTATTCTATAAAACTAACATTGCAGTTTCTATTGACCATCTTCCCTTTGGATTCCTTACATGGAACAAAACGGTCTTGATTCAGTGTTGACCTACAGTACAGTGGACGCTACCTGAATGCCACAGCAGTGAGAAGAGGTAAAGAATCAAAGAACACAAGTGGGAAAAGACCTCTGCACGCTATTAGAATCAGCTGTGCTCATTTATGCACCTTTTAATTATTGTGAAATGATAATGTACCTAAATGTCACTCCAAAAGGAGTTGTCCTTTCTGATCCACACTGCGTGGTAACTTGGGACGCTGTCCTCTTGTTTGGAGCGTTTAAAGAATCCACACTGGGGAGGGAGATTAAAAGAAACGAGATGCATTATTTAAAAACAAGTAAACGTCAGAAATAAATATGAGGAGGCTGTTTTGTTAGTCTTTAGTCGCCGCCTGGGTCGAGGTAACATTTCCAAACCCGCGATTTACTTTATTAACCGCTAACGTCAGGAAAGCCGTCGTAACAGAGAAACCGTTTCCTCGGTTGAACCAGCTCGTTCTTGTGACCCGCCAAAAACCACAGAAGTTCAGCAAGGAAGTAACCATTTTGTGATTTGGCCGTTTTCGGTAACGTTATACATAAGTTGTCCTCCTGCGAACGAAAATGAGTGGCGGTTTCAACTTCGGGAAAGCCTCCACCGGCTTCTCCTTCGGAGCGCAGAAGCCAGCAGTTGCAGCCCCCAGCACGGGCTTCGGGATGACTAGCGCCATGCCTGCTGCCACTGGAGGGGGCTTCGCGTTTGGCACTCCCACCCAGGCCGCCCCTAACCCTACCGGCTCTTTCAGCTTTGGTACACCGGCAAAGAGCACAGCAGCCGGGGGAGGCTTCTCTTTTGGGACCCCCACCGCCCCATTTGGCATGGTCACTCCTCAACCCGCAGCAGCACCACCTCAAGGGCTGACTTTAGGCACCGCAGTAGCTCCAGCACCGGGGTCAGGGTTCACCATGGCCACGGGTTTGTCGGCACAGACCGCCGCTCCAGCAGGAGGAGGCTTTGCCTTCGGTACTCCTTCTCAAGCTCTACCCCAACCCGCAGTTCAACTCCAACCTGCAGCACCACCAACAGCAGCCACAGTAATGGCAACTACAGGAGCAGGCGTCCCCTCATTTGGAGGGTTCGGCTTTGGATCAACCAAGGTCCAGGCGACCACAGCAGCCCCTGTTGCGGCCCCTATTGCTGCTCCGGGAGGGGGCTTCAGCTTCGGCAACAGTACTCCATCCAACCTCAACATGGGCATTCAGCCCCAGACAGCACTCACTGCTGCAGGCACAAGTCAGGGTGCCACTGCTGCTGCTGCTACCGTCACTGCTGCGGCAACCACAACAGCAGCAGGTGGAGGTCTGGCCTTTATGCTCAAACCTCTGGGGGCAGCTACCATCACCTCTGCCCCTGCCCCTGCTGCCACTGTTGCAGCTGCAATAACAGGTGCTCCGACAGCCTTGACACTGGGACTCAAACCTTTAACCGACATAAGTATCCCAACAACTTCTACGGTGACGACACTCTCTACAACCACTGCTCCTCCAGTGATGACCTACGCCCAGCTAGAGGGTCTTATTAACAAGTGGAGTCTTGAGCTTGAGGACCAAGAGAGACATTTCTTACAGCAGGCTACTCAGGTAAACACCTGGGACCGCATGCTGGTGGAGAACGGAGAGAAGATCACAGCCCTGCATAAAGAGATGGAGAAGGTGAAGCTGGACCAGAGGAGGCTAAACCAGGAGCTGGATTTCATCCTCTCCCAACAGAAAGAGCTGGAGGACTTACTCTGCCCGCTCGAGGAGTCGGTGAAAGACCAGAGTGGAACCATCTACATGCAGAACGCTGACAAGGAACGTGAAAGAACATACAAGTTTGCAGAGAACGTTGACGCACAGCTGAAGAGGATGTCGCAGGATCTGAAGGAGATCATCGAGCACCTGAACACGTCCAGCGGCCCAGCAGATACCAGTGACCCGGTAAGATGAGACCTAATTTAAAGTGCAACCTTCCGTGACACATTTCTGTTGCTTTGGTGTATATTGTTGCACGTTTTAAATTGAACTTTTTACCTTTTTTTTGTTTTTGTTTATCAGCTTCAGCAGATCTGTAAAATTCTCAACACCCACATGGATTCACTTCAGTGGATCGATCAAAACTCTGTTCTTCTGCAGAGGAGAGTGGAAGAAGTGTCTAAATTGTGTGACAACCAGCGCAAGGATCAGGAGAAGACCTTTCGTCTAACATTTGACTGATGTGGAATAAAAAAGTCACAGTAACAAGTGTTTAAGCATTTTATTATACTTGACAATTCAACAAGTCCTTCACATTGAATTTATTCTATAAAACTAACATTGCAGTTTCTATTGACCATCTTCCCTTTGGATTCCTTACATGGAACAAAACGGTCTTGATTCAGTGTTGACCTACAGTACAGTGGACGCTACCTGAATGCCACAGCAGTGAGAAGAGGTAAAGAATCAAAGAACACAAGTGGGAAAAGACCTCTGCACGCTATTAGAATCAGCTGTGCTCATTTATGCACCTTTTAATTATTGTGAAATGATAATGTACCTAAATGTCACTCACGTTTTGTGTTTAAATGTACTGAAACTAGACATAAAACAACAAGAACTACAGATTTTATATTCATATAATACTGAGCTAGGTGATCTTTCCTTGCATAGATTGTTGGCTTTTAGTGAGAAAACTCCACAGAAAAACAGTTGTAAACTTAGCCCTTCGTCCCGCTCAAGGACACATGAGACTGAAAATAACTCTTTGGCTGCATGAAATTATTTACTTATCAAAAAATAAATATACAGTGTGCAGAAGTATTTAAATATATACAAAGCTTACAAAAAACATTTCATCTATACAGTGTAAAAATTCAAAGACAAAATCACTGACGTTCTCCGAGTGAACAAGAAAGGGCAAAGTTTATCCTGTTTGTGGCTTGAGACTGAAAAATAAAATTAGGTTATAGCTGTTAGTAAAAATAATATTAACGGTAAGATGAGTCATGAGTAACTTTCACCGTCCATCCAATTGGTCATCCACTGCTTCTTTTCAAAAGGATCAAGCTGGACTTTTCCATCTTTATTCTCAGAAGTGTCCTTTCTGATCCGCACTGCGTGGTAACTTGGGACGCTGTCCTCTTGCTTGGAGCGTTTAAAGAATCCACACTGGGGAGGGAGATTTAAAGAAACACGATGCATTATTAAAAAATGGGTAAATGTCATAAATATTTATGCACACTGTGTAAACGGCAAGAGGAAAAGCTGTGCAGGAATGTTGAGCATGCGTTGCGGTTTTTAACAAACAGCCAAGCAGTAACAGCGATGTCAGCAAAGGCACCTGCAGAACAATTACCAAAACAATGTCAATATTCAGCCTGTTGGTGAGACAAAAGCAAAGATGTTTGGGGGGCAAAATTCAGAGACACATGAACATCAGAAACCTTAAGCACTTCATCAATACAATATACATTAAAAAAAAATAGATTTTGTTTAATGTAAATGTTACGGTTTCGTCAGCTACAATATGTGTCTGATTGAATATTTCTGCAGGAAGTCAGCTGGAAGTCATTGAAAGTAAGTTCATTAGTCACTGCAGTAGTCATACTCCATGCTGACAGCTGGCTTTACCCCTGTTCAGAGAGCATAAATCAGGCCTCGGCAGAGAGCTTGTCTTTGTCAGAGGGCTGAACATGGATCTCTGCCTTGTGATATGCAGCATCATATTGGTCTTTTGATGCTCTCTTGAAGAAACCACACTAAGGGGAGGGAGCAAGTGATTGAAGTGTTTAGAGGGACAAAGCAGGCAATAGCTGTTAGGATTTCGTCCATCAAAACACCAGATAAAATGCATTTTATTAACATAATACTTTAGTGTTGATGCTCAAATTACACTTATTTGCAGATAGTCTGCAGAATATTGTAACCTACTGAATATGTTCATAATGCATTATGAACGAAGCATCTGTTTAGTTATTTTATACCATATATATTATATTTGTTTGAACTATAATTTGTATTATAAAGTACAACTGTATTTCTTTCCTTTAGGTGTTGACTTTTCTCCTATTCTTTGTTTCCCAATTAATCACATTAGTGTTTAGTATGCAATGTCCAAAAAGAATGGTTACCACAGCCATAATTAAATAATTAGTTTGACAGCCCAATACATATTTAAAGATATTCACATTAATATGAAACCAAAGAAAGCCCAAATATTATTATTTAAAAAAATGTAACCAGCAAATAAAATCTTAAGGCTTCTTTATTAACTCTCATGTCTCGTACTGTTCACAGACTACACCTTTTCTGATCTAACATAAGCAGTTCAATGAAGTTTATGTTGTACCTCCTATTTTCATCCTGTATTATAAACATGAGTGAAGGTGTAACATCTCACCTTCCAGAGCAGAAACACCAACAGAGCCAAAATCAAGATGCCTGCCAGAACAGCCACCAGGATGATCCACCAGGGAACTCCACTGTGCTGTGCTACTGCGCCCTCGGGGGACACGGACACTGTCACCTGCAATAAAACCCCACGGCGAGAAAAACCAGGAGACCAGGTGAGTTAGGACCGAGACTAAATGTTACCGAGTCGCTGTTGAGCTGCTTACGTCAGTGTGAGGGGTTCTCAGGATCATGTTTTTAGCCTGAGTATGGAGGACGAGGGAGGCCTTCACGACAATGTGCACGTTTGAGATAGAGGCGTAATCCTGTGTGAAAACAAAGACAGCTGCTCAGGTCACACAGTCTTACAAATAATAGTCACAGATGAGACGCATGGAACACGTTAAAAGACAAGGTGTCACCTCAATAAAGGTCGAGTTCCACAGACGAGACCTCAGTTCCAGTGCTGTACCGTCCAGGCCCTGTAGGGGGCACTTGAGCACCACACATTTGATCTGACTGTCACATGTCTGAGGAGGAGAGAGTCCATTACACATCAAAGCAACACCTTTGTAAACTGTGATGGATGACACTTTTAGTTATGTTACTTGTGTTGAACTGCTACACTGTAAACAATACTAATTGATTGTTGGTTTGTGAAAAATCACAAAAACTCAAGAGCCCAATTGTTCAAACCTCAAAACTGTCAGAAATAAGTTAACAAATAATTAAAAGTCAGCAAATCTATTTAAGAAGCAAAGAAATATGTTTAAATAATTGCCAAATACATTTTCTATCAATAGACATAATTATTTCAGCTGAACTATACTGCTGGTATAGTTTGATTTTTAACACAACACCATATCTTATAAACTCTTGATAGTTTTTTTTGTTGGATGTTTGCAAAGTAATTATGTGCATGAAAATAAAATTATCTAGCACACTTCTATACTTAAAGTGTGGTACTTGAGTAAATGTGGCTACATTCCACGACTGTTTAGGAACAAACGTGAAAACATCCATAAAGAGACTCACCAACACGTTCTTCTTGTCTGACAGTGATGACACTTTGCGGACAGTTTTTCTTTCTCCAAGTTCCCGTTTTGTCCTGGACGCAGAGTCATCCTGAAAGTACAGTTATTCTCATTAATTCAAAGTGGAAGCAAGCAGACTTTAGAAGGCAAGGTTTAGAAATCCTACCTGGATGTGTTCGAGAGAGTTGATTTCTGACTCGGGAGAGCAGACGACGTCCTCCGGGCCAGTGGCCGTGATCTTTACCAGGTACAGAAGCCATTTGCCGTCTTTGTTCCATTTGGGCCACTGAATGTGAAGTGAGGCTTTGAAAGAAGACTTCAAAGACTTCCACAAGTTGTTTATCTGGAGGAGAAATCAATATGTTGTGATTTCAACGACAGCAGTGATTTAAAAACCAAAGGTGGGATGAATAAACTTACTTTAAATGTATAAGTAATCAAACTTCCAATCTCTTCTTCTGTCTTCATGGCACTTTCACCTTTCACAACGCCTCCAAAAGAAACCTGATTAGGGATGGCTTCTCTGATGAAGACAAGCAACAATATTAATTGACATACTTTTGGAGGCACTTCATCCGAAGTCAAACATTAGTTTAACACACTTACCCACTGACCGACAACGGCAATTCAATGATTACTTTCGCCTTCACTTTAACAGGGGCGATATTTTCTTGCACACTTGTACTGCAAAAAGACACATAGACCAATGTAGTACAATACTTTTATTTATGTTAATGGTAAAGTTATCTGAAAAAACAGGAAAAGCATGTAGCAGCAAGACTTACGTTTGGAGCTGCAGGTCGAAGTCAATCTCCGTGGTGTCGAGAGTCATGCCCACAGCACTCAGGATGATGTAAAAGGTAGCCTGGTGCATAAAAAGGGAAGAAAAAAACAACGTCTCTCACATTTGAAATACAACAACCAAAATGTCAGGACGAACATGTGAAACTATTCTGTACCTTTGAGTCTCTCTTGAAAGGGTTCCCCAGCTCACAGTCCGCTTGAGAGCCGTTCAGGTTGGCTGTACAGATGATTGGCTTTTCCAGCTGGCAAACAACACAATGGAAAATAAATTGCAAATCAAAAAACAAGTCGTAAGTCAAAAAGTATATGTACTTTATTCAGTGTTATCTCACTAGGTAATGTCTGTCAATCGGCCATAACCACAAATAAAACAATGTTAAAAGTTACCGTTGTCTGATGTGAGCGCACTCCAGAATAAGACAGCGTGTCCGGGAACGTCCCCACCAGCTTTGCCTCGTACGCATCATCTTCATTCATGTTGCTGACTGTCACACGCAGAGCCAAGTCCTTCCTTTCGTAATTCAGATGGAACACCGGGACGTTCTTATTGCTGCAAATACACAAACATAACCACTTTAGTTGGACACCCTTATGGTATCTTATATATAGATGTTTTTTCATATATTAAAATTGGCTTATTAGGCTGTTATGGCAGACATTGTATCCACTTATTGCCGACTTGTACATCCAGCAGACACTGAGCAACATACACGTAACAAGAATAGCATTAGAGTCATTATTCTGGTGAATGTAACGTCAGAGATATACATGTATATATACATATACATATTCAAACCAAAGCTAGTTAACTGTGGAAGAAATAGGTGTTGACTCTTTGGGATTGGAAGTACAAGCATTTCTATAATTATGAAGTTTATCACATGATGTTGTGTTAATTCATGAATTTGACCATATTTTTAGATCATATTCTACTCACATGGGCAGTGGGGAGTACACGTCGAGGTTGCTTTGTTTGTAGTATAATTTATACTCCATCTTCAGGTTACTCCGGCAAATATGATCACTTCCACATCCCTCTTTCACAAAGTTGACCTGCAGCAACAACAACAAAAGCATGTAAAAACTTTGCTCCACTGTGAACCTGTTGTCAATAACTTAAACATAAAAGTTGTGGTGCGGATGTTTACCTCAATGACGTCTTTGCTTGGTTGAGAGGAGTCTAATATGGGCATGAGTTGAGAGAGGCCGTTCCTCGTCTTCTGTCGTTTAGTACCCGCAATTTCTGCCGACACCTCAATGGGGATGCTGCGCATCTTGTCCTTAATGTTGTCCTGTGCAAATCAGACCAGCCACCATTCATATTAATATTTATCTCTACATGGGAAATACTAACTGCAGTCTGTATCGCAACATTTTAAGATTCAAGCAGTCATAAAGTTTATCTTGAGAGAAAAATAATTGATTGTCAAATTAGTGGACAATTCATTTTCTGTTGATCAAACTAATTGAATAAACAATAAGAATAACAATAAGAAAGTAGAATTGTATAGTATGCAAGAATGCTTGCAACTTAAAAAATATATATATTTCTGTGACATCAAATGTATTGAAACTTAGTATATGGTCAGACCTAAATATAAAAGTTTTACGAGCAACAACATATTCGCTGAGCATAAACAAGCGCAGACTAACTCTCAATTGTTCCTGCCTGTTGCTCTCTGAGTAGAATCTATCCTGCGGATGTGATTTAAGTAGGTGGGAGATTTGTCTCACTTTCAGTGTGGCTGTAATCTTGATGCATGACTTCTGGTTTTGCCCGCGGAGGTCCAAGGTGCCATTTAACTGGTAGTCTGTTTCAGAGCGGGATTTGTTGAGGAACGTCACTCTGGAGGTCAGCCCGTGTTTCCTGCGATCTCCGTCCACTTCGACCGAGTAGCCGATAGCTGCAGTGAGGAGGGAAGCAGGAAAAAAAATGTGCTGAACAAATCTTTAATTTGTAAATAGAGTTTCTTTTTTGTTCTTCATTATTTCACTTACTAAGTCTGGGGTTGTAAGATGCAGTGTTTGCTTTCCAGGTGAAGCACGCGTCCACCGTGAAGCTGAGAACACAACAGGACATGGATTTGTTTTTCAACAATAACGTTTTGACTACGAGGCCTGTTGAAATGTAAGAATGTTAGAGCACCTACCAAATGCTGCTACCACAGGTTTTGATCGTAAGGTCTATTTCCTGTGGAGATATCTTGACATCTCTCCTGATGCTGATGACTGGTCGTGCCCTGAAATAAAGGTTGTTAAAGGAAGCCGTGGTACACATCTGCGGTGTTTAAATTGACATATAATGGGTAATAATTACCTGTAGATCAGGGCTGTGTCCGACAGAGAGCCCACAGCCACATCTGGATAAGAGTTACTGTCCAAGTCCATGTTCCCTGCCAGAGAATATCCGAAGAGTCGCATGTTGTGCTCTTTTCCTGAAAGGATCTGTAATAATGGCGAGAGAAGAATTAGGGTTAATAAAAAAAACTTGGTCAGCTAATTAATAAATTAACATAACATTGAAGTGTTATATACAGTGCACTTCAGTCATTTTGATACTTTGATACAATCTGTTTGCACTCAAGTAAATATGCACTGAATATTTGCGCTAGCAACCCTAGATAGTTTCAATTTATAGTAGCCTCTGTTTATATTCTGCACTATTTAATGTTAATTTCATCTGTATTTGTATTTTATAATCTGTGTATAAAGTTATACTCTCTGTTCTTCTGGTTAGATGCCAAACTGCATTCCGTAGCTTTGTACTAGTACGTGTGCAATGACAATAAAGTTTAATCTAATCTAATCTTATATTTAGTGTCAGCAACTACTTCAATAACTCTGGTTTCTAGAGCAAGATTATATATCAATAATAATGCTTAATAGATCATCACAGGGAAGTCCCTGTCCACAGGAAGGTCCAGACAAATCAACGTCTTGAACATATGCAAACATTTCAGAGCTCAGACCTACAGTAACTGATGTTTTGGCCACATGGGGGCAGCGGAAATTAGCTGTGAACACAACACTGACAAATGATCAGCTATGAGACCCCTTTGTTAATATGAACATATTGATTACAGCCACTTGAACCAAAGCTCCACAAAGCCGACCTGTGCAGGGCTGGTTGTGATTCCTTGCGCAGAGCCGTGATAAATGTAGACTTTTCCTGCACCGCCGTCATCATAAGGAGCTCCAATGGCAATGTCTGCATGAGAAAGAAACCAGTTTATGTGACAGAGACTGACACAGAAACAAAATGTCCACTAAATTACCTTCATATGAGTCTTGATTGATGTCTCCAATTTTTTCCACTGCCAGTCCAAACATGGAGTCTTTGGTCCCATTTAGACGGACAGGTGTGATTCTTTCCCACCTTCCTGCCTGGTTGATGTAGACGTAAACGGCTCCTCCAACGTCTCTGTCCTTCATGTAGAACTGAGGGGCTCCCACAACTATGTCTTGCCATCTGAATCAAAGAAGGGAGGTCAGTATCAAACAGAATATGAACACAATTACAAACTGATTGAAATTACACATTAGAAGCAAATAAGACACCACTATAATAAAGTGGTATCTTTGAAGAAATATCAAAGTTTGACAGAAGTTTCTCTTTTTAACATGAATTGTCTGTGTACTAAAGCAGATATAGAGGCGGTGAATAGTTCCCTACCCATCACCATTCAAGTCAACCACAGCCACGTCGTAGCCAAACGAGGACGCGAGCCCCGGCCCGTGCAGAATGTGCTCCACCAAAAGTCTGGAGGAGGTGTCGCTCTCTTTCTTCAACAGGACCACAGCTCCACTATGATTGGCTCTGGGTGCTCCAGCCACCACCGTCAGACCACGATACCTCGTGATGCTGTGTCCCGAATCGAGGGAGAATCCTTAATTGCGAGAGAGATGTTGTAGGACGTAAATATCTTATTTTACACTGAAGAAAGGTTTGTTACCCCTTTTGCTCCTCAAATTGGGAATAGTGAGGTGAAGACAACCACATCAGTTCAGAGGGGCGGCAGAGCGATCAATATTGTCATCCTATCTCTATGCAGTTGCCCTGACGGACCACTTGGAGTCACTAGTGCAATATGTCAGTCGCTGAAAAGGATGTCGACTGCAGAGTTTCCAAAATATTTTCTGCGATGTCTTTACAAGCCGGAAATGTAATCAACTGGAAATGTAATCAACTGGAAATGTAATCAACTGGTAACAAAACTTTACTCCGAACAAAGACAAGGAAGATTATTTTTGATTAAAACAATATAATCAAGAACCTGAGCTGCATGTTCGCTTCAAGTATGTCATTAGTTTACAGATGTGAAGATTGAAGATTGAAACCGCTTTGTTCCAAACTGCCACGGTACTTTCTTTCTATTGGTGTGAATGTAAATAGGAAGGACGCGAGTTGGAAACGCAGATCAATATGCATTTCCAATAATTATATAGTTTTTAGAGGTAGAAGTTATGGCAGAGCTGCTGTGTTGAATTGCAATAGATTGTTATAGTGTGCTTAATAATGTGGTAATTCAGTGTTGTTGATGAGTTCATGCCTTAATGGAAAGATTCTTGCATCTTTAACATTTAGATTCAACAAACTAAACATATTGACTTGCTATAGCAGCAGCGCCACAGGTGGAACTAATGACATTATTAATGTCTTCATTCCAGCAATCAATACAATGCAACAATTGATTATGTTATTAGTTATCTGTGATGGAAAAGTCGAAATATCTGCTCTGAGAACAGTTCATTTATCTCAAAATGTCCCCTTTGATCATCTGTCTTCAGCAGTAAAACGATTTTCACATAATAATGAACATTAATGTTGAGGCAAAGCTAGAAAATACCCCCGTAGGAAGTAAGTAACCACAGTGCATCAGTGAGCCAACAGGATACAAGTGACCCATAAATATTGCTCTGTTGTGTGTAGAAACCCACCGAGGTAACTGTTGGCAGGTACAGGCACGAGCTCAGGGCTCAAAAGATGCTCATCTCCAACTTCATACGGGCCGTCATCATACACTCCCATCTCTATCAAAGTGTTGTTCTTTTGCTCCACTCGAACGATGCCTGTAGAAATATTCATTTCATAAAAAAATCCACAAATATTCCATTACGTATTTTAACAGAATGAGGAACTTTATTCTCTCAGTAAATAATGTTATTCACTGCGTGCACGTGTGTGAGTGTGTGTGTGTGTGTGTGGTTAGTTAGTTAGTGACCTTTCCAGTTGTAAGCCCCTGGTGCTCCAAACACCACGTAATGGTAGTCTTTGGTGAAGGTGGCAGCCACACCCTGCTGGCAAGATCCAAACATCTCATGGCCTCTGGGTCTGCCCTTACAGAAGTTCCAGTTACCTCCATCCTCATCAGACAACGAGTCGATGGTCAGGTCCTGGCTCAGGACATAACAGCGCCCGGTGATGTCCCGGTACTCCAGAGGCGTGTTCACAAACAAGCGCCTCTGATAGCGATGAGCACAAGTCTGAAATTGCCAAACACAGTTGAGTTTGAGTTTAGACCTCAATAGCTGATAAGACCACACCAGGACTGAATGTTAATGGGAATGTTGGTTCAGATGCTCAGTTTTGCTCACCACAATCTTTCCCCCAGGTCCCTGGCTCTGAACCGTCACCCCCATCCACTGGTTCTCCTTGTTCTCAACATGGATGTCCTCTTTGAAAGTTTGGTAACACAAGATAAGCATTTATATTTATATATGTATACATTTGGAAACAGTACTGTATATGCAGACAGACAGACAGACAGACAACAGACAGACAACTCACCTTCACTATCAAATTCAATACGCTCACAATGGTTGGAGTGTGTGATTTCACATTTATAAAGGCCTCCCGTGATGTTGGCTGTCTGTTTCCCCAAAGCTCTGGCTCTGGGTGCTCCAATCAATAGCCTGAAACAATATTATCAAATGTTTTTTTTTCTGAAGCAAACCAAGATGTATTGATATGTACTGAGATGTTTTTTTGTTAACTGGGTAGCTATCTGCTACACCTTCAGTAAGTCATGTTCTACTTTTCTAAGCTCCAGGACAGCAGCTTGTTGAATTTAGTTACAATATCGACTACGATAGAAATGGCATTTCCTGCCTACAAAAATGACCAATGTCGTCTGGGTGTTATTTTCATAAGCTCATAAAGTATAGAAAACAGACAATTGAACATACAAGCTGAGGTTTGTTTCAGATTAACAAATGACATGTCGCTTAGCTGAAAGTGTCTCTATAATTGTTAAGAACAGTAGAGCCTAATGGTTAAGGTTATCCTTCTACTCATATTTCTCTCTCTCTCTGTTTCCTGTCAGTCTTTATACTGTCACCATCAAATTAAGGCAAAATGACTACATTATTATTAAAATAGGTGACAAATTAAAGCAAAAACGTGAATGTTCTCCATATAGGAAGAAGAGGAGTTGCTCTGTCTCAAATAGTTCCTATGTTAGACAGTGGAGGATCTGTTGGATGAATGTGATGATAAACAGCTTAAGGCATCACAATAGCATGGTCCAATATGTCAAAGACCATGCTTGGGTTTAAAATCTAAAGGAATAGCCAAAAAACGGGAAGATTTGAGATTCAATACCGTATAAAGCGTTGATTTAAAAAGAACTGTTGAAACATGAATGATGTCTGTAGAATGAATTTGGGACACAGAGGAAGAACAAGAGTCTACAGCCACACTAGTGTCTGGGCAGCTAAATGCCAACAGCAACAGGCTCATAATGACCATGCTAACAGCCTCACCTTTAGCAGGTATAATGTTTAGCATTGTCACTATTCTATATTAGCGTGTTAGCATGCTAACCAGCATAATGTATTGAAACACAAGTTTTAAGAAGTGATCTAAAAGAAGATCCTGACTCAGAGCCTCTGGTACTATTACTTACTAATAGGGGATAGTAATGTTTCTCTATATTCTTTTGGCTAATGCGCATGTTGCGTATTTTGCAGGAAAATATTTAAAAATGGTTGTGTACAAAAAGCCGTTGTCCTTCATGATAAAAAAAAAAAACCTTCTGAATGGGACAGTAGACGACAGTACAGTAGTCCTCTCTTACACACTAATTCAAGGACTACACACAGAAAAAAAATAATCAAAGATATCTGTCCTGTTATGTGATTTTACATTAAGTAAAGTCCCAATTTTTGTGAATTTGTACTTTTGAAGGAAGTATCATCAATGCCTTGGGCCATGTCTCAGCAGGCATCATTGGGATTTCTCTTTGTGAATTATCACATGCCTTTACTTCAAATGAACACAATTGGACACCTGACATGTGTTGAGTTCATCCTGCATGCTGAGAAATCAACGGAAAAAATATTTTTCAAACAAAAGCACTGTTTTCTTCAATGAAGATAACATTAAATTAATCAGAAATACACTCTATACATTGTTAATGTGGTAAATGACTATTCTAGGTGGAAACGTCTGGTTTTTAATGAAATATCTACATAGGTGTATAGAGGCCCATTTCCAGCAACTATCACTCCAGTGTTCTAATGGTACATTGTGTTCTTAGAAGACTAATGGATGATTAGAAAAACCTTGAAAACCATTGTGCAATTATGTTAGCGCAGCTGAAAACAGTTATGCTAGTGAGAGAAGCTATAAAACTGCTGCAAATGGAGCATTCTTTGATGAAAGCAAAAAGCAAAATTTGAAATTAATATTTCAAATAAAAATCATTATTGCTAACCTTGTCAATGCTGTGACTATATTTTCTATTCATTTTGCAGCTCATTTGATAAATAAAAGTCTGAGTTTTCATGGAAAACACGAAATTGTCTGGGTGACCCCAAACTTCTGAACGGTAGTGTACGGTATATCTAAACTTTAACACACAATTATGAAATGTGACCTGAAAGACTTGAAATAACTCATAATGTACTTACTTATACCTGAGACTTGGGCTTGGTTTGGACTTGCATCATCAGTCACTAATGACTGGTTAGCCCAAATATATTTTACAACCCAGAACCGACGTTAGAATTTTCACAATAAAGTATACATTTAATGTTGTAAGATTGTCCAAACTACTGAGTTAAAAGTTTTTTTTAACTTTGTTTGACATTTCCTTTGATGTGAAGGTACAAATATTGCCAAGAGCACATGTCACGGTGATTAGCTGCCCTATCACGTGTGAGCTGACCAGCCTACTTACTGAGTAGGAATTTTCACAAAAGGCTGAGAGGAAATCCTCTCCACCCGTGTCTCCTCCCTGTGTCTCATGCAGTTCCTACCGTAACCTATTGATCCTTGGGATGGCCCCGTGGCTCTTCATTTGTTAAACAAGGACGCTTCTGACTGATGTGAGACTGGAGACCAAATCCTTTCCTCAAACAAAACCCAGTGAAATGCAAATACAAACAAGAGCCTTTACAAAGTTGGCTTCAGTTTGACACTTCAGCTTCTGAGCTACAGTAGTTCAGCCCTACAAGAACTGAGAAGCATGTGGTTATTTGTATTGGACCAAGCAAAGAACGCCACTGCATCTACTGCGTTGAACCAATCCATTCAATTGGATTGCTTTAGGTTTAGAGCCACAATTGATGAGTCGATCAACAGTGAAATTATAATCAGCAATTATTTGGATAATCAATTCATAATGATGTTTTTTTTCAAGCACAAATGGCAAACATTTACTGGCTGCAGCTTCTCAAATGTCAAGAGTTGATGCTTTTCTATATCATATATGATAGTAAACGGAATAACTTTTGTCAAATACAACAAGCTATAGAAATTAGTCACCTGCGGCTGTGGGAAAGTTAAGAGAATTGTTCAGAATTTCTGACATCATCTCAACAAACTGATTAATCGAGATAATCAGCCGATTTTGTGAAAGTAATTGTTTAGAGTTATCATGCTGTCCCTTTTTAGTGAATTAATCGGTTGTTTTGGTCTCACTCAACCAAGATTTAATTTGGCCATATGTAATTTCTTTATGCTTTTTCATGCTAAATTATTTATTTCCAAGAAACCTGTGAGCACATCTCTGGTAAACACAACATTTAAAGTGGTCCTATTGTGTGATTATGTGGAGAAACTGAGTTTTACAGATCTGTTCAATTAAATCAACTCATTATGTGCCGGGTAGATTCCACAGATGTTTATGCAGAAAAACACCAGATTTATGAGGAGGCAAGTAACACAGGTGAAGAAAAACACCTCCAGCCTAACAGCACAGCTACTCTAGAAAGTGTAGAATTGTGAAAGTAGCTGAGGGGTAACATTGACATTTAAATGCAACACGCACGATAGACACACGTTTTTCAGTTTGAAAAAAAGACTACATTTCTGTATTTCAGCATCAATTTGGTTTTTTTGTGAGTATAATATAAACTCTGACGATGTAGCTATAGATTAGTTAGAAACCCACTCGAAACTGTCCTGACAAGAGTGGGACTGAACCAAAGCTGCAGGGTGTATTCTTTACTACAACTATACAACAGAGCCTGAAGTAACGGTAACGGTAACAGCCGGACTTCAGCCCAAAACCCCGTCCCATCATGCAGCGTGTCTTTCAGTGCAGTGGGAATGGGAATACACAGTGACTGGTGTGGGTTTACAGAGTGATCTCACTGGTCTTTGTTAACAGATGTGGTCCAGTGCTCCCACAGCTGTGCACTCAAAGCCACAAGAACTGCTGCAGCTGTTCTAACTGTTTCAGTTTACACACACACACACACACACACACACACACACACACACACACACACACTTTGATTGGTGCAGACCTGTGATTGGCTGGGAACACATCACAGAGGAAATCGTGAATATTCACAACAGATACAGACCATCTTTAAGTAAAGAGTCAAGTTTAAAACGAAGACGTGTTAATTTAACCATATTTTAAGCAACACAATCTCTTTTCAACGTCAGTGTGAAGTTTCACTGGAATGTCTCGACTGATGATTCGCTGATGCGTTTAATCTATCAGGTTACATGTGCACAGATGGCCGTGCATGTCCAGTCTAATGTCTGTTTCCTCTGGTTTCATTCAGAGAATGTTATATCCACATTGTTCATGCAGGAGGCATCCAGTTGCTCCTTTGCACAATGCAGCATTTTGTTCAGTTGAAACATGCACCTTCTTCCACTAATCACAAGCCAATTTGAGGCGCAATAACACCATAAACATCGTGAGAAGCCAAGTTTTGCTTTTAATGAACCCATTAGAGCAACAACATGGAGAGAGTGGCACACGTGGTTGTAAGCAAGATGAGCTTTTAGCTCTGGAGGGATGAAAGCCCTGTCGGGGTTTCACATTAGAGGAATTTAATCGATCTACTAGTCACACATGTTGCTAACTAAACATATTTAGTATTTAGAAATGACTTCTCTCTTCACAAATAATGTTTTATAATCACATTAATATACGCAGCGACATTCCAGTAGAGTTTAACAACTGCTAGTGATCATCAGAAACATCTTCGTATGAGAAGAAAAGACGCAGATGTGTGTGACGCATTGCTGGCTTTAATGTGCCTCACGCTTTGAGTTAGACGGGTTTGTTCATTACCTACTTCTGTGTGCTCCACTGAGCTTTCACTTGATAATCTCAGGGTCACATGAGGATCTGGAGCTGAGGTGGTGGAGCCGCTGTCGGTTACAATAACATGCAGCGTTTTCATAGAGTAACGCAGACTCGATGTGTTTTCAACCAGGACGTGAGAGGGAAAACAATGCAGACGATTATAGGTCTGCAACTAATGATTGACTTCATTATTTATATATTTTGTTTGGTAAATTTAACAAAAAGTTCAAAACTCCAAAATATTCCTTTAATCGTCATCATATCATATGACAAAAAAAAGCGGCACATCTTCACAATGGATTGGTCAGAAGTAGTTCCTTGAAAAAATATTGTCAAAAGTGTTGGCAATTATTTTCTCTCAATCAAACAATCAATGGCGCCTTTGATCACATTTAAATGTACAGTTACTGTGAGTAACTTTCAAACTGGTTATAAAACAATCTCAATGTTACACTGATGCCTCTATATGAGTTAAGAGGACCATCAGCAGGAAGTTAGTCTATATCTGTATCGTTATTCTTAATAATATGCAAGTTCACCAGAAGCTCCCTCAGCTTCAGAGTTTCGCCTCGCCGCTCCGCTGAGAGCCAACGCCACGCTGCCAGAAGCCGAGGTCGTAGTGCTGGGCTCACCGGAGAGAAGGGAGGCACGAGAACCCCAGAACCAGAACAGAGCCGGGCAGACTGTCAGAGGGTTTCTAAAGAGAATCTGATGCTCGGAAACGCCACCACACGGTTCAAATTCAACACAAAATGACAGCTCCTTGTAGTAGCTTTGAGCTAACTTAAGCATATGCCATAAATAGCAAATCTATGCAATGACGGTGTTTGTTTCCGTTCTCGAGAAGCATCTTTTGCACGTGTTGGCAGATTTTGTAAAATGTGTTTGCTCAAACTTGAGCAGCTTCCTCCTCATAGATCCCGAGGTGAATCTTCACTCTCCTCTTACTTTTACTGGCTGAAAACCACATATCAGGCCAGTGTCACATTTCGAGCCTCTGTTTGTCCAACAAATAGGACTTGTCAATTCTGACAAATGTCAAAAAGGGCTTTTTTTTTTAGGGCTCAGGCTTTGCACAGAAGATTCCTTGTAAAGAAAAAGAAGAAATGACAGCTTTGTGTGCCAGTGCACTCATTACACCATGGGCTGCCTTTGCACAATGCAACACTTATTAGATAAAATTCCACAAGTTAAGCCTAATCTATGTGATATCTCTCCGTGTCCTGTTATCAGGGCTTCTTATCCGTGCTCTCTGTTTCTCAACATGCTGCTGCAGGACCTTGTGTCCCGGCTGCATGCAGCCCTATGCGGGTCACAGGCTTTGACGTGCCTCCCCCCTCTCCTCCTTTCTCCCCCGTTACACTTGTGTGGCAGGTTGATGAGGCTCACTTCACTGATGTCTTTTCTGCTCCCTCAGGGCTGGCCAAAGGAAACTATTCGCTGTGGTGCTCACATGATAGCATCATCAGAACTGCTTCAAACGCTTCTTCACAATTTAACCGCTGTAACTCTTTATTGTGGCTCCATTTCAAAACACTTGTGCCCTGATTCATTTGTGCATGAATTAAACATTCAAAGTTGAGAACAGGATGCATTAGACAACTTTCCATTAACACTCACTGTAGTCATCCCTTCTCAGTACACTTTCCTTAAAACAAACATTACAGGTACAACTGTCGTGTGGGAATACACCTGCTTAGTCCTTACTGTTTTAAAGTTTTACAGAGAACACCACCAAACACGACTCATGAGCAGGAAATTACAGATATTAACAGAAGAAAAAAAAGCTATGACCACAAAGAATATTTCTTCTTTAAAATTAGACAAGCAGCACATCCTCACATGCTATCCAGAGAATTACCTCTTGTCTAGACAACTAAAATCATCAATCGATTATCAAAATAGTATATAGCAACTGATTCATCGACCAATAGTTGCAACATTACATCTCTCCTCTCAGCTGGACCTTACAGGCACATTTGCATCACAGTTGTAACCATAGTGTATTCACTTGTTGTCCTTAGATTCCTTTCCTTTTTATATTCAGAGCACCACGGGGAGACTGCTTTTGGAAATTAGAACAAAAACACGAGTAGAAACACTGTGGCCTTTAGTAGATAATTACTTTACAGTCTTTAAATAGGTTGCAGCAATGCTAGACATTATAACCAAGGGGTGGAAATCAGTTCGTCTTGAAAAGGGAGAATGCCTAATAAACAATGTCTGCTGTACCGGATAAGCTTATTTAGCCAAATAAATGAGGATAAGTATATAACTTATACAAGTCAAGATAAGTAATGTACAGGAATCGCGTCAGGTGCACGTTTAAAGTACAGTCAGTGGCAGAGGAAAGCCAACAGAGCAGTAACGGTGGACAGCACTCACATTCTTTTATCCGGGTTGAGCTGCCGGTGCATGGCGAGGGAAAAGCCGAACAGACTCCCCGGCTCTCCGTCTTTTCTGATGACGTGACTGGTGTCAAGGTTGAATGCGAGCACCCAAGTTGGCTCCAGAAGATGAGAATAAAATAAAAGTGCAACATAAACAGCAGAGGGTCTTCCCTGCAGCAGCAGCAGCAGCAGCAGCAGCAGCATTGCAGCGCCGTCCAGGTGAGTGCAGTAGTCCACAGTTACAGAGCCGCTGACCCCGCTGCTCCTCTCCGCTCTGCCCGGTGCGGAGCAACTGAAGGCTGCGGCTGGTTGTCCCCCCGCCCGGCTGTGCGCTCCCGCTCCACAGCGCCCCCTCCGGTCACCAGCGAACAGTACAGTTGAGGGATGCAAAGGGCTCTGGGATCATATATATCTGAGCTATGTTTACATGCAGCCAGGTATTATAGCAAATTGATGATGAATAGATAATGCATTCATGCATCTTTATATAATATATATATATATATTATATATATTATATATATATATTATTTATTGGACACTGTATGCGCTAAAGAGTTAAAAACTAAATAGTAATGCCATTAGATCCGAACAATAAGATTTGTATTTTAACATTGAGTAGCTTCTATTGTGCTATATACATAAGGGCAACACTGTGTCATGCAGTAGAGGCTTTACGTGTAAACGAAGACAAATAACAGCCAAGGCCACACCAATTAAGGTTGTTTTGCTATTTCAGTTGGTTGAACGACACGTGTTTCACTCAGCTGGACAAATAAAGCTCCCAGATTCAGCTGAAAGGTCACGAAAAGGCTGAACTATTTTTGGCAGGGTTGGAATTTTAGAGGATTTATTGGAAAGCCCTGATTCTCTTTGTGACTAGTTGAACGTGGACAATATACTCTGATTTGGGGTTGATCATCCATTCATGAATTAATAAAAATTTAACGCACACCCTCATCAACAACACCTGCCAACCTGACCATGTTCATTAATAATTAACAACTATGCTAAAAAAGGTTGTGTGGTTCTGTGTTCATAAAACACATGAAAGATCTTCAGGACATCCCTGATGTCATTACACACGCTCATCTTTATAGTTTTGCTGGTGTTGCGTTTTATGATCTTGCAGGTTTAAGAAATGCTTTTACAAACAGCTCCACAAACTCTCCTTAAGGATCATCTCCATACAGTAGTTACTGAAAAGCTGGCATTTTGAGGTGTCCACCTACAAGCAGTGATAGGAGCAGGTCAAACATGCAGGAAACATAAAACCGCTTCATTGTATCGCCTATTCACTTTTATCAATGTATCTTCCTGTGTTTGATGCTGGTGTGAAGTTTGAATCCGGCCGGCTAACAATCCATCAGCAGAACACAACACAATGTGGGCATTGTTCAAGTCAGAACGCGCGTGTGTGTGCGTGGGGGGGGGGGGGGGGGGGGGGGGGGGGAAATGGTCTTATCCACATTCCTAATTGCAGCAAATGACTTGGGAGGTTCTGGTGTGAGATATGTGAACGGCATCTCTGTTGCTGTGGGTTTGGTAACAGATGCATTAGCTGCATCATCACAAGTCTCTTCACTGATGTAACCTGTCAGTTGACCTTTTTCTAAAGGCTTCTCACTGAGGAAAGATAGTTCTTTCATTGATAACGATACGTCCCCTCATTAAGACAAACAGGCTTCCTGTCTCCGTGGGGTCAACAGTCTTAACTTTAAGCACATTGTCCCGCTGTCAGTACTGTGTATTGATATTGATATTGTATGATTTATTTGATGGATTCCTTCATCTGTTGCTTTCTATACCAACGCATCACATTTCACTTAACTGTTGAAATTATTTCCCTCATTGTAATTAAATATTAATTAGACTCTGATTAACACTGATTAACAAATTACAAGTTTTTAAATGGACATATACACATCATATCATGCATGCTATGGTGTATAACTTATTGCAATGCATTATATGTATTATTATAGAAACAAGTGCAAGATAAAAGAAAGACTGCTTGCAAAACTTGAAATGCCTGTTGGCGCAATTGATCAATAAAGAACAAAGAAATGCTTTCTCAAATTGCTTACTGAGTGTGTGTGTGTGTGTGTGTGTGTGTGTGTGTGTGTGTGTGTGTGTGTGTATGTGTGTGTGTGTCCCTGTGAGAGAAAAGGTGTGTAGCTGCCTTTACCTGGTTTCACGCAACCACACAAACGGCACCTTCATGTCCACTTTGGCCCTGGGTGGTTGTGTAACACGAGCTTCAAGAGGAGGTAGAGCTCCCTGGTCCCAGGTCAGTGGGAAAGGAGAAACCTGGTGCAGGTTTAACAGGTGGACTCTTCACAGATTAGCTGCACTTTGGTACGAGCAGAATGAACTTTGTGAAGATATTCAGTTTTATTTGAGGTTAAATATTGATTGTTCTATCTAAGTATTGATCAGAGAAGCAAAAGTGGCTTTCTGATATTCAGGGAGACTGTTTTTATTAAAACTTTTGAATGTCAAAATGTTTTAGTTAGTGGAAAACCTCTTTCCTGGGCTTTCTTAACGAGATCATCTAGTTTTTCACAATAATGGCATGTTCGTCATTCTATAAAAATAATTGTATTTGCAAAATATTTATATGCAGTATAAATATGTACTATTTCTTCTGTCTAAACTTTGTGTTGTAGCTGGAAGAGATTAATCTATTTATCTACGAATACGCAAACATGTTTTTTTGTTCAGATTTTGTTGAGATGTAAATGGTTGATACTATCATGCTGAAATAATTTGAGATTTGAGATGTTCTGAAACTCAAAATCTGGTGAGACAGAAGGGCCAACTCCTCGAGTTTAACAGCCATGCAGTCAACATGACACAGTCTGTTGAGGAAACCAAACCCCACAGTTATCAGAGAAGAAAGGAAACATGCCCAAGACGCACAGTAGTCATGGGCATAAAACCATAGTGACGACTGCAATGCAAACAGATGGGTGTTAGTTTAAATGCAGCATATCTGTAATACTTTAATTTAGGCACAGTCTAATTGATGAAGGCATTTATACAGAGAAGCATGTCAAATTGATAACATGGCATGCTAATTTATCATGTGAGGATTTAACATCTTGGAGGACTCGCACCAACCGAGTGGTACCAGTTGTAATGGTTGGATTTCACTGATTTGTCACCTTCATGCTGAAATAATTATGTTTTAAGGGCTCTGAAACTCAAACCCTGGTAAGACAGAAGGGCCAACTCCTTCTGTTTCACACTAATGAAGTCAACATAACAGACTGGTGGAGGAAACAAAACCCAAAATTTGTAGAACAGACAAGGCAGAATGCCCAAAATGCACAGTTGGCCAAGGCATTTTGTGGGGTGGGGGGTGGGGGGGAGCGCGGGTGTGCCGAGAACCCCTTCTATTGAACGCAATGCAATGTTAAAACAGATGGCTGCTGTTGCTGAATAACTTCTGATAAAAATAAGTCAAAGACCAACCCTGCTGATAATGAGCATTTCAAATTGAATGCATATTTTGCTGAATATTTAACATCTTTGGTTCTTGTTACTTAACTCTACACAGAAATCTAGGAGGACACAGTCTAAAATATGACCAGTAGGGGGAATTAAGAAATGAGGTCATTATTGGACTTGCATGGATAGTAAGACTGTAATTAATATAATAAGCAAAAGTAAGAAAGTATACAGACTAAGTCTTAGAGGTGCATGGATGCTGAGCGACTGCTGATGCATCAGTGGTTGTGTGAAGCACGGCATTAAATCATACTGTGTGAAAGAGGGAGCAGCTGATCCTGGTCCTGTTGTGACAGTGCCGTGGTCCTTTGTAGGGAGACCATCCGCAGTAAATCTGCTCCACTCCCCTCGCACAAAGGACTGCATCCATGTATGGGTCCTGGGTGGGGTTGAGGGGGGTCACTGAATCAACAATGAAGGGAGTGGGACCTCGCAGACCTCTCTGAATTCTTTCTCAGGCAGGCCGTGCAGATGACACAGGGAATTCTGGGGATTCCTTTGTTATCCCTGCAAACCCATTTTTGGCATTGATGTGAAGGAATTGCATGTAGGCATGTTGCATGTTATCAATATGTCATGACAATCATGCAGCTGGCAGATAATTTACTTGAGCTGCAATATGTTATTTTGTGAAAACCATCTCCACCAATTTTGGGGGGGAATTAAGAGGTGTGTTTTCACAACAGGCAACAGGCTGTTTTGCAATACTTCAGTGGCCGAGAGGACCTGGGCTTGATTCAATCTGCTGGGGACCAAGTAATCACTCAAAAAATGTATATGGATTAGTTTTTGTTTATTAATACATTAGCAATGTATCAATTTACTTCTGCCTTTTCTTTATTCCTGTTATGGGCTCAAAACTGAACACTTCCTTTCAATTGTTATCCTCTGGCTGTGCTTGTTATTAAAGCCTTTGTTGTTCAAAATAACTTCTCTTCAGCGGAAAAGCCCCCATGACTAATTTATAGGAAACACATGCTCAATCATGGACGCTATGCTGAGGGTTTCCAACTTCCCCTCCACTACTGTCTGCAGTCATGCAGTTCAGGCTCAACCTTTCAGACAGAGAGGTCAAGAAACACTCGGTGAATCATTTCCATGTTCGCAAGCAGCACACAAGTTGGATTTGTGCACCTCATATTTGCTGACTCTGGTACTTGGGCTAAAGCTTAAAAAACATTGTGGAAACAATGGAAAACCCTCCTACTGTTCCTGGGTTGTTTGGAAAGCTTTTCATGGAGGTATTTAAACTTTTAAGCCAAAGCTGAACAATTTGCAGTATTATTTGATCTCGCTAAAAGGGTGAGTTGCCAAGGTGATGTATGCTCCAATAGACCCAGCAGGAGATCAGTGAAAAAAAAACACCAACAGCCAAATCTCTGCTGAGCTAGAAACCAATACTGCCTCTGTTGACCCCGAGTACTGTACATAATGAAAAGCACCTGACATTCATTTAACAAACCCAAGTTAGAAAATATGTGTCTATATATTGACATATTATTCTCATGCGTTATTTTGTAGATTTTATTTAGTCAAAATAGCAACTTAAGTTAGATATAAATATACATACAAATTAAAAACTGCTCTTAAGATATGCTTGAATAACGTAATGTATTTTTGCGTACTTCAGCTAACCCAATATTAATGCACTTTTTGAATATGTATAGTAGAATACAGCTTAGGTTAAATGCTGGTACTTATTTAAAATTTAAAATACCACACTTTGAAGGAAAAAAACTAAGTACAATGGGCAATGTACTTAATAGTGCAGTTTTAATAAGTAAGTTAGGTATTGCAATAATAGATAGAGTTAATTTTGTATTCTTTGTTAGAAACATACTGTTTATAGTACACAGTACTGATACAGTACATTTAACACATTTTCTCTAGTAGTATATTCTAGGTCTGGAAAAAAAAAGATTAAAAAATTTTTTTTACGCATCATTGTTCTGCACATAATTATGGTGGTTAAATTAACATCTTTTTAGGTTTATTTAGGATTTTAGACTTTCCGCTATGTCTTGAAATAAATAGCAGTTTGTATCTGAATAAATACATTTGTATTCAGTGTAACATCCGTAATAGGTGGGAACCCTGTATTGCTAATTGGACTGGACTTTGTGTACTGGACATTACGAATGTCACCACAGACACTGAGTGGTCATGAAGCGATATGTAGATTTACGGTCTTGCTCTATGGACTTCTGCGTTCTGTTACTATTTCTGAAATGTCAACTCATCGTGTGCAGATGGTGTGTCATTGAAAGAACCTCAGCTTTTGTTTGCCTTTTGAGCTTCTGCAACACAAAAAAGAAACAAGAGAACAGATGCTCAAGATCAATAACTCCCCAGAATGTCTCGGTTGTTATCTTTCACAATGACTTCCCGTTTTGTACACTTTGATTCCTCAAGTTTCTTTTTATTTTGTTTTTTCTCTTGAAATGAAGTAGAGGCTGTAATCCAATGGTTATTGAAACGGGCTACATTATAACCATATTGCTTTTACTACAAACTGCATTTGTCTAGAATGGATAGTTATTTCAATGGTTGAATTATTGATAGCAGCTCAAAAGACATAGAGAAGTGCTTCTATTTTGTGCAGCCTCGTTTCGTCCTTCTTTACACAGAGAATGAAAAAAAAGATGAACCACTATAAACTAGAAGAAAAGAAGCTGAATACATATGTATAGCTTTTTTGGCTGGTGTGCTAAAGGCCTAGTCAAGAGAAGCTCCTGTAAAAATGGGAATTTGGAACGCATGATAAAAGCGGCTTACATCTGTGTCCCGTCATTTGGCATCATTTTCATGTCGTTGAACACGGGGAAGATCCACTACACCACCTGCTCCGCAGCAGAGGATTGAAATGATAATCAACCAACTGGGCGTGACTGTCTAGAACTTAAGCATCAGTAGCAACCATCTATTTCATGAAAGGCTGAAAGAAAAGGTATGATAGCCGCTATGCTGCCATGCAGTCCACACACTGCTGTAATGAATGTTTTGGCACATCCAGATGTTGACTCTGAACTCTAAGATTGTGGAACTATGTTGTGAAATCCTCCCTGACCACAATCAGAAAATCTGATGACTTGTGCATTCTCTAAGGGAACCTCCTTGTTCGTATAGTCAACTTAGATGCTGTTTACTTTTTCCCTGTTAAATAGCTCAATATTTTACACAAACATTTTTCCAGGGATAGAAAACGCACCTGCACCTTGATGAAAAGAACCCTGACTTCAGTTGTTAACTATGAGAATAGTAAATTAGAGGAACGGTGGTATACAGAAACAGAATTGTTGCTTATTCTGGCTCTAATGCCGGACAGCTGAATACAGAGACTGTACTCCACTAATGAGCAGTGACATGCAGCCCCACTGGCCCATGGTGGAAGAGGATTGCTCGCCTTTCAGGGAAACAATGGGCAGATAGACGCCTCCCTGGACTGGATCTATGGGGTCTCATCATGCCCTCACATGGCAAAAGGGCATAAAGGGAAATAATGACAGCGTGAAACGAAATGGATCGAAAGAATAATTAGTCACTTAAATGGAACACCAATTCAAATAAGCCTTCCCCAGACTAAAGAATTTAAAAGGTACTTTTTTTTAAAACTAATTTTACACATGAATATAAGTTCACCAGTCATGGGGAGGAATACTCAAACTGGGAACAGTTCATCCAGATATTTTGTTATTTATAACAAAAAGCCAGCGTTTCAAACTGGGTTTACTGAGTTTGAATTATGTGGCTGTTTACCAGGCTATATCTGGTAACTCACTATTGAGTTGCATTATGGTAATTGGATCCAGCAAGTCTGAAATTGCCGGAGTGCCTCTTTACGCAATATTTCATTGTTTTGGTCCTTTATTTGCTTAAAATGGGTGATTTCCCACTGGATTGAATGTTTTAAAGTTGAGACTTTGACTGTGGTGTTGTCATTTTGTAATGTGTGTTATTTCAAAATATAGGGAACAATATACCAACAAATTCATCACCTCAACGTTACCATAGTTCATAATGTATTAATTAACAGACAGAAAAGCTTAATATTGGCTATTGGTTTGGCTTGGATTGTGAACGTGTTATTTTGTCCAGCCCTGTATATTATTTTTCCCAGCCGCTTCACTGCAGCCAACTGCTCCTTATGATAGGTTAAATGCAGAGAAGAATTTCCCCACTGTGGGGTCAATAAAGTGTACATTATTATTATTATTATTATTATTATTATTATTATTACACTCTGCAGTGCTTGGTGATGCTCTGGCAGACAGAAAAAGCAGAAACCAAGTCAACACTCCATAGCTTAGTCTGATCAATACTTGACAGTGGCGTTACAGAGAACTGAGTAACTCTGTGCAAGTTGTTAATAAAAGAAACTATGCTGCCATCATGTGGCGATGAACACAGGTGCCTCCACAACGTGGTCATCCCATTAACTGCTGTTCCTCAAGAGAACTAAACAAACCACACACGTTGGACTCAGTAGGCCTATGAAGTTGGCGTAGTGAACTCTTCCCATGGATAGGAGTCTGTTTATGAGGCGGTTCATGTTTGTGATGTGTGCTGATTGCAGACAAGTAGTAAGTCAGATCTACAACACCTGGGGGCGCTGCAGTTATTTCCTGTTGTCACCACGTTAAGCCTCATATTGAGTTTATTTTGCGTCAACACATTTAGATCCCCTTTTGACCTAGTCCTACCCCTAGTGTGCCTCCCTTTCTTTGTGTGGTTCCGACTCGTTCTGTAGACGACCGGTCACTTAGTTGTGAGCTTATTTTAGTCCAAAATGTAAACAGAAGAGACACAAAAAAAGCCCTTGTTTCACTAAAACACACAGACAGATATAAATCTGGTATAGTGACAAGTGTAAAATTCAAATGAAGAGGGCTAACCTCTTCAATACAAGTGAAAGCTATGTTGTGGTGATGTACGTGTGCCCTTTCACTGCTGTGTGTAGTCAACTACATGATATATGTTGGAGTCACGTGTTATCTTCCAGGCATAGATGGCCAATTGTGCACAGAGTAGTTGACTAAAGTCTGAGTTATAGGAGCAGAGCTGTCGGGCCTGTGGGGACTGTTCTCTGATTCTTTGGAGATGCTTTGAGAGAAGAACTCTCTGCAGACAACTGGACCAGACAGACCTGAGCAAATAATGGAGGGTGGACGCGGTGGGGAGTAGTCAGGCGTGCAGCCTTTACTCATTGGCTGCCTCAGACACAGTAGCTCTCCCCCTCTCATAAATGTGCTCCCAGCACCGACCGTAGCAGATAATCACAGGCCACTGTGAGAGGGACACACCTTCCGCTGATTTTTTTTTTTGTGCCGCAGTTTACAAGGGGATGCGTTTCGAGTCACGAAAAAAGGTGTCATCAGTCCAAGACTCGAGTCGTGTTTTCCAGCTTGCACTTTGGCAATTTTGGTGATTTCTGCGCATAGGTTACGAGGCTGCTCCCGCTCCAACTTGAAGATGACCGGGGTTTTTGAGAATTTAAATACCGATATGCATTCGAACCAGATTACCTCAAGCAATTTCCACAGTTTGCATAAATCGCAGGAGTCCCCGACTCTGCCAGTGTCCACGGCGACGGACAGCAGCTATTACAACAACCAACAGCCGGGCCACGGGTCTCCGTTTGGCCAGCTCGGCGCGTACCAGTACCACGGCAACGCCACGAGCACCGTGCCATATAACGCAAAGTCCTACGACCTTGGCTTCAACTCATCGTATGGTGCATACAGCTCCTACGGCAACAACTCCTCTCCTACTCCAGCCGATACAGGTAAAGAAGCTGTTTGTATTCATTTAGTTTACATATATATATTTTAAGAATGTAATGCTTTTTGTTTGAGACCAAACTTCAAAACGTGCGTGTTGTATGAACTGTATAAATAACACATAATGGACAAGATAATTGGCCTAGTATGTCTTCAAAAAGGATTAAGACACATCCAACGTGTAAGATGCGGAAGAAACACCGATAGTGAATGTTCCATGTTGTTAAACACAAATCTCAAGCAACCTTTCACTACCTCAGATCATTTTTCATGCCATTTTTATATTATAAAATAATGATTCAGTTATCACGTGTAGCCTACACAGGTCTGCTAAACGCAAACTGATGGCCGTGCAAAAATGATTAATAGTTATATGCAACTGGAAAAAAAAAATCTAATATGTTTTATGCATAACTTGACTTTTTATTTAATTTATATTCCCTCAGAAAAAGAAGAGCGCGAGCCAGAAGTCCGGATGGTGAATGGAAAACCAAAGAAGGTCAGGAAACCTCGAACCATTTATTCCAGCTTCCAACTGGCTGCCCTTCAACGGAGGTTTCAAAAGACGCAGTATCTGGCTCTCCCAGAGCGGGCCGAGCTGGCAGCATCGATGGGCCTTACGCAAACACAGGTGGGTGTACCAAGACGTGTAATGCTGTCACACACCCACTCTCAGGTCTTCTGATCTGAATGGGATTAAAACGGTCAGGGGATTTGAGCCACGGGGAAAAAATAATAATCAATTTTACTCTTGCTATTTGTTTCTCAGATCAAAATCTGGTTCCAAAACCGTCGCTCCAAATTCAAGAAGTTGTGGAAAAGTGGAGAAATCGGCCCCGAGCAACATGTTGCTTCCAGTGAATCTCCCCCGTGCACGTCTCCACCAACCACTGCCTGGGACTTTCCACAGACTCAAAGAATGAACAGTATCAACTCCAGTTTACCTCCGAGCAGCAGCCCTCCCAACGCGTCTGCGCCTTCATCGTTTTTGGCAAACTACTCCTGGTACTCCACCACGAACTCTACGATGCATCTGCAGCCACCTCTGATCCAGCACCACCACAACCCCGCCATCAGCGCTGGGATATTTTGAACAACAAACAAACAAACGAAACAAAAAACAAAGGGTTTTAAAATCGGACAATACTGGTGATTAAAAAGAGAGAGAGAAAAAAATGCCATTACCTTCATTTTACAGACCTCGTTGCGTGCGCAATGCGATCCGTTACACGCAAGCGCCTATAGGAAAAGTTAAAGGGGGCCAGACAGGCTCGTGGTCCTTGTCGGGTTTTTTTGCGCTCGCAAATGTTAGTCACAGATTTCTACAGTTATTTTTGTATTTATTTATTTTGTTTATGTCGAGGGATGAGTGAATCACTATTACCCAAAGCAATCACAGACTGGCGCGAGCCTATACTTTTATGCGCAGAAACAAAACATCCATCGCAGGACAACCTGTCACAAACGTAGCACAAGTTAACTGTATCGTGCCTTTTTCAATATGATCTCATTTTGTTGTGCGATCAAACAGTGTGTACCTTTACCCGTTCCTTATGTCAAGTTGATTTGAATATAGCTCTATGGGGGCTTAAGTGAATCCATGTTTGTAAATATTTTACCACAGCTTTTTGATAGCCCATGTTGCTTTGACTCTTTTTTTTATTAGGCTATTGGTGCAAATCCATTAACCACCTTAAGCTACTGATTGTCCCACCCTCTGATTTAGGCTACTTGTATCACACTTAATTGTATTTTTGTCTTATTTATTTTAGCAATGTTCTATATATGGCCAGACGTTATTTAAATAAAAATGTTTTCTGTGAATATGCATCCCTCCTTTTATTTCCACAAATGTTTTCTGTGCACATGCATTTCTCTTTGTTCCTTTCTGACAGCCATGTATCGATGACATGGGGAGAATTAGTATTGTCCTTTTTGTTTTGCAATGAGCATATAGGGACTTTATTTTATTTTTTATTTTATTTTACAGCAACGTATTACAGCGTACAATGAACGCTGCATACAGTTCTCAAGACAACGGGCTTTATTTCAGAGAAAGATAGCATTGCTTAATATTACAACCTTGGTAAACTCTCTATAATCTTTAAATGGTGGCCGGCTGCAGCCAACACATCCTGAGCTTTAGTTCCCTGTCTTTTGGTCGATACACGCACACCTGTAAACAGCATTGATACCTTATTGCGCTTCCCTCTGGTGGTGTTGCTCTCCAACCGTGTGCGTTTAGCTGTGAACTAGTGGGATTAAAAGCGATTTTCTTAAGTGAGACTAGGTTGTTTTAATGAGCTGCACGAGCCCAGTGTGCTTTCAGAAGACAGTTCCTGAGCGGTCTAGGGGTTATTTTACCCGGTCCAGTCTGCACATGATGAGCGATCGCCGAACCGGGGCTTGTTCAGGCGGGCGCAGGCAGGCAGGCAGGCCGGCAGTGCCCCCGGGGCGCAGCCTCCGCGCAGCAACACGCCTCGGCATGCGAGATCGGAAGATGAGGGTGCGGGTGTGGGTGTGAATGAGCGCGAGCTCCTCAGACTCGGTGGAGTCAGTGAGTCGCTTTCCAGACGTTTTATGAACACGGCCTAACAAGAAGGAAGAGAGAAGAACTCGTTCCAAGACAGCCTGCAGCTACAACATCATGGAAACATTTCTCACGTCTCACTCGAGGGCTATAGAGCCTCTGATCTCTGAGGACGAGCACATTGACCTGCATTATTGACGTGGCTCACAGGGCCCGGATAGGCACGCGTCCAACTACTACATCCACTAGTAAAGTCTATTTCTATTGTATTTGAGCTATTTTGACTCCGATGGATAGATAGATGAAGGGGGGGGTATTAATACACAGTCCCATCACTTAGTTCTCATGCATGATCATCACTGTCTTACCCACGCGCTTCCCTTCAAACAAGCACGGGCCATAAAGTTGGATCGTTTCCTTGTAGCCTCCATAATTAGGACTGTAGCTTGTCAGCGGTTGCTGTATCTCCATGATGGAGCTGACAGGATCAGATCCCAGGCATGCGGCAGGCCTGCTGTGCACCAACACGTTACATATGCATATATAAGCCTGGGTGTATACCTGTGTGTGCACATTTGTAAGATTTAATGAGTCTTTACTGTTACTGTACAGAGAGTATAATCTATCATGGCAGGGCCTATAGCTGAATTAATATGAGCTGGTTTTCACTTATGAGTGGCTTTACTATGACAGCTATGAAGTTATCAGCACAGATTTAGGACCAATAGTATTTATCGATTTTGTCCATAAAATAATGCTAATTGATTATTTTGGATGTTTCATGTTGCCCCATGGGACTTCCTTCATGGATTAGAGCTACTGTGTTTTACAGGCCCAGTTTTGCATTTCTACTTGTAAATGCCATACCCCCTATCTTAATTTGTGCCAAGATCTGTAATGTTATCCACATTTGCTCTGGTTTGAGCATTGGCTTTCAAATCTGAAAGCCTGCAATTACTATATAATTCTTCGCAATTTTAGATGTCCTAATATGGGGTGTTATTTTTACACAAGACAATTTCCCGCTATTTCAAGCATCAAAATTGTCAAAGTTGAATGTACATAATAAATGGGCATATCAATGCATATTTTTTAGTGTAACATCTTGACTCAACGATAATTATATCCGTGTGAAGGCTACGCAAAATTAGCCTGAATTGCATGGTAACTGCTGCTTTAAATAAAAAAAAAATACTCATAATTTACCCCAAAGATTACCAAGATCTCGAGTGCACAATGTCATCAGCGTAATGAGGAGTAAACATTTATGCTAATAATCTACATTTTTCCCCCCAACAGCTATAAAGAGGGGAAATAAAGCAGACATTTTCAGTCATATTCTGAACTCTGCTTCTGCTGCTATAGCTTAGACCAACACATGGGACACATTTTGTGGGATTTATGCGTTTATCTTGTGTGTGTGCTGCAGGATGCTGCTGCTCATCTTCCTCCACGCTGCTTTCTACGAGTTTCTGAGAGGGAGCTTGCCTCTGAAAGGTGTGTATTAAATGTTTATGTATCTTAATATTCAGTGAAAGTTGTAAAAACAGGAAACAGGCTTGAATCTTGCTGATTTTTCAAGGCATTTAACTATTTATAGGACTTGTTCCTAGGGAGTAAAATCTTAGCCTGGAAATGATTTGTTTTTTTAAGTCTCCAGTGTATTCAGTGTGTTCATTTTGTGGGAGGGGAAGGGGGAGGGGGGGAGTCCTATAGCAAATAAAGCTGCCGAGAGGATGTAAGGAAGGGGAGACACACACAAGTTGTTTTTTTAATCTAGTAGCTGCTCTCATTACTCTTACATTGTGCTTTGCTAATTCTGAGGCCTCTTCGCATTGACAACTCTGTGATGTACACCTGCAAGTAATTTGCCCGCCTTATAAGCGAAGTCTAAGGGGACAGTGACGAAATGGCAGCTCACCTATTTCGCTTTTTCCCCTCTATTGCTGAGGCTCATTTCTTTCAGAGCACTATCTCTTTTGTCAACGCAGAAAGATCCTCCGTGCGAAAAAAAAATGCTCATAATTACCTCAGAGATAGGAAACTGCATTAGAATAAATAAGGGCGAAATTACTGTAATTATGCTGGGTTTGATGGGCCCAGCTCGTATAATCAAGAGGAGAATACAGCGAAATAACGCTGACCCTCTTGGATGTGCAGCTGCGCCTTTCTGGGGTAGGCTGATTTATGTTAGCAGCAGCACAATTCATACTCTTACTTAATGGTATGGAAATATAGGCCTATTCTCCTTCTGTGCGCAAAGGACTGTATATGTTCTGAGTTTTGTATTCAAATAACATAGAGGGGGATTTTAAGGAGCAGACAATATAAACTAGGCCAAATCTTATTTATTTTTAGTTCCTCTGAAACTGAATGTTTTTTAAACTGATAGTTGCTCTATCAAGACTGCACCATAATTCATATAATAATATTTACAATAATAATAATCCATCATGATGGTCTGATTTGTCCTTTTAGCAATATATAAATGAAACAAATGAGAAAATAAGTAAGTTATTGGCTATGATGTGATGTCTAGGCTGGACCGTAGAGGGATGCTTTGCAGACCTCAAAGATTGCATCAAATGTGCCATTACAATTGCAAAATATGTATATGTTGAAGCTGGATGAGAGCGAGTTGGCTCCAAGTCGTGCATCTGAATTTCTTTGTTTCATTCTTTGTTTCTTTTTAGCAAAACATTAATATTTCAGATACATTGTTTGAATTGTTTTCTCGAATATTTCATCCTGTTAGAACTATGTTCTGTTTACTTTTGTTTCTCACTTAATATTTTGTTCATTATTATTGTTGCATGTTTATAACCGTTCAATGTACGATGTTTGAATGGACAGGTCCACTTTTAGTTTCTTTTCTCATTTAAAAAACTAAACCATAATAAATTAAATGCAAGCACAAAAACACGTATTTAAAATTCATATTCAACCAAAAAAAGCCTTTTTTTCCTCCAAAATCGTGACACTAGAGTTAATGAATAAAGTGTGAAGTTCAAACAAGAAGGCCTTTGAACTTTTCACTTTCACTGATCCCCATTTGATCCGCCTTGTGTCCCGCGTGCTCATCCAGTCTTTTGCAGCAGCAGCAGCACCACCTGCCTCTGGCGCGATTATTCACTTAACACATACAATTGATCTCTCCCATTCATGGCACCAAATAGGGTTTGTCGGAAGACAAATTGTAAGAAGATTATCTTTAAGAAAAGCTGAAAAGAAATAAGCGATGTTAAATGAATCTAGGTCTCCCGCACCGCGACGGTTAAATCACAAATATCGCAGCTTATCTCGGCCAAATGGTTCCCAGTGGTTTGTCTTATTAGCCGATGTTCTTTTTAAAATATAGGCTACACGTAAAATGCAGTGTTTGTGTAGATGCATATAGGCTTTTTCTTTTAGATTCAACGTCAGATTTAATTCTGCTGCTGGTCACTGGTTGCAGATGTGTTGCAACATCTGCAACCAGTGACCATGCAGAAGCAGGAACCCATGTAGGCTAAATGCTAAACACGAGCATAAATCTATACGACGAGCTCACACGGTGTCTGCTACAATAACCAACATGATACTGCTTTGTGTCAGCTCGCATTAAACCTGCACCATGCTGAAGCCTTTCTTTTCACACTAGATGAGGATGAAGGAGGGAAAGGGGGGGTTCAATCAGACACCTTTCTTGACATAATTTAAATCATTATTTTACTGCTTTTGAAACTTTGCACATTATGTACATAAACTTCAGAAACAGATAAATAAATTAAAGTGATCAATACAAAACTAAATATTTTCTATGTTGACTAAACACATCTCGACGATTACAGAAAGCCTAAAACCTTGTTTCACAGCGTATCCAGTACAGCACAAAACAAGTCTGAAAAGTATGTACAAAATACAGTGACAAATGAGCTGCACCCTCAGAATCATTTTTTTCTTCTCAAGCAGCAAATTGTCAGGCCTTTTACATTGTTCACATAACATCGGGGCACGGCATAGAAAAGCTTTGCTTGCGTTAGTGCAGCATCAACAACACAGTGTTGTCATTTCAAAACACACTTACAAAATGAACACAGACTGACCTCAACAGAAAAAACTAGTCTGAATAATTTAACTTAAATAACAAACACATAAACAACATAGTAGCGAGTTGAGGCTTTGCACAATATGCCTGGGGTTGAAATGTGCTGAAAGCATTATGGTGGGATGTATTAATTATCATTATTTTGTAAAAGAATGAACCTTTAACTGTTAATGAATGCAGATTGAGTTCAGGTCATCATCACTTTGGGCCCAACATCCGGTGTAAACAAACACGTGTTTTCTTACAAATAGAATAACTCACACAAGAATAATTAAATTTGTTTCAAAAGAGAAGAAAAAAAAGGAAACTGCCACAAAAGTAAAAACAGTAGCTAAAAAAAGATCCATGAGTCTACGAGTCCGCTGACTGTCACAGACGTGTTGCCCTGGGGCGCTTTGCGTGCCTTTTCGGTCTCTTAGCTCCCTGCTTCTTCTTGTTGCTTGTCGTCATCCGGTATGCAGACGCCACTGTGTCAGCAAACTCGGGGTTGTTGTAGTTGTTGTTGTAGTTGTTGTTGTTGTTGTTGTTGTTGTTGTTGTTGTTGTTGTGTTATCAGTGCTGGGCCGCGCTGAGGCCCCTTCACCATCGTGATACACGAGCCATGGCAGAGTCGAGGGCTGAGGTCTCGGTTCACATGAGCTGTGACTGTTGCATAGACTCTTGGTGTGCGGTTGGATACCACGAGGTGTAGCTGGGAATGTAAGATCCGGTTGTCCCCACCGAAGTCTTCACGGTGGTCGGTGAGCTCCAGACAGGTGCCACCGAGGGAGAGCCGCTCGACAGTCCACGGCCGGTGGCCAAAGCGGCGGTGTCAATGGTGCCCCCGCCTTGCTTCATCAGCTTCTTGAATTTGGAGCGCTTGTTTTGAAACCAAATCTTCACCTGGGGGAGACAAAGGACATTATTATTAGAGTTATAAAAATAATGTACGCACGCAACAGGTTTTCATTGTTCAAATTCAAGAGCAAAACGTGTTTTTAATCGGCCTATCAATATCTTGCCCTCGATTAAAAAAGAGTATTACTGTACTAAGATGTCATTGAAATAAACACATGAATGACCTGGGATATATTCTGGGGAACAAAAATAAACCCATAATTTAATGTCAAACAATATCTTATGGTTTAATAAATGGTGTTCATTAATAATAATAATAATAATAATAATAATAATAATAATAATAATAATAATAACAATAAAAACAACACTAATTAATGCATGTTGTGAGAAAAAAAAAGATCTAAAAAGGTGTAAAAAAAATCCCACATTGTAAAAAGCCTAACGGTGGTCCTGCAGAGTGGAGCTGCTGCGTGAGAGTGTTTCGTGGACTTGCCTGTGTCTGCGTGAGACCCAGCGACGCTGCAAGCTCAGCTCTCTCCGGTAGCGCCAGATATTGAGTTTGTTGAAATCTCCTGTTTAGAGCTTGAAGTTGTAAACTGGAATAGATAGTCCTTGGTTTTCTAATCTTTTTCCCTTTCCCGTTGAACCGAACCTCTCCGCCTTCGACCACGGTGTTTTTCTCTGCTTCAGGCGCTGAGCGAGACAAGAGAAGGAACACAGAATGAGGAGGCAGTAAGCCGACAGTGCTGCGCAGCTTTGAATACTCAGTGCAAGTTTTACAGGCTGTACTTTAGGTATAATTACCCTTAATTGCATACATTGTTTATAGCGTTACGCAATAAATAATTACCAAGCCTAATTTCAACATCTGGCTCATCTTTTCGCTGCAGCGAGCGAGGACTGTACGCAAATGAAAGCCGCGTGCCAACACAGAAAGTTCACATTTAGGATCCAAAGATGCTGTCGCACACTTACCTGTCTCCTCTAACCGCGTCTGTGTGAGTGCCGAGCTGTTTTGGTAGGTCTGTACTGTGCTGAGATATGGACTGGTGGAATGGCTGCCGACAGAGTTCACGTATGGATAACCCAAAGATCTGGGGAACGACGAGGCTGGACTGTAGCTGTCGTGCTGGGTATGACCTGCAGAATGTAAACAGTGCATTGGATAGTGTCCGTGAGACATGGAGGAAGGCGACATTTGTTGACTCGGGGATCCAAACTCCATGAAAACGGTTTTTCCTGAGGCAGGGCTATTAAGACTTTCTGGAATTGTAGTCATTGTCATCTCTTCTGGCGGTTCCCCTTGTCTTGCTTTTGTTGTTTTCCTTCTATGATCTCAGTGAAGGATGGGTCCCAATTTAAGCCGAAGAGATTTTTTCTATTTCCATTCATAAGAAAATGTAGTTTGTGCCTGTGAAAAGTCCTAGGTATGATGCTGTGGACCAAGACAAACTCGCTCAAAGGTTTGAATCTCGGACTCATGAATATTCATCAAAGACTGTCGCTGATTGGTCCACTCTCTCCAAGAGGGAAGCCGATTGGCGACGCTGGGGCTGGGTCCGAAGAACCTGATGAAGTCAAGGAAACCCACAAACATCTAAGATACCTCTTGACATTGCAAGATTCGCTATCATTATTTTTGTTATTATTATTATTATTATTATCATTATTTGTATTATTTTCAAATCGGCAAATAAATACTAATAATTTTAGGCACCAAATTGTGATAATATTTCATACCATCAACACCTGATACACTTTTGTCTCAGCTCTGTCTAAATTTGTAATATTAAATACAATACCGTCATCTACATCGGCGCAGCGCTTGATAATATGGTACAATGTGTCATTGTAATAAAAGTGCCGGTAGTAAGCATCATTTATTAATGTTAAATAATAATTTCCAGTCTCGTTAAAGCTACGATGGGCAGTTGGATTAAATCTTTTTATATTAAAGCTCTATCTGGAGGAAGGGGTATTAGCATAATACTAGTGTTCAATTTTCATAAGTAGGCCTGTAATTAGTCATGTATTTAACACTTAGGTCTCAGTTACATCTGGCTGCACGGGACGATACAATATTTCTGCTTTGATGTCAAATGAGGTTTGTTGGCTCAGGCCTATAACGTTTGATAACGCGCCTGAACACATATAACGATGTCAAAAACTACAACATAACCCATAACAATAACAGACCACTGACTAAGTCAATTTAAAAAAAGGCAACTGTTTTAATAATGGTTTTCTTTCATAACAATGTGACATATAGCCTAATCGTGAGGACTTGTTTGTTGTATTTCGGTGCTTCTCACCGAGCTATTTCTCGTGTCGTAATGAATGCACGCAGCCCCATTTTCTTATCACATTTAAATGCTTTCCAAACGACTTTACGCACCCTCTATCGCAATCAATTAATGGTCACAGTTTTGTTAAATCCTGGCACGTTTGATTAGCATGAATCTAAGCGAGGATGGGGGAGCGGCCAGCCTCCCACAGCCTAACAAGAATAATTATCCATGGCCATTTGATTTAATTGAACTGACGACTGACAGAAGACATTTCTTCTTGAGCTGCAGGTTGAGACGTCCACAACTCAATACCGGAGCAGGGTCACTGCTGCAGCTATAGAGTTGAACCAGGCTATATTAAAAATAAGATATGCAATCAGCAGCTGAAAGCAACTTACTCTGAAAATCACGTGATGGAAAAGAAGCAGATAAATCCACGCCATTCTGGGTCAAAAAGCCTCCGCAGGACGCACTTGGTGAAAGAAGAAGAAGAAGAAGAAGAAGAAGAAGAAGAAGAAGAAGAAATAATCCATCAGTTTATTAGGATTCATTTGCAGGCTGCAGCTCTTGTTCTGGTGTCTGTGCAGAGCAGAAACACAGCCTGGCTGCTCCATCCGCAGTCCCTCCATCTCCACCTGAATAACAAATTAAAGGCAGTTAAATTCCGTCACAGTGATTATCAGTGTAATTGCATAATTGAACTCAGAACAGAACTAGCAAGTTGTAAAAAAAAAGAAAAAAGTGTTATCAAAATGCAGGCGCTGACATCAGGACACGTGTGCCACAGTGTACCAGGCGGCTGCGGATGCCTGAATTTAAAGATATCTGTGCAATATTATAAGCTGGCCTTGTCCCCTAAAATAGGCCAATTTGAAGTGATTTCTCTGGAATTACTTTCGAAAAATGCTTCAAGATTTCCTCCATCAACAACGACAATGATAATGGTAGTACAACCAATAATTATCATCTTCCAGAACAGAGGACTGATTTTTATGGGTACTTGGTGGGTGCGACTGATAACTGTCATTATTTTTCCACGATTATAGTATCTGCAAATTGACACGCGCGGCTGTGAGCAAACCATTAACAGAATAGAAGTAGAATTTGCTGAACATGGTAAAATAACTCGAGTATACTAATAATAGCCATAATAATTACAGGCTTCTTTCTTTTTTGTTGAAGTAAATGAAATTTAGGGCCGAGCAGACACAAGGGGGAATGTATGCTGCATAAATCCTCATTTGACCTTTTTTGCAATATGCACATTACACCAACTGTTTATTCGCTGCATGGCAACCTGGATGATCAACTATTTATTTGAGCCGGTTTCTCAAGCCATCCTCATTGTCATTAGGATGAGGAGACGGGTGATAATATTACCACTTTAATTTATAATTTGACTCCTCTGCTCGCGGCAGGAGGGCAGCGCGGGCCACAGCGGTCCGTCCTGCAGCATGGCGGCGGGGCTGTAACTAGCCGCACTAAAAATAAAGTCCTCCATGCATGGATGGAGCGCAGAGGCAGGACTCATTAGGAGTGAGTAGCTCTGTGGCTGAGGGTGTTTTAACACCTGCTGCTCTTCACCTGAGGGTTAGTGCAGAGGTGGAGAGATAGAGAGAGGAGGGGTGTGGAGGGGTAAACGGGCCAAGATGTCACAGACTTCATTTCAGTCCGGTGATCGAAAGCCCTCCTCAACTGCCATGCCAACCCACATTTTCACAGCCACCAAATATGATCCCGACCGCGGTGCATTGGTAAACTGTGTCTCCATGCTGTGTGAAAGCACAGCTCCACGTGCACCCTGCAGACTCTGCATGTGAGCAGTGATTAATTATTGTCAATGGAGGTGCAGGGATGTGGTTTTTTTTGTTTCCACCTTCAAGAGGAGATGAAATGCAGGTGTATATGGATTTTTTTTTTTTTTTTTTTTTTTTTTTTAAGAAAAAGAAGAAGAAGAATTTATGTCAGTTACTTTACAGTTTGGGGATTCTGGTGAAATGTGATAATTTCTGCTGATTTTCCTTCTGCAAATGAAAAAAAAGAAAAGACTTCTAGTTCAATTTCAATAATTTTCCACAACTCCACATCTTAGATGCGTGTACTCAATGGCAAGATGCTTGAATGTATCCATCTCAAATACACTAATTCATAGAAAAAATATATATAAATAAACTTCGTGCTTTAAAAAAAATTAATACAGTAGCTTATGTCTGAAACTGCCCATTATGGACATTATTACCACGTGACCTCAGCTACAAATGCAAATGTTATTCGTTGAGTGACTTCCAGCAAAAATGTCACGCTGTATGAAGATTTATTTCACGTTTTTAAAGCAGTGGATCAAACAAGTGAAATTGCCTTTTGTTCTGCTTCCTCTCTGGCTTTGTAATTTGCAGCAGCGTCAATGAACGCAAACTAGATGCACTATAATTAACTCGATTCAATGTCTATTTCCATGTTCAATGTGGCATAAAAATGTGAATTGATTTTGTTTACCGAGTATCACGTAAACAAAAAATAGAATCATAATATCGGAGAAACAAGATTGTTATCACGGTTAATTGATTGCATTATCATAAGGGCCAGGGGGGAAATGACATTTAGATTTTTTTTTATGTTGTATTATTGTTTTCAGAAAAACGAGGAATACAATATATTTTTGGACAGTCAAAACAAAATGTACTGTCTCACAATGTGTGAAATCCTTTTTTGGCTCCTTTACTTTTGTGTGATTATGATTTAAATAATGTATTTGAAAGCAAGGTCACAAAGAATGACTGTTTTTTGGTGGGGTTTTTTAATGCGCCAAATAAATAATTTTTGTCTATATAAATGATATATATATATATTCTGATAATTTTACTTCTAAATTCAAATGTGTTTCTTATTTGATAATATTGAATGTTGGTAAACATCACTACATGTCCATACTATATTATGGAAGTCAGGTTCAACTCTGGTTTCAAATGGTGGTGTTTGGACCTAGACTGCTTTGTTTATATATGGATCCCATGCCTTTAATAACAAGTAAACAGTGTAATAATTTCCTTTATTGACTGTACAAATATTTCTAAAAAATGAATATGTGTTGTTTATATATAATTTTCTGAAGTATAATAATAATAATTTTGTTTGTTTTTAGGCATTGCTGACTGCGAGGAATCATATCAGGAATGTGTACTGACCAAATGCCGCTGGGACTCCAAACTGGACTTGTTGCTATATGACGTAGACTGTCTGTGGAAGCCTGGTGACAAAATAAGGAGCCATCGAATGTGACAATAAAATGTAATACAATTGTGAATGTTTTTTTTTCCCATTTAATTTCTTTCCTTATCAGAAGCTAATCATAAATGGCTTATTTTGAACCTAAGTGACTCTTTTATTCTAATTTTTAGCGAATTGAATCCCAAACAGCAACAACTTCTCATGCATGCGTGTTAAAAGAAGTATCTAACATAATCAACATGTGTGTAATAGGACTTAAAGCTGGTCATTGCAGAGCTGAGAGGTCATATTTTTCAACCCCCCCCCCCCCCCTTTAGTGTTCAGAGCAGCTCTCTCCCCAGAAAGCTGGGGGTCACAGTGTGGAAAAGCCCCCAGCGAACTAGTAGAAATGCTGTGCCCATTACAGCAGCAGCAGGGGTCAGGCCATGGCAGCAAGCATCCAACCTGCCCAAAATTGGCTGCAAAATGACCAATTACCTGAGTGAAGGCTGGGGAGAAAGGACTTGGAAAAATATGGCTTTTACTTAATTCAGCTAAACTGTAAAAGAAACTAGTGTCACTATGACGCTTCATACTTGCTACATGTTACAGTATCCCCCACCTCCCCAAAATTGTCAAATGATCAGAAAATACATTATAAGGATAATCGAAATGTGATCAATTTAAAGTCGCGTAGTGATGTGAGAGCTGGATTACAGGAACATAATCCATATAACATAGCTATAAACTGGGGGAATTATTCCACCAACACTAACACAGCGATTGATTAAACATCTTTACATGTAGGTCTTATTGAATTAATTTCCCTGCAAATGGGAAACATGCAAATTCGCCAATTAAGTCATTTGCCCATGGAGAGCATAGACTGCTTGACGTTCAGCTGCCACTGCGCCTTTAGTCTGAAACCCCTTTTTAGTTTTTGTTAAGAGTTAAGTCTCCAACAAAGACGGGAAGGAGGTCAGCACTCAGCCAACACCTGAATGCGCCTCTCTTTTTTGTGCTCCCCTTGATCCCCACAGTCTGTGCCTGTCATTAGTCTTAATGATGGAAAATTGTCATGTTGATACAAGTCTTGCTCTCCCCCTCTCTTCTTTGTATAAGTAGAAGGTGGAAGCTCCATTCGTAACAAAACCGTGGACACTGCATTTGTGCCGGGGGAGAAAAAAAAAGGCTGTAGATGCTCTTTCCATAGCTGGGATAATTATTCCTACTGTGACCTTAATGATTCTCTCTGTTCATCCTGCATCTCATCCACGCGCCAGGCCCTCAGCAGAGCCCTGTGTCAGGGAATATGAAAAAACCATATAATGAAACCATTTTGGCTGATGGAAAAAAAGGGTTACTGAAGCTGCACTTGCTACAAAGACGGCTCAATTATGAGTAATTGTGATAATTTTCCCTCCATTCACTGCTTTCTCTGAAAGGTAAAAAACACAGATGCTGAAAGGGAAATTACTTGGACAATATATAATCTGTGAAATGGTCACAACAGAAAAAAAAGATGACTGTAAGAAAGTGTAGGACTATAAATAGGTATGTTAATGTGTGGCATATAAACACACCCTCGGACGCTCACAGCCCTACCCTGTGCACGAATAGAAAAAAAACATACAACAAATGACCATTGAAAAAAGCACGATAAAAGTAGATATGCAGCTGCCAGAAAATTAAACCTCCTTCTCCTTCCAATTGACAAATTTCAGCTCCTGAAAATGCACCCCCATAGTTGGCTATCATTTGTTGTTCTCTGACAGGAAAAGGATAATTACCTCTCTCAGAGGCAGGAGGACTGACATGCCCTTTAGACTTTGCCATGAATGCAGAAGCTTGATAGAAAGCTTGAGGAATAATTTTCTTCTTTGCCTTTCCTTTATGTTCAAGAGCATGTTTTGTTCACGAGAACTTTGAGATGGCAGTATTGTAGAGAGCATTAAACCATGGGTGTTCATACGGTAAATATGACATCCCTGTGTGCCGTGTCTATCTGCTTCTCCATTCAGGGAAAAAACTCTGAAATGCATTAAAATTTCAATTTCATCTCACCGGGAGACAGGCGAACTAGTGAGATATGCATTACTTTTTCTGTTCACAGTGGGTATTGGATTAAACATTTCCTCTTCCTCCTTGAAAAAAAAAAATGAAGCTTCTCTCTGTCAGAAAGGAGCAGGGCCATAAATTCAAGTTCTGTGGAGAAAGAAATCCATTGTATTCTAGGAAGTGTACAACACATGTACATCTGCATGAAAGCAAACGCTAAATGAACCCATCACCACGTCTCGTCAGATATCTCTATGCTTTGTTTCTGTGTTTTGGGGAAATTGTTCAGCACTAGATATGATAGTTAGATACATAGACCCATGATTTTTCTCTTCTCTTGTGCATGTTGTTTCATTATGTCCACAACCTCTTCCCCCACAAGTGCATTTATTTCCCCCCCAAGAAACCTCCCACATGTACGGCCGGCCGCTGACCCCTCAGGCCCTGCAATCTGGAATAAATCTTTCCAGACAAGCCAAGCAACATTACAGCCTTGCAGGTCAAATACTTGTATCACACTCAAATGATGAGTCTCTGTCACACACCATGTCATCTGTTTCACCCCAACCCTCCAATAACTTCTGTCCCATTGAGCATGCCTCATATGTTACGTGGGACCAAGCCTGCCCCGAGACCCCCTGGTCCCACCTGATTGTGCCTCCGGTAACATGGAGCAGCGTCTTGGTACAAACAGCAGCCTATACTGAGCATGGCTTTTTGTGTAGCACACAAATACACACATGCACAAACCACCAATCTCAATTCAGTGCACCCCACTGCGCACTTCCTGACAGCCTCCAGAAATGTTTTCAAGTTGTCAAGTCTCTACAGTAATAGGAGTGAAGAATACAACAAAACAATAATCATATGATCAGAAATTTTGGTTATGTAAAGACTGCGAGAATAAAACTGTTTGCGTTGCTTCTTACAGGCTCTTTCATTTAGTTTCAAATTGAAACCCTCCGTAATGTTTTCTATTTTAGTCACTTTGACACTGAACCAAATCGGCTGTTGCAGCAGCTGTTCTGATATTTGAGCACACGTTAATTTTTACAAGCAGGTTTATTTGAATGTCAGGGTTAAGGGACTGTATGAAAATGATTAGGGAGAGGGGGAGTGCTATGTGTTTTGCCTTCTTGAATGAAGGAAACCTGACCTGTCTTTCCACATTTTCTCATCTCAGATTAATATTTGATTCTATTTATTATCACACATTTCAAGCTACAACTCCATCTGATATGACATTCAACAGTTATAATAACGGTTCTTTTAAAAGCTCTGTTAACATACTATGGTTTAAATAGCAGCGCACCATCATAATTTATGTTTTCCCTTTCAGTTTCTGTCAACTCAATAATGTTATTTTAGGGGGTGCTGAAGGTGTTCCAAAGAAAATAAGAGAATGTCAGAGAGGGTTTTACTTTGAAAAAATCTGACACAAACGTTTCAGCTCCCCTCACCACCCAATTGATGTGTGTATAGTCCTTATCTGTGATGCTGTGCATGAAACAACACTGCACTAGAAAACCATGTTGCTCACCCCAACCCAGCAGTCTTTTTTTCATACATGCTCGGTTGAGGGTCGAGAGACATAGCGTGAGGCGTATGTTGCACACATTTTAAAGCCCTCTCCGGAAAAGTTGCATTTTGTGATTTTATATAAATAAAATTGACTCAACTCTGTGGGTTGAGAACATTCTGCCAAACTTTATTCTGATGAAACCCTTTAAAAACCCCAAATGCAACTTAGTCAAGCCCAAAGTGAAAGGAGTCGGCTTTACTGGGACTGTGCCAACATTTTTTAAACAAGACCTTCTAATATTGTCTTTCCCCTCTTGACCTATATTCAAGCCATTCTTTACTTTTCAATCTATAGAGTTGTCACTCTCACCTTCTATGACCTTTTTAGCATTTCTTTGGCACATTTACTGAACGTCTGCTTTCCGTTAAGATGCAGAAGAACGTGATGTCACCAATAACAACGATCCACATCTATTCTGTTTGTGATATACTCATCCTGTTGGCTTCCACTTGAGTTGGATGAGGACAATAAATACAGAGACATGATTGTTGTCCTCATATCGCAAAAGCCACCTTTCTATGGTACACACTTAATCCATCTTTTTAATGTAAATATTTGATCTGCATTGTAAATAAAGGGTCCTCCCTTGATTCCCCCCAAAAAGAAGAAATCGTGTCATCATTTTCATACTGTCCCTTACCTCACGGTTTGGCTTTTCCCCCCAACAGAGACAGCTTGAAAACATCTGATCAAACACACATGATATACAAACATAAATGTAGGGTCTATACTGTTGCTCAAACTCTGACCCTCAGACAGAGGATGCCTGATTTTGTTCTTCATCGCCAGCAGTCTGATATAAACCAGTCTGGCCTACAGCTGCACCTCACCGACATTACTAGCCAGGAACAGAGAGCCTCTCTTCCAATTACACCGCTGCACCGCTGCCTGATCTCAGCCATCTATGGAGAAAGCTAAGACAAGGCTGTCAGAGATTTTAATAAATGTAGGGAACCCTGCATGGGAAAAGTGTTGCTGTCTCAATAGAGTGACACAGACAGGCCAAGGCTGTCAATGGAGCCCCTAATGACAGAGTAAGATAATGACAGACCCCAGTTAGAATCAGCAGGAAGAGGAAGATCAATCTGCAGCCAGAGAGGGAGGGCCGTGAGGAGGGGGACAAAACTGTGGGCTCTTTCTTTTCTATTTTCTCAGTTTTAGCTCATCTCATACATATATCTTTCTGTTGCAGCTGGCTTGCGTCGTGGTGGGGCAGCTCTGCATTAAGCGCACAGTGGATCAATAGCCATTACAACTCCCTCACAGCCTGACACATCGCAGGGTCGCAGTTGACATTTCACTCAGGGTCGCATTGATCCCCAGTGCACAATATTCCAGCCCCCAGTTAGTGGCCGAGCCTGGGGTCTGGCTGGAATTGAAAAGCGAGAGAGGGGGGTGTAAACGGCAGAGGGGTGGCTAACCAGCTGCCCGCGCTACAAGTAAACAGCACACCCCTTGATGCATTCCTCATTTTCAATCTACTGGTTTTCCTGCCACTACTGGCAATCCGAGAGGCTGCATCAGAGGATCAAAGCTTGATCTCATGTGAATGATTTATGCAGATTAGTGTGTGCGTGTGTGTGTGTGTGTGTGTGTGTGTGTGTGTGTGTGAACGTGCGTGCATGTGTGTGTGTGTGTGTGTGTGCGTGGGCGCGTGTGTGTGTGTGTTTATGTTTATCGGTGCCCTTGTCCGATTCTCTTCAAAACAAGGGACAGTAAATGAGAAGTGTGTGTGTGTGTGTGTGTGTGTGTGTGTGTGTACACAAGGCAGAAATAGCCACACTGTCATCCTCGTTGATAGCATCTAGCTGAGGAGAATGGAAGAAGTGGAAACGGGATGAAAAAAAACACAAAATTAAATAAAAATTGTCTTCCCAGAGATGTTATCTTTGTGGTCCATTTGACTTTGCAACCAAGTGTTGAATTCATCCATTTAAGTATAGCTGCAAAACATGTAAATCATTTTCCAAAATATAAATACTATAATAATAGTTTAACAATATCTAGTGTAACGTCCACAGTCACATTAAAGATAGACTACCTTTTAACAATAGATATAGAAAACATAACAAATGCATACAATACAATTTCTGTAATACACACCCATGTGTAACCTGCCTCTTTGTCATTTGTATTGTTTCTCATCGTGACACAATCACCTTTGTAAAAAGAAAACCTATATCGTCATGGAAATGTGCACAAAAGGTTGTGTTTTTGCTGTGTGAGTTCTTGAAGCGCTCTACTTGGGGGGGAAACGGATCATCTCAGAACTCCTCTGCCAGCAAACACTGCCCTTGGGTTTGATTTCTAAATTGCACTTCATAATTGTAAGCAAGGGGAATTCCCAGATAAAATGGCTACAAGGGCTTACATACCTGGCAGTTGTAGTGTGACTGCATTGTTCACTGTTCAGTCTGACAGAGGGACATTTCTGCAAAGAAGAAACATGAAAGTGACATTGACTTTTTCCTGAACAGTTCATCTGAACACTTTCAATCTTAATAAAAGATGCATGTTGTTTTATACATAAATATACATCTATATTCAAACCATGCACCCTGAACACATCTGATATTGAAAATCGCTTACATGTGACTGCACCTCCTCCTAACATATATAAAATCACATAAATGAGTTAAATTATAGGGAACGGCACAGTCTGCATGTGAAGGCACGGATGCGTCAGATTACAGGTCTAATGCCATAATTGAATTCTCGCTCTGGGCAGAAATTTGATTTAATCAATTGTTGCCACCTGGCTCGATGTTTGCAACAACACGGGAGACCACACACAGGATATAAAAAGTCATTTGATTAAACCAAACAACAGACGCACATACGTATACCCACACACCTTAAATACCGTTGGAAACAGTTTGTCCGACAGTATATGGCAGAAAAAGAACTGCGGCTGCCTCTGAATCAGATCCTCATCTTTAATTTCTATGTGGTCGGCCCAGTCGGATACAATGCCTGTCGTCAAATAGTCTGGGGTCATTATGTACTGGGAGAATGGAAGAAAAAAAGAAAGTGTACATGAAGATGAGAGCAGGTCTGCAGTCACAATGCTCCCATTTAACATGGCGAGTTGGGGGGGGGGGGACTGGAGCAGCGTCTTGCCCACTCAGCCCAATCGTGCGACTCGGGACGGCCCAACAGAGACACCGGAGCCCCGGAGGCTGACAGAGGACTTTCCCCATCAACACTCACATAATGCTGCTTTGGCACACACTCACAAGTAAGACAAGGCTTTACTCCAGAGCTGCTGGCACAAGTCCAAGTGGCTTATGGATATTTGCCAGAGTGTGCATATTGTTGGAATTAAATACAAATGTAAACCATAATATTTGGTATAATTTGCAGGGTAAACATCTATGACAAGTCAGGTCCAATATGAGTGAACAGTTTCAGCGAGCTACATTTCAAATTCTGATGTTTTGTTCAGAAAGGCGACACTCTCTGAGATCCACTTCTTTGGTCTTGCTCTAAAGTCACCTGTTTGCCTGGTCAATTATTTTTATTTGTCTCCCCTCACAGCCTCAATAAGTCAAATAAATGTTTTTGCTTTTGCTTTTATAAAATAACAATAACTTGAAATACCCTAATGCAGAAATAACAATTCAGGCATCATTCACCTCTGTTGTTCGTGGTTGTATTGTGACGAGAGATATATGGTTTGATATACAGTAGCTAGGAAGAGATTGTATGTCTGTTTTATATTAAGCGCTGAAAGGTTGAGTTCCACATGCAAGATGACTGTTGAGAGTCACCTTTTGGACAGTAAAGGCAGCGCTCTGCTCTGACCTTGCTCAGAGGAAACACCTGCAGAGAGCAACACATGTTGGTCTGCAGGGAAACCTTCGCTGTCTATTTCTGCACTGATGAAATATCCCTGAGTAAAGAGGACTGTGACCTTGTTCTTATCATTTGTAGCTCTGGATATTGTTTAATCACACCACCGGAGAAAGCCTGACTGAGAGGCGTGTAGTGTTAGCCGAGCAGCTCTCCTTGTAGTGAGCGGCAGCAGCTTGATGGAGGGCAGCAAGCTGAAGCCTGGCAGGAGCTTTACTGTGCGGCAGCTCCGCTTTTTCAGGCTGTGTGAGAAATTTTTCTCCCTCCATGCAGCCTGGTTAAATTAGCCCCAGAGCCAGAGTGTGGACAGCAGCTGGAGTGCAAGAGTCAGCCCTGGCAGTGGTGATAATCAGCAGGGAGGATGTGGAGAGAGTAACCCTCAGGGAGGAGGGGGTTGGCAGAGAGGAGGAGGAAGGGGGGGTGGGGGGGTGGTGGCTGTGATCTTACAGGCCCAATCAGAACCCAAGTGGAGCCGAGGCCTCATGCAGTGTAACAGCACACCATCGCTCTGCAGCACTCAACATCCTGGACACAGAGCAGGTCTCCTCCCTAACCGGCTGCTTAACCCTTTCAGAGTGTGTGTGCGTGCAGCTCCCCTGGCCCTCATTCGCTCATCACTGCACTAATCAGCCTCTGAGACAGCAGCTGCAGGGAGCCCCACTCCTAACCTGGGCTGGAGAGGCTGTTATCCTCAACAAGAGGAGTGCAAATACAGAGCTTAGTGTTCTCAACAGGGACCACAGAACATCCACATGTCTGACTCTGGCTGCTGCCTCTATTGTGTCACATTCGACTCAATCGTCCGATGGGCTCAATAATGTCAGCATAATAAGCTTCTTCATTAGACAGCAGGGGTGGAAGACATACTCCGATCCTTTACTCAAGTAAAAGTAGCAATATAACAATGTAAAAATAGAAGTTTGCATTTATAATTTTACTAATGTTATATTTCTGAAGTTAGTTTCTGTCTAAGTACATAAAATAAAAGTGTGGCACAGAGAAATAAAAGGTAACTAAACTAATAGTTGGTCCATCCGCGCACAGGCCTTTATCAAACATCGGCCTAAGTACAAGACACTTTTAGATAAAACGTATTCAAAAACAAAAAACTCTAACCCTCAATTATAATATTACTTCTTTATCATTTCATATAACATATTCTCTGTTTATGTGGCACATTTCTAATTTAAAATCCAGAAGTTATTCACCAAAAAGAAGAAGAAAGAAATGCCACAAGCCCGAGGTTTATTCTGATGAATGGCTTTTGCTAGATCTTGCAGGTTTTGCGTATCTTTAATATTGTGCGTGTGAAAAGGCATTTCATTCTGTGTGCAACAGTATACTGCATGACAAAGTCAAAACCAAAACCCAAGATCCTAATCTGGCTTTTGTTTTACCATACAACAAAGTATTACACTATGGAAACGTATAAATTCCATATAAACAGCCCGAACTGCACTTTGTCACAGATGAACATCTAACTACACAGGTCTTCAAAACAAGAGCACTCAACAATGTAAATGCTAGATCCACACAGATTCCCTCGCTGTTATCTCTAATTGAACAATATTAAATTAAATAAACCAACATCTTCATCAGTTCTTTCTTCCACATTACTAAAGGGTTAAATACAATCATGAATGAGAAAGAAATGAGCTAACCGCTTAACACAGTAGCAACATGCTATAACAATAAATAATAATATGTCATTTCTTGATCAGCAGTATGTTAAATGTGCCAAGTAAAGTAACCAGAAACTATAGTTGTCAGATGAATGCAGTGGAACAAGAAATACAATATTTCCCTGTGAGAAGTAAAGGGGAGAAAGTAGGAATACTCGAGTTAACTCCAATTATCTAAAACTTCTAGTGAAGAGTGTTTTTATGAAGTTCTGTCCATTCGCTCAAGGGGCCACGGATCAAGAGTAAATCAGTGGGAGTTTATATAAAGCCCTGATTAATGTTGTGGGGGAAGATGCCTGTACTGTAGTACTAGTTCCTACAGTTCTGGCATAATCTCACTAAATCAGTCGAGCCAGCTCACAGGTTGCATGCGACCAGTGGTTCATCAGCGTGTGCCCGACACATGGACATGATGGAGGGTGCAGAGCGGAGGAACGTCCGGACAGGTAGGGTCAGAGCCAGGTCTGATTACACAGCTGCTGAGCTCCCACCAGAACCCAGAGACATACCAGCACCCCACTCCTGCGCCAGTCCTTGAATCCATCCGTCCACTGACTCCATGCATGCCTCGTAGTGTGGGATACAGAGTTTAGTCAGAAAACACCAACTTAGGTTGACTTTCTGTGGAAGAGTTTGTTTTTGTGTCGCTGTGTAAAGGCAACACACATTTCAGAGTCACATGTCTCTCCACAACGTCTAGTCCAACACTTGGACCAAAATAATTGATTGATACGAGCAGAGCTGATGCGATCTCCGAGGCCCAGCTTGACATGACATGAAGCAACGATTTTATGTTGTCTGTCAAATATACGGGAACAAAAATCAATGCAACTTGACAGCATTACATAAAGAGCTTTTGTGTGTCGATATTTCTTTTCTGCCTGCGTACTTTTGTCTGGAGTGTACAGTCGTTCTCGAGGCCCAGGGGGGGGTGGGGGGGGGGGGGGGAGCAGAGCCGGCGACAACAATATGGGAACCCAAGGAGGAAACTGCACATGTCATCTTTTCTCGACAATTTCTGCTGTGACTCCAAAAGAGGCTGCATCTTCACAGACCATTTCATACGGCGACGTCATCCATCACTGCAGACAGATTTGACTGCTCGTTCTGCACGAGTCCCCAACTTGACCCCTAAATTCTTCTGATGTGAAGACGTTCAAAATCAACCGTGCCATGGATATGGTAACCCTGCAAAATGTGTGATTAATGGGCAGAATTATAACCAAATCAATTTAACGCAACATTGTCAATTTCACACTCAACATTTATTTTTCTAATCTGACACACTCTTATTTTTGGTGCTGCCAAGTGCATTTTGTGGCTTTGTAATGAGCATTTTTGTAAATGAACAGTGATACATTGTATAAATTGCTAAATTGACATTTAAGTGCACGATTGCATCAAACACCCGTCCAATATAACCAAACTAAGTGCATCCATCTGCACATCATTAACTTCAGGAAAAGTCATCAGTTTCATGGGAATATGGGAAAAGGGTTTGTAGGGTAACTGATAAACCACTTACTGCAGCAGTGTCCATATAATCTGATTACGGCTCAAACCCGAGTTTAGTGCTGGTGACGAGGTTACAAGCGTTCCCGACTGCCCAGGTGCAACCAGGGAGAGCTGGGCGTGTCTGTGCGGCTCTGTACCACTCAGGCTTCACCCTGCAGAACCTCAGCCACCCTGAATGCAACAGCCTGCCCACTCTCCCTCTCGTCTGGTAGAGGATCAGCGGCAGCTTTAAAGCTGCCCAGGCTGGGAGGTGAACAAGTGGGGCTTTGAGGAGCCCTCTGCCAGTCAGACATAGAGCTCCAGGCCTCCAGCCCTCAGGGGTTAACCTCTCAGACTGCCAAGCAAAATACTGCAAGAGTCTCGCAATTACAGAGACAGTCAAAGGCCACACGCAATTTCCAGAGCTATTTACACAGTTAGAAGGCCCCACTCCAGAACTGCCAAGAATAGGCAGAATTAAGATGGTAGAGATGTATGGTAGGCTTTTAAATACAATGTGCCCTCCTATGGCTGCAATTCATTCACAAAGAACATAATAAGACGAACAACATGAGTTATGCTAAATATATAGGAAGATTTTTTAAATCAGTGTTCTGACAGGAGCACCTGTTACAATATAACAAGGCTCAAATGAAGGCTTTATTGCACCTCTTGGAAGCTTAAAATATTGCATCAGCTTAGTTGTAGGGGTTGGATGAAAACCACAATATCAATATATAAAGTGATACAAGTAAGTCTCCTGAAAATCCATGTAGAAATTGACAGTGGATTAAAAATAAAGCCGTTCTTTGTTTTTGGCAAATGAAGTAAATCAAATCAATGTACTTCATGACGCTACATATATATATATATATATATATATATATATATATATATATATATATATATATATATATACAGATACAGAAATCTTTTTTAAAAAAATCCAATATTACCTTGGCTTAAACCATCAAGCTAATTGATTTTCAATTTTCAACAGTAGTTCCCAAGGGTTAGGGTTAACCAGATTTTTAAAAAAGGTCTAAAAGGTCTACAAAAATCCTAAATAAAACAGAAAACAATGTGTGAATAAGAAGAGAATAACTTGATACACTTTGCTCCATTTGAAGCAGTCACAGGCAAATGGTCTAAAACACTCAAAGATCATCAATTGATGATAACATGGTAAAATGGCATGTTTGATGATTGACAAAATAGTTTTCCTCACAGTATATTGTCTACAGCGTCACTTATTGCATGTATTGGGTTTTATTGTAAGCTTCCAGTTATCATTCATGCATTAGACTGTACATTAGACAGTGTTTCTAGTAACCTTGGTCCTGCTGTGCAGCAGTGTGGGATGAGTTGTGCAGTGAGTGAGTCTGTATAGGAAACATTTTCCTCCTGCATGGCCGGTGCAGCGGGGCTCTCAGTGGACTGGGGGGGGCCTCTAACCCACGCAGCTGTTCTCCAGGTCTAGAGCCTCTCCAGAGCCCGACAGTTCCTCCTGCTTTGGGGACCGCCTGCCCGGGGGTCACGGAGCACTAATAATAACAACATCCAACTTGCAGGCCCGAGGGTCAGACGCAAAGCGTGACCCCTCCCCATCACCGCACCAGAACCTGGACAGGAGCCAGGACACAGAGCCACACTGCAGCATGAGAGGGCAGGGTTAGGAGGGGTGAGGTGAGGTGGGGGAAGGGGTGGGTCTGTGGGTGGCTGGAGCTTGCAGGTCTCCTTTCACTTCCTGCTTAACCACCACCACCATTTTGGGGGTGGAGGAGGTTTTGCAGAGTGGGTCATTGTGCAGGAGGGAGGGACAGGTTTTTGGATATGCGTAGGTTATATTGGGAAGCTTGTTGGTGGTATGGTGGCTCAGATTTGAAAACGTAGAGGCTAGATGATAAATGATGAATGTCATACCTGAAAAGAATAATGTGCCTCTCGTAAACTGCTGAAAATAACACCAAGGCGAAAGCACCTGCGTGTTGCTGTGGTTAACCCACACAGAACAGCATGAACGAAAGTATCTTAAATGACGCCGAGAGGCAGAGCAAAATCTGCTCATGAGTCTAACTGGAGCTTCTGAGAGAGTCTGGGTTCGCTGGATTTAGCACTCGTGTTTATGAGTCAAATAGTTCTTAGTCAAATATTGTACCTTATATCAAAGAAAGGAACTCAGGTGCTTCTCCTTGTGTGGAAACTGAAACAATAAATGCCTGCTCTGAAAATCAACTCTGAGTTTGTTACGTTCAAGTGTTCCGAGTACAAACACAGAGCTCCGCCCCTTTCAGGTCCTACAGGTCGGCCAGCGGTGCACTTGTGGTTTCTCACACACTCCATTCGAGGGGGAATGCTTGGCCTTAATTAGCACCGAGCATCTGGCAAATGTCCGTGTGTGTCTGTGTGCAGCATTCCTATTTACTTAGTAAGCTTGCAGGAAAAAACACTGTGAGAGCGTCGCAGTGTTTCAGTACGGGGCCCGGGGAGTGTTTTGTTATCATATTGTGAGTGACATATGTGTAATTTAACAGCACTCTTCTCACTATCCCCTGAATCTTGTGTACAGTTATAGTTTACGGAGCATTTCTAAGTCACATACACCCCCACCAACATATTGAGTTAGCTTAGTAAAAATACTGTGTGGAGTTGTTCAAATCTTCCGAGTGGCCTTCGCTACTGAATTAGATTGAAGCATTGAGAAGAAAACACTCCTCATTTGCAGATCTATGTCTATTACTTTAACCGTTCAAAAGGATCCCTGTCTGTTTACCCTGCCGCTAAATAACATTTTAATCACTTGTAAGTTTGGGGGTAACAGCTGAAACTGAGAACATTTAACATTGCACTTGGACTTCCCGTAAATGCAGCAGAGAAACAACCGGTCTTATTCTAACCTCCCCAAGATGTGCGATAAACTCACCCCTTATCCTTTCAGATTCCCATTGGACACGTTGATCCAAAAACACACTCTACCTTATTTGCAAACATATTTACATGTAAAAAGCCAGGTAAAAGCCAGGCTCCTGTGGAAACAACAAAGATAAGAGTTCACAGCAGGTCAGTGCCGTCGTTCTGAAGCTACAGTACAGCAGCAGACAAGTAGAGTTCAGTCCAGTCGGCTTGATCGCAGCCTACATCTCCAACCTGACAAGATTACACAAAGGCTTCCTGTCTCCTCGGCCCCGATACCATCTCAGTCTGACTTCTCGCTCCCCTCCCATGTGGCTCCATCCCAACCTCAGATAGCACCAATTACAGCCTAATGGGACAGTTTTAATGAGAAAACTACATCTAGCAAAGCACATGTTCATCCAACTCCGCAGCATGGCTCATTTAAGAGATTAATACACAGGCAAGTCATGCAGTACAGGAAAAGTCAGCGTTGGGAAATAACAGCTAGTCAAGGCGGCCATTCATGTGATCAAAACAAAAAGCCCACTCTAAATATTTTCTGTTGATTCTCTACAGAAATAATGTCATAATTAAAACTTCCATGCTGTGCAGCACATTGACATGTGAATGTGTCCCGTTCTTTCAACGAATAATAATCATAAACTCACTTTCTTTTAAAGCACACACTGAAAATTAGTCCTCCGTAGATTTCCGAAAAAACTTCACGGGAGATGTTATTATGTCATATTTTAGCACTGCACATGGAATAAATGAAAACCAAATGCCACAGCAGGTTCCCTCATTGATGAGTATATGTAGTACGATGACTCAAACCTCATCCGGCATTTGCATTTGTTTAAGCCAATTAAAAAAGCACAACAGAAAGAAAGAGGGGAACTTAGTAATGTTTTCAATAAGCGACATCATCTTTATCTGGAATGAAGGACAGGATTATTTCTACAAACATGCAGCACAAATAACAAGTCTTGTCACTCGGCTGTTCGCTCACTGTCAATCCCCATAACGACATCCATCCTTTATGTGCACGAACTGATCTATTTTCATGTCATCTAAATGAAAATATGTCTTAATACACGCTTGATGGCACCATGATCCCAAATCATTGAATCGACAGACGCGATCAAAACCACACGCTGTGGTCGTACACAGATGGAAATCAATTACCGTGAATATTGAAAAGTAGAAGAAAGAAAAGAAAACACTGGCATGTACAGAAGTAATTAATTTCATGCACATCTGCTATTCATTCTAAATCATGGAGAACACTTGTGTCAGTTTGAACAACCCCTATGTAAAATCATTCTGTTGAGAAATAACCCCCAATATTTGCTATTTCTATATTTGCCCACACTAACGGTGATTTACTTAAATGAATACACACTGACAGAGAAGTTGTCTCATGTGTGGGAGACCAGCAGACAGGACGAAGGACTTCTACTACTACACTATCAACACCACCACTTTCATCACATCCTTCACTTGAGCAAATTACCATATCAGCAGCACGATCTGAAAGCAGTCCACGAAACCACAATCTCGGCTTTCTAACTCACAATTAAAAGATGTCAAAATCGGTTTCTTTTACACTGTTTTGGTTCTGGCTGTCAGCGCATCAAACATTATCTTAAAGAGGACTCGTTTATCAGAGAAAAGGGACAGGCCAGGTTCAGTGACGGTGAAGAGAGGGTGGGGGGGGGGGGGGGGGGGGGGCTCGGTAGCCTTGGGGCATGCGGTTATCCAAGCAGCACAAAAGAAATGTGAACACGATAAAAGAAAAGCAGTGATGGTGGGAGGGGGGGGGGGGGGGACTCAAACTTTCCTGATCGTCTCTCTCCTGGGAACCTGTGGGCTAAGAAGCTGGAGATCCTCCACACAGGTATCATATTCAACAGGTCCCTCAGTGCAGCCGGGCTGTGGTCCAAGACTCCCTGTCTGTCTGTCTCACTGCAGAGCTGTGGAGGCGCCATCAAGGGAACAGGAGCACAAACGCCAACGGGTGAAACCAAATATTCAGGACAAGCTTGATACCGTATAGTTGTCAATTCACAGAGAGAAATGGCATTAAGCCTTTCTGCCTGCTTCAATGCAAGTTACATGGAATTATGTGCATGTTTTAACTCATTTAAACATGATAGGAAATAGAAGCATTAATGGAAGTTGCTCCCCTTTATTTTCTCATGAAATAATACAAGAGAGGGTAGTTTGAAACCCATGACAGTTTCAGACATAAATCAACCTCCCACATCTCCACTCTAACACAACATAATAGACAGACTGTGTCCCCCTTACAAAAGCACAGCGACTGAAGGCCCACTGCTGGATGCACTGTAATAGCCTCGACTGCAGAAGAAAGTGCACTGCCTTCTTTAGATTTCAATCCACTGCCATTGTGCCAGTAAAATTGCTTCTTTACTAGGGGCTGTGTGACAGACTTCTTCTTTGTAGGGACTCCGCTCTCCGCAAGGAAACGAGTGAGCATATTTCCCATAATTTTCATTTAAAAAAACAAAAAAACAATTTCCTCAAATTTCATTTGAGTACATGCCGACAGGTGCAGCGGGAAATGAGGGCCCAAGATAAACTATAATAATTAGCGTCTGGAAACTCAACTGTGTGGCCTGAAGGAGCAAAAGGGGTTTCACAACCTTTCTGACAACGGCACAGAGGTCTGCAGATCGTCCAAACAGTCCACTTCCACGCCAGATTGTTCTCCTGCTGCACCTGATATGTGAGGCGCATCAACATCCTGCAACCTGACGATGACTCAGATAAACGTCCGTGTACTGCTGGTGGAATTAATGAGACAGCACATGTGCCCACTAAACAAAAATGTAATTCCCCACTAGCAGGTCAGTCGGCTGAGCTTGTGCAGTGCAATGTGAAATGTGCACTCACAGTAGAAAAAAAACAGAGGAAACTACAGTGAGATGAGGCCCCTTGTGGCCACGAGTGGATTAAATCAATCTGAATTAGAGATGTGAAGGGTTCCAAGGTTTTGTCTTGTTTCATTTGAAGAGGGAGAAAAAATTGAAAATTGACCCGGCAGCCTTCATTTAGTGACAATGTGCTAAAGTATCATAAAGTATGATGGGTATTCATCACAGTGATCTGCACAAGCGCGGGCAATACAGTGGCACAAAGGTTTTCAATTGAAAACCATAATACTCATTAGTGTAACACTCAACATCAGCGGCAATCAGAAGTTGCATTAGCCATGAGAGGGTGCCTGGACAAAATGGCTTCCCTAAAACGGTTCAAATATATAAAACACATACTGGGAAATGCATTAATCAGGCCAGCTTCATAGTCAGGGATTATGCACTAATATTTCAATCCTGTGATATCTACGTCCCCTTAATTGATTAGGCCTAAGTGTCAAACAGTTCAGTTTGTACAGCTCTGAATAGATTGACCTTTAAAAGTCAATGTTTTATCTGCAATTTCACGTTATTTATCAGGAAAAACATTGACTCTCAAACGATAAAAAATTAATAAAAGATGCAGCCTACTGTTCTGCCTCAAAACAGAATATAAGAAATAAGTAGAATAACATTATTACAACATCATGGCTTTCAAGCAATAATAGAGCAATATATGAAATACACTGAAGCGCTTGAGGAGCTGAGGAACTATTTATTTAACTGATAAAGAGACTTTATATTTTAGGAGCCTCGTGTTTTATTTTAACACCCCTAGAAATCTTTCAAATGAGCAGAACTCAACAAAATAAATGATACGAATGTAATAAGGACATGTATGATTGTCCCAGGGTACCGCCATATTGGAAAGAGGTGCTGACAACAACATCTACTCCTGTAGAGTAAATGTAAGAAAAGTAGATTTTGGGCTGGAAGTGGAAGGTTTTACTGCAGCAGGCCAGGCTCATTGTAGGTACGGTGCTACTAGCCTACTGTGGATGTCAAAAGCTGTTGGTTACTCCAGAAGGAGCTGGGCGAAGACTACACGTTTAAAAATACATCTTAAAACCAATTTCAGTCAGAAAGAGGTGAGTGTCTGCTCTCGGCTACATAACCATAACGGACATGTTGGCAATGACGTTGCATTGTGGGGTAATATAGGCTTCAGGTTTTGACAAGGAAGAAGAAATCATGGAATAAATCAATAGAAAAAACCTCTGGTTCTGCTGCATTCATTTGATCATTATAAGCCATATTAGCTACCTCCACATTGGTCTAGACTGAAACATCTCAACGACGGTTTGATGGAGTTTTGTAGAAACCTTCATGGTCCCAAGAGGATCAATCCTATTGACTTTGGTGAGGTCAAACCTTTCCTTTATTTGGTGACAACGTATTCTCATAACTTTAGTGTTCCAGGTTGTCACTGTGGTTGACACCTTTGAGTATGGATAGATGACATTTGGTAGAAATTAATTTTCTCCCCAGGATGAATCCTAATGACTTTGGTGCTCCACTTACATTTCCTCCATTGTTTTTATTGAAGAAATCTGAACTATTGGATGAATGTCATTTGGTAGACATTCTTGGTTCCCAGAGGATTTATAAAAACATGATCATGACTTGAGATCAGGTCAAACTTTCCAATATTGTTCAATACTTTTGGTTAATGACAAAACACCTGAAAAACCAATGACATTCCCATTATCATCTTTGTCTTTTAAGCTAATTAGCAAAAAATATGCATGCTAAACATCAAAATGCTAGCATTATCAATGTAAGCAATTAGCAGTATTTAGCTGTGCCGATGTACAGCCTCACAAAGACACTAGCATGGTGGTTTAAATCTGTTTAACTGCAAATTTTGAATTTTTAAAACCTATAGGTGTGGTGTACTCTTAAGCATGCAACACACTAACGGTTTGAATACTTGACTGCCTTGTTTTTCCAGAGTTTATTGATATTAATATGTCTGTCTTTTGTCCTTGTTTATTTCCTTGTGTTTACATTAAATGCAAGAAAGGTTGTATTATTTAATGTGTTGCAAAGTGTCAAAAATGTTAAACTAAAAATCTAAATTTAAAAAAAGATACAGAGTTACTATTTTTAAATGTTCTTATCTGCAATAAGAATCAAACCATTTGAGCAATATACAAAACATTCTTTTTTTATTTTCAGTAAGAAGTGCTTCAAAACACACACACACACAGAATTGTTTTGACAAAAGATCTTAAAAAATTGTCTACAATGAAGAAGAAGCATTATTTCTCTGCAGGGTAGTGGACCTCCAATAACCTGTGAAATATTACGTATCAGTTAATCCCACACAATGTGATCTAACACTCATGGAACAAACAGTAAGTCAAACCCCTCAAGCTGCATCCTCTACTGTATCAACATCAGCTGGGAAAGAGACGGGGCTTCTCTACTGCAATCTATTCACGGACTCGGCCACAATAAATCTGTCAAACTCTTAATTAAAACAGTGATTTTGTTACATCGGGAGAGTTTCTTTTCAGTTGCAGCTAACGTCTGTGGTGATGTGGGCTTCGTACAGACGGGGCAGACCACCTGTCGGTCTGAGGGGTGTGAGCTCCAGGCCAGCAGCGTTTCAGAGTCTGATCAGGCCTGTGTCGCAATCCTCTCAATGATTCTCCTGTAGTCTTCCACAACAACCTGGTAACTCTTCTCCAGCTCCTCATGCTGCGTCTGAGTGTCCATCTGGTCCATGTGGGACACCAGCTCCTCCGGCCGCAGGCACTTCCTCATCTTCGTCAGCTCCCTCTGATTCTTCTGCACAACATAAGCAGCACAAATACACACAAGCAAAGTGTTAAAAATCAGTTTGTCACTTACTCCAAAAGGCAAATAAACGTGGCTTAGTAATTTAGTAATTAATCAGCAGTTAGGAACAACCTTCTCATAAAGGATTTATACGCTATGACTAATTGGAGAAACAAATAAGATGTCAGAACTGAGATTGATGTCTATAATGTTTATAACGGTTATGGTGAGAAGAATTACTGGTGGATTGTATATCTGATCCTTTCAGCTTTGAATCTTATTTGGGAAGTTACAGAGGGATATGAATTCTACACTGAAAAACATGTCCATACTTCATTCCAAGTATGACCACCATGATTTGTTGACAAAAAGCGAAGAATAAAATATCAACAGTGTTATTCTTTAATAAAATAAGTCTCCCTGTCTCCTTTATACAGTAGGACGCATTAGGACAGTGGTAAATGTTTGCGGTGAAATCGGAAGGCTGAATGGTTGACCGACAAAGTACAAATTCACTTAGTTGAGTGCAATCTGCTGCTTAAAAAAAAATCCTGCACGCATATGCATGCAGACGTGGTCACTGGGGAGTTGGGGATACGAGCAGAAATATATAATCCCCCCCCCCACATTCACAGAGCAGCGGCTTCTGCCATTCGACTAACGACATGCTAAATCTCCTCAGGGAAGGAAAACGCTCTGCATCTGGCCACCAGATCTTTCTGTACCATTCTCCCAAGGAATTCCTACTTCCCGCTTCACCACATAGGTCATTTCCACGTCAAGCTCTGCTTTTTAAAAAAAAAAGTTAAACATGTGGTTACCCTGCTGACAGCAAAATGCTCTAATGGCTGGTATGCAAAGTCTCAGCGAGCAGCTCAAACATAAAATGTCACAAGCAAACAGGATGTCGGGAGTTATATGTTGGTGCACACAGATCTTACTCAGGATTTCCCACTGACAGGTCTGGTGAAACAGAATCAGAGAAGCTTATTATATTCTGTTCACTAGGCTTAAGCCTTTTACACTAAATATTACTGAAACTCAAATAAAACCTGCCTAGGAGAACATGAGAAAATAACAAAAGCGATTTTATGAAATTGCACTATTTTCCTGATGAATTTTGAAAAGCGCTGCAAAAGTAAAGCTACAGAACTCTGAATAGAGACAGCTTTTGGACAAAGTGCTTCAAACACACTTTCACAAAAAATATATTTCTCCCAAAGAAATGCAAATCCTAACTAATGATATGTGCCTGAATAGAAAAAAGCTCCAGCAGCAGCAAAACCACAGACGCCTGGTGCGCCCTATTGTGGATTTAACAATACAGCACTAGTAACCTATCAATTTTAACGGGACGAAAGATCAATTTTTCCGCTGTTCTAAAAGGTAACATAATAAACAGTGATAATATAAAGCTGTAAGCTCCATATTGTATGCCACACACGGGGCCCTTGGCTTCCTACATTGAACGGCTGTAATGTTATGCTAACAAAAAGGTAGAACACTGCACACTGGAATCTTGCTCGATAGAGCTGACAAACAGAATTATTTGATATAGTAAATCAGCAAATCATTTTTTGCATTTACATTTTGACTCTGCACATGAGCATGTGAACCAAGCTGAAGCTGTGATGATTAAAACCTCACCCTGTATGGTCCAAATAGCCTCTTCTTCACCTCCAAACGGTACTCTCTTGCTTTTTCTTCATCACTCATGTCTGTTGCTCTCAGGCGCAGGATCTCGTACACTCGCCTGGCATGTTTCTGTAGAAACGGGGAAATAACGTTATTACAATATTTGGGGATTTTGAAATATATCAAAACACAAGTGTGACTGCCTGGGAGTCGAACGCCCTTTGCAGCACAATGGCTTCAGGAAGTTGTAAGCTTGTCAGGGCTCATAATAAATCAGACCTCTAGTTATCGGTTCCAAGAAGAGCAGTTTTCTCAAGTAAAGACACCCAGGAGTCAATTGACGTCACAGATTCCCCACGATGAATAACTACTGACAATATCAAATTAGAATCAAAGAATATGTAAGGCAGAGCAGCAAACTAGGATGGTACACATAGCAATACTACATGTGTACATGTCTGGAGTATTGCACGATTGAAACGGTGGAAAAAAGGGACGATACAAGTTGGAATCTGACTGTTAAAAACTGAATTATAGAAAAGTTATTTTGAATGAAAGAAGAACTTGAATAAATTCTTATTTCACCAAATGACAAGAAAGAGTGAATTCATCTTAGTGTTAAAGTACACAGGGAAAGGTTCTCTTTCAAAAGGAAGTAATGTGATTTAAACATTATTGTAGTTTAGCAATACTGTGTTTATGACTACGCTTCTCTCGTCTCAAAAGGCTGCATGTTAGTGCAGGTACATTATTTCATGGGCTTATTTCAAGGCGAGTGAAACGATCGGTGAAGGCCTCCATCAGCTACAGACCTTGTAACCCTCGTGGCCCACGCCAGCACCCCAAATGAACTCAACCCCTGGATCCACCAAGTAACAAATCATTTAAACTAAACATGCAAACACAATGTGAAGCTTAAAGCTAAAGGATGTTGGCGCAATTTGGTTTAATTGTGCATTAAATTAATTATATAACAGACAACAAGTTTGATAATCTGGTTAATCTAGTTCCAACATCTTAAATGTGATGATTTATAAATGACTGTACAATACATATTTTTTTTGGGGGGGGGGGGGGGGGGGGGGGGGGGGGTTTGAACGGTTATCGGGTCAAAACACTAAATTATAAAAGACGTCACTTTGGGGGTTCTACAAAACTGCGATGGGCTTTCCCGACTATTTTATAGACAAATCTATTTATTGAACACAGAAAAAAGATTGTCACCTTGTTGATTTTCAACTTGTCTTGTGCCTCTTTGGCCATGTCCGCTGAGAAGCCGAGGTGCAGCTTGTCCACAGCGAAGGACTGCAGGCCTTGACAGAACTTGACCAGCACATAGTCTCTCAGTTTCACGTAGCTCTCAGAGGGGTCTTCAGCTGATTACAAACACCATCACACAATTAAAATTAACTAACAGTGCTTTTCCAATCATTTGCAATAAACCGGACAGGTATTAACTTGTTAATATAATTGTCAGTGTATATACATGTTTTTGTTGGAGCCTATACTTTTTCAAGAAGCCATTTTTATATGTAAGAATATGTAAGAAATTACTCAAGTCCAGAAAAACTGTTAGGAGGAACCGTGTGCCTATTCACTTCTTCCTTAAAAAGGATTCCTCTCTCAAAGGATGCCTCTTTAGTATTCATCCTCTGTCTCCATGCAAAGCAGCTATTTCGACCCAACTAGTTTCAATAGAGCCTCAGCACATTCTGGCATCCACGCCAGCACCCCAAATGAACTCAACCCCTGGATCCACCAAGTAACAAATCATTTAAACTGTTTGTGGGAGGCATGAGCATTTCAAAGCAGATGTTTATCTATGCCTTTTCAATGCAGTACATGCTGATAATCATGATGCTCACCTGTGATGTCTTGCACTTTGGGCAGGCTGCAGTAAAATCTGTGCACTGCCTCCAGAAGCTGAGCTCCATGACCTTCTCCTTGGAATGGAGGCAGGATCAACATTTGGCTGTTTAGTTAAAGGGCAGACATACACGCAAACATAGGGCCAATGAGCAAACAGGTTTTTTTAATTCAAAATAAGTCTGAAAACTAGTTTATGTGGCATGTAGGTGGTAAGTGAGCAGAAACAGTAAGTCTTTGATTCAAAGCAGGAATTAATAGATTGTTATCCTGATCCATCACTGCAAAACATCACATCAGAAGCTTATCTATAAAGTTGTTTTCAGATACAAATCACCCTGGATTGGTAATGAAACAAAATCTGGTTGAATGGTTGGCTATATACGCCAGTAATTTGGGCTCTTTGGGAAGAGGATAAAGAAATGTATAATTTTCCACTCCTTTTTTTATACAAAAGAATGGGAAGGCACGCGCTGCCCCAGCAATTACCTTACACGTGGTCGGGTTTTGTCTGGGTACACGTAGTAATTATAAACTGTCATGTAGCCAACAGTTGCGTAGAGAGTCTCCCCATCTTTATTGTACTTTTCAAATCTGAAGATAAAAACACAAAGGCAAACAGGTCAATTACAGGCACACTCCCATGCAGTGTCCATTTTAGCCCCTCTGCTCTCGTGCCCACCCCCAACCCCTCAACCTCCCCCCCCACCCCCCCGACATCAGCATGTTAGAGCAGCCAGGCCCCGATTGGTACACCTGCTACAACCTGAATACATTATGCACTTAATTGGAGTACTGCAACTTAGAGGAAGAGAAGGGGTTGGAGGAGGGACTGAGCTCCTCAAAATCACTTCAGTCCATTTTCCCCATTGTCAGTATTAATAGTTGCCAGGGTAAAGAAAACACTGGCAGAGGCTCTTTTTACTGTTAAGACATTGTTCAGTGTTTCAAAAGACAACAGTATTCAATTCAGCTCTTGCCCCTGAAAAATTTGAAAAGGGCCTTTGGCACAAAGGAAGCTCTTGCCTGATCAACAACTCTCCTACAGGGGAAATATAATCAAACTGGCCTGGTAATTGGTCACAAGCGCCACAAAGGGGGGCTTTGTTTTTCAATGACACAATAAAGGCTTTAGGGTAGGGGTGGGCATAGAGGAGGGTGTGTGTGTGGGGGGGTATGATGTCAATTAAGGAGGGCACTCACACAAGAAAGAAGTCCCAATGATCGTCGTCTGCGTCGATGTAACTGGCAGTCTCTATGAACCACATGAGGAAGGTCTGCAGGCGCTCGTGGTACTCTAGGAATCCGGGGCAGGTGATGTCAGCCTGGGGCGAATACGGCAAAAACAAATGTCTAATGTGGTTTAGAGTTCAATCTCATCCCTGCCATTAACCCGCAGAAGTAACAGCAATTATGAAAATGCACAAACTCATATTGAAATCGTTGGTGAGGCAGTAAGTGATGTTTGTACCTTGTGAATTTGGTACGTGAGTTCTCCTGCATCCTCGCTGTGGACAGTGTACGTGTGAAGCTGAGTGCCGAATGGCTTGAAATTGGCCTCTTTCTCCAGCAGTGAGATGAAGTCGTCAGTGTTGCAGGTGAACCCAGCGGGAACGATTTCCCGGATCTTTCCCTCGATATCATCTGGCTAGATAACACAATGTGCATACATTTAAATCATTCAACTAACAAATCAGGATGTAAAAAGGACAATCATCTTTGTATACACTTGTACGATTTATTTCCATAAATGTGACCGGTGAGGTATTTTTCTGATAAAATCAAATAAAAAAAAAACACAGATTGTACGTTAATATATAAAAAAAAAAAAGGGATACAGTGAAAATAATCATATAAAATAAAACTGGAAGCATACATGTTTTGAGCCAATGAAAAGAAAACCATTAGGCAATTAAAACTGTCAGCTGAGCAGAGATCACCATGGCACCCTCCCCCACCTCCCTGCTGAAAAGACCACTTAAATAGGTACATTTAGTACTTATGTTAAACCATGAATATGTGATGAAGTTGCCACAATAAACACATTTCTGCTTCTCACTGGGAAATGAAATCTTATGAATTGATCTCAACTTAACAAACCTTTGGGGCATCCATAATAGAGGCCTCTCCTCTAATCCTGCCAAGTGAACCCAATCAAATGAATTTGCCCCTGCGTTTTTCAAAGAGCCTCAGAGACAAAGGGGCCCTACCCTTGGACTTTTTACTCAGTGCAACCTGTGGTTAGTTCAGCTGTAATGTTTGCATTGTATCCATTTCCACAAGGATTGACATGAGAACACTTTGCTAAGCAGCCCTTTCACACCATTTACATGTGTGATGGGCATTATTTCAGCACAGAGGCCCTTGCTGCTCAGCATTGAAAACTGGGAAATGAAGAAGGTCTGAGCAAAATGCACTACAAAAGGCTAATACAACATACTGCTAATTCCCCCCCTCCTTTCAGACATCAGCTAATATCTAACTGGAAGTAATGCACCTGCAGCTGAATGCCTCTTAACCATTGTAATTGTTCAGCCACATTTCTAAGGAACAAGGACAATACTTAAAAGGCCATGGACAAACAAGTCCCTTTGTCCCGAGCACTCTTCTACATACTAGACACTAAATTGCACAGCCTTCCAGAATAGATGCCTTAGTTTGGGATGAATATGACTTAACAAAGTACCTTTAGAACATTTTGTTAATGTCTTTGATTTATAACAATAACCACAAAGGGAGTACAAACTATCTAATTTGCTGCGTTGGTGTTATTTCATCTCTTTAATCTACTCCAAAAACCATACTACATTCAAAATATGCAGTCAATTTTTTTAATGTTTGGAATAATTTGTAAAATACTGGCTTCCTTTTTTTTCTTCTTAAAAAAGGATATTTACACATTTACGTTGATTATGAAATGTAAAGGAAATAATAACATGACTACGACGAGTACTCAGTAGTACAAAAGGTCTGGCACGATAAATCAGCGTTTTCTGAGAGAGGTCCAGCGCTACGTGTTTTTGGCTGATTTACAGGGGAGAAGGTGATGTGATGATGAGAGTCTTGTATCAACGTGGCAGCTGCATAAACTCCATCTCTGCCTCCCCTCGTCTCTCGCTCTCTTCTCTCACCAGCTGCACCGCACCCCGACCGTCCACATGCACTCAGAGACAAACACTCTTCAGATGCAGCCTGAACTCTGGTGCTCCCCTCACTCTCTACCTCTACACCAGCTGCACTCAAACCCTTAACAAGGTGAACACTCAGGGGTCAACACTGAACACTAAAGTAGTGGCACATAGACAGTAAGCCAGCCATCACATTTCAGTTTGAATATCAGCTCCAAACTATGTTTCCCAAAAAGTCTAATGGCTCTCTTCAGGTTTAAAAACAGTCAAACGCTTGCCGTGGCAGTTTTTCTTTTTTGGAGTCACCAGAGATGAAAGCAATGTTGAATGTCCATCGGAAGGAACCATCGATGTCACGTAGGGTCACGTATAATTTAAGTGCATCCAAAGAAACAACAAAACCTGGGGAGTTTACAAGTTTCTCCCGCTACCACCAGTTGAGGGCTACATTGTCCAGTGAGGGAGCCCCTGCTGTTTCCAGACAGGACAGATGTCCCAGAGTTGAATCATCTGACCTCAATAGGGGCCCTGGATAATTCTTGTATTCGTTTTGCATGTTTGCTGCATTGACGACTTCAGGGAATATTCAAAGCTGCCTTTTGTGAAGTCTCGGAGAAGGAGCTAGCAGTTTATTAAAGCATTTCGCTTTACTGACCGGTTTTGTCCAAATACTGGCTATTGATAATATGTAAATTCATGTCTGGCAATTTTTTTTTAAAAGGCAGCACGTTTTCATGCCAAGCAGTGCAACTAATTGTCAAGTAATTAATGGAGAAATAAAGTTAATGAATGCATTCGCCATGACATAAAAAGGGATGTCTCACATTAAAGCATAATAAACCTACTGAAGATCAGTTTACAGAGATTCAGCCTCAACGATTTTGATTGTTGATGACTTGAGCAAACAATTCGCTCCTGGAAATATATGTACAAGATATCCAACCGTGTCACATTACTCCTCCTGCTGATTCAATCACACAAACCTGGGGAAAAAAAATCAATTCCTCATGTTAGACCCCACGTACAAAATCTTTTTAAAACCCTTCTCTTCCGCCAGGGAGGAGTAGGATTAGGGTATGGGCACAGGGGGCCACGGTGGGCTGAGATTTAGTCTAACAAACCAGGAGATCTCTTACAGGAATAATGCCACCACCCAGAGAGGCTCTCAGTTACTTCAGTACGTGAAGAAACAGCACAATGGTGTGGTGGGACTGCTCATAAAAGAGCACCATAGGTCTATCGGATCGCAGTAAAGAATAATTGATTGCACAATCCTTCTGTCATTCAATTATGGAGGCAACCACTGAGTAAAGCTTCCCAGTACTACTAACAGTTTGATTTACTAAACTTCAGATTATTAATGAAGTCTATTGCTGTACTTTGATGTGCTGATGAGTTTCTCAAAACAATTTGACAAATAAAAATGAAATCCTTTTTTCATTTTCACTTTCATGGTTGCCTGTTGTTAAGTTTTCCAGGTTCAATCCCCGCCCGCCCTAGTTGATGTGTCCTTGAGCAAGACACTTAACCCTGCATTGTTCCCTGTAGCTGTGTCTACAGTGTATGAATGTAACATGATTGTAAGTCGCTTTGGATAAAAGTGTCAGCTAAATGACATGTAATGTAATAATATATGTGACACTGGGGAACCAAACTAACATTTTACTACACTCAAAATACAGCAAATATCTTTTCTTTCTTCAGTTTACCAACATGCTATGTAATGTAAAAACAGATCTTAATATTATATTATTTTGTCCATTCTTATCAATAGAAATGTATATAAAAGTGTATAAATGCAATACATGTAAAGATTATAAATCATTATTCATAATGCAATACAATTGAACAGCACCACAAACTAATCATAAAGTTGAGTCAACACTTCATGGTGGGGTTGATGCGTTTGGATTATATCAAAGATAGCATTTAGTATACAGGCCAACAATAATCCCTTCCATGGATGTAGCTCTTTCAGAGCCCATAGACCTTTGTGTGGCCTCCCTCACCAGTGACTTCCTCAAGCAAACAGCATGCTCGAGTCAGATTGCCACTGTTCCAATTTCTTTTCATTTTTTATTTATTATTTATCTCAGACATTTTTTCTGCAACCTCTCCCTGATTGTTAGTTAACCTAATCACAGATGTGTTTACAATGGTGTGTGTAAGTGTAATCTCAGCAATGTCAGGACAAGAGCCGATTTGCATTAATTTTTTAACTCAATAAAATGTTTTTTTTAAATCAATACTTTGTCTCAAATTGGTCACCTAATAAACAGGATACAGGGAGTAGCTCATTATTGGTAAATGAACTGCAACAGAGTAATGCAGGAAGCTGAGTGCTGTATATCATCCCTTACATGGTTACCAATAGTCATAATAACAAAACAGAATAGCTGACACAAGTATAGTAAGCAGGGATCCTACCACAGCACTCACAGTTGCATTTAAGGGTGTGAGAACTTCTACATTAAAAAAAGAACAATGAAATGCATGTCTTACCTCCACACAATCAAACATCTCAGTGACTTTTGAGGAATGTTTCACTTTGAAGAGGGTGCTCAGGTTTCCGGCAGTGTAGAAGAGCTGTATCTGAAGACCTTTGTATCCAAAAGCGACCTCACTGCAGACAAAGTGATTGGAATCATTAACACTTGTTTTTAACTAGGTCCGTGACTTGCATTCAGAAAAAAATTAAATAGCAGCCTTTTTATGTAGTCTATGATAAATTGATATCACAGGCACAACAACAACCATCTGATTATTCCTATTTAATGACATTCATTAGTGAATAATACATGTTTACTGTAGGTCTGGGCACTTATTTCACATAGTTGCATTGTTTCTCTCACCACTACATCACTGGCAGTTTATGGCAAAATAGATTTTACCATTATGCAACTGTGTGATTGAGCTTTACTAGCAATTACACTTGCTGAAATAATTAATGCCCCAATTACAGAGTTCCCTTTGAGCTGATTGCAGCAAGTGCAAAAATAACCAATCCTAGTTTTGACTAATTTGGAAATGCAATTTCGAGCATAACGACACACTACTACTGTAAGCCGACACAGACACAGGTGCCACAAATGTAGTAAGCAGCAAGGACTCTTTGTGCATCTCATCAGGGTTATAATGTGACTCTTTACATCTTTTTGAGAGAATAAAATACTATGCAAGACAGATCTTTGTTCGTTCATGTTCACGCTTCCCTACGTTCTCTACAAAACTCACTATGAAACAGACTTTGCATTGGCACATCCTCAATATTACAGGCCTTCAACTGGATTGAGAAAATACAATATTTAAATAAATTGGGCGATGACTTAAGTGAAAACAGGACAAAATATGTAGTATTGGCGTGCTTGCGCTAAGGATTACAAACATGAAGGCACACCTTTTTTTTAAATGCTCAAAGGGATCAGCAGGTTACATGGAACAACAGGAGCGCAACGGTCAGAGAAATTGGTTTGGTAAAGTTGCCAAATCAAAACGCTGGCTTCATCAAGCCTACGCACATGCGATTTAACAACATTGGAGAACATGCTACATCCAATAAATATTCTTAAGCCCCTACTGTGTCTTCACTTGTAAGCATTTACATTTTATAAACGCTGACCATTTAATTTGACCATGTTCGACACACACGTACCAAGTAGAGAGCATCAATTGCTATTTTATTTTATTACCCAATTCCAATTTCTGTTTTAATGTTGTTACTCCACAGCTTAATTTAGACGATATGCTGAAGAACTTCCACACAAACGACATGTCTTCTGCGTGTGTGTGGCTGTGACGTTACAGTCTATGCCGCTGTGTGCCAATGTAAAACACGTGGCGGCATGCGTGAGTAAATGTGATAGATTAAAAAAAAAATGAGAAAAAATGAGACAATCAGCTGAAAAACAAGAAGTGTTGATGGCAGCCAATCATTGGATTCCCCAATTGATGAATTTAAAGCCAATGTTACAATTGTGGCAACAAATAGAAAATGCATGAGGTTTATTTTCATCAGTTGGGTAAATAAAGTGTCTACCTGAGCACAAGGTTCCAGTAGCAGGGGGAAAAAACATGGAAAAAGACAGCTTGGCAGTCAATATATTACTGCTGCTGGGCATGATGAGAGAGGTGCCGATAGCAGCTTTTTAGAGTCTCCCCCACGGATGCATTAGTGCGTTTGACAGCTCTGGTCAAAGTTATGCTGGAGTTGTTGCATCCATGTTATTAGAATAGCACAGCCCCTTTCAGGGTAGCTCAGTGTAAAGCTTCAGTTCCCTGTTTCATATTCACTTTTTAAAATGTAAGACAACGTCCTTCTACATTAACTGTCTCAAACCAGCGTTTCATTCCATTAGGTCAGTAAGTAATGATGAGGAAAAAATACTCACTCATCCCCATAAATTTGGTGGCTGTACTCAGGGTGGAATGTAGTGCTATCGTCCTCAACATCCTCCGGAAAGCGAACTGGGAAGAAAAGACAGGGTTCACACTAATTCCACAAAACATTGTCACTGCACATACATTATCATATTACATTTTTAAAAAGCATATAGATTAAAAAACAAATGAACATACCCAGTTTCAAGCATATAGCTTCATTGGTGTCACACTTGTATTCAGCCAGTTTCTTCTCCATGGTATTTACTCCTGAGAACACAACATAAACCACAAACCAGGTGGAAATTGTTAAGTTATGTCAGTGGTTAACATTAGTTGTTTTCCACAGAACAATGTTCTACTTCTCCATTTCATCGTGAGAGGTTTAATTAATTAATAATGTATCTTGCTTCATAAGATGCAGGCTTCGAAAACAAGTTATCCCTTACCACTGATCACTTAAATGTCAGAAGCAGTTTGACTCAAACCATTTAGATTATTATATAAATTAAAGACACATTGATGAAGACATAGTTGACACACGATGACAATTGTGCCACGAACACCTTTGATAGGACAACAGTTACCTGATTTTAGGACAAAAGTGACCTAATTTGAAAAGAATTGGGAAACTGATGATGTAACGTAATCAACAACTTGTTCTGTCATCAGCAACAAGCATCGCATGGCGACCAAACATATCATCTCTGGACGCTACAACTCCCTCAATGACCACTTGTAGTTACATCAGCTTCATCTGTGTTCTCCATGGAGTAACGTAGAAAGTGCTGAGGTCACGAATGGCGTGAAACAGATCCTGTGTTGTGCCGATTCTAGCTGCTTTACAAAGACTGCCCTCACGTCACCAGTTATCCCTTAAGATGAAGTAGGTATGGGTAATTTGCGGTATGTTATGAGGGAAAAGGCGAACGTAAGGATGCCAGCATCCAACAACTCACTTGACACCCAGGCGTTAACGTTACATAAACACACAAACACACTGTGACAGCCTGGTAGCATGCTACTAGCAGGCAGGCCCCTGCTGCTGCTTTACAGTGTAGCGTTAGCTTCGCTGAATTAGCCGTGTTTTCAACAGGTAATACGGTATAACCACGACTCCACTGGCCTCAAAGCGGGGCCGTCGTCCATAGCTCAGTGAATATGCATTCAACCCGAGAAAGCAGTAATGTAGCATTAAAGCTTTTAGCCACTCACCCGCCATTTCTGCACACTGATGTGCGGAGCTGTGTTGTCCCAAAAGACCCGCGGAATCAGGACAACTTCCGGGTCCCTGCGTTTCCGTGGAAACAGGATGTCGTTTTATTTGAAGGGTTCCTGTCGTATTCAATAAAACGACATAAAATGACTGTAAAGCATGTGACTTTACCACATCATTACTGATTAAAGTGAATGAAATGGCAATGTTGAACAAAACTAACTGGTGGCTGAATAGGCAGGAATGTGAATTCAACGACAACAAATGCCCTGTTTACAAACACATATGAGTTGTATTAGGGCTGCAAATACTGATTGATTGGTTTCAATTGAGCTAACGCCAGCATCACATGCACGTTAAGGCTAGTGTGTTTTTATTCCGAGTAACATTAGCTTAATGAAGTAGCCGTTTAGTGAATAAATACCATAAAAGAAGAGATCATCGCAATTCCTTAGAGCCCACGTGATGTATTCTAGCTGAGTAACCTATAAAAGACGGGAAGCGACACATGAAACACACCAACTGGATGCATCACCTCACACGAGACTTTAAGACACATTCATTAATACATATTCATATTGGGTAATTTGTTAGCATAGCCTAATTGCATTACTCAGACAAACTATATGTAAAAAAAAAAAAGTCTGACAATTAATGCATCATTAAAGAATTTGTATCTTGGTCAGTATTCTTTAATAACCAAATTCAACACTGTAAAACATTTCAAGGCAGTTCAACATGCAAATGAAAGTTCACCTGCTGCCTTGAAAATGCAAGGTAACTCAACTTGAAGATTTCCTTTGATTCAACTGAGAAATTGAAGTTCATTAGGTTGATTTAACTACAATATTCTAGTTGTCTAGTGAACTAGTTGTTCCACTTTGTTTAAACTTGATCCACCAATTAAAACAAAGATTGTTTTACATTTTCAGTTTAAGAAAACTAGTCGAACAAACACACATTTCTGCGTTTTTGTAACTTAAAGTTAAAATGTACCATCAAGTTAAGAGGATTTACATTCCAAATGTGTTTCAAATGTCATATAAACTGTTAACTTGACTGGTAATTGAATGTGTGCTTGCTTTATAAAAAGGAAATAACCAATAATTCTTACTTCTGTTCAAAAGATATAACATATAAAATATACACAGACTGAAACATTGGCTACAAGTACATCTCAACACATTCAAATAGATGGGTTTAATACATTGTTCCCACATACAAGCGGAGGTTATAGGGATCCTTCCGAAATGTTCAGATATCAAGCTAAATAATTAATTGTGAGTTTATGTTTAGGGGCATATTGTGGATATGGAAAGAAGTTATTATCGGAAAAGAAGTTAGTAGCCTATACAGTTCATTTTGATGCCTAAAACACTACATTATGAATTTAATGAGATTGTATCTGTAATTGTATTGTAATGTATTTGATTAATGCATGTAGAGTAAAATATCTACAGAGAAAATAAATGTGTTTGTAAGTCAGGGCAGTTATGTATATGTTTTCTTCCTGATACCATTAAACACAGCAAGTGAAATGGAAACATTTAATTTTGTTATACAATTGTAGGAAAAAACTATATATTTGGGATACAATCCCACCTGGACAAGTTAGTGAAAATAAAGAGACTCTTTATTCATAAAGTAAGTGGTTATACTACAGCAATATCTCAATAAAAAACAGAAATGTACTCTCCCGGCGAAAGAGGAATTGTGAACATCTCTCTGAGCCTGGGTAATGCTGTGCTATCATCCCAGCCTCATTCTGTCCTCCAGGTGCACCAATGAATGACCTACCCAGTCATGTTTAAGCCACTGTAATTGTACCTACTACAGCACTAGATTATCCCTTTCCTGAACAATACAAGCAATACATGCTGCTTGATCTCTGAACTTCAACCTACTTTTAGGACTTTTTTTATCTGCAAATGGGAATGAGAAAATCCCACAATAGAGAAGGAAATAGAACATTGTAGTGTTAAATGCGCAGTCAATCCTAGACATGTTCTACACAATTTGAGAGTGTTTTTCTGAATTGTCTCGATTTGTGGCGTGGATGTGTTATGCAGGTAAACAGTAGTAGCGGTTAGGTGGTAGATCACTTTAGCTATTTATCATACAGTTGGTGATTTTGTATGTTATATTGTGTAATAAGGAGTGATTAAGAACAAATCCAATGTGATGAGCTATAGAGTGTTGTAGGCTTAAATGTAAGCTAAATGTGTAAGCATGCGTGAAAAGTAACACCTGTTGCACATTTAGTATTTTACATTGTGAGACTGTATATATCTAAAACTGAAATATGGTGCATTACATTTAATTGATCCAATAGTTGTTAAACGGATTATGGTTTTACATACAATAATTAGCTCAATTATGATTCAGTCCTGGAGGTTTCGCTGCATCCTCTAGAACTATAAGATTTCAGTCCTGGTTAATTTGGCAACACCTCAGAAGTGTACCACTTTAACAGATGACGTACATTTTGTTTATTTTGGATTAACGCCAATTTATTTTGAGACATTTTATACGGATACATAACAAATGATGCATATTATATATATAGTTAATTAACATATGAGTTGCAGCCCTATTACACAATTCCTTTTCTGAAGCTCAATATTCGCAGTTTCAAAGTGAAACCTTCTTATTTTTTAATACCATTACATCATTCCGCACACGTTTAGTGAACGCATCCAGTGATTATTGAGCAGTCTATGATCTGCAGGCAAAATGAACCGTGTCCTCGCGTGACCCGAGCAGACCGGAAAAGCTGCAACACACATCTCCTGACCACAGTCTCTCTGTCCCGAGCCGGTCTCTCGGCGGCTCCTTGGACGACACGCCGGCCCGGAGTCAGAAAAGGACAATACTCGGCTAAATATAAATCTGGTGTCTCAGCCCTCGGGCGGTCCTGTCATGCCCGCTGCATCCTCCTGGCCAGCGCCTGCGCTACTTCACTGCAGCTGACGTCACACCCAGCATGGCGGTCAAGGTGACTCCGTCTATATTTCTTATCAGATATTCGTTTTTTAAGGCAGAAAATCGCCCGTCGGATACGGAGGACAGCATGTCTGTGCGGACGCGTGGGTTTAAAGCTATATTCTCCAATGCAGCGGAGTCCCCTCGCCCTTGTATTGCTGCAGCTTTACAGAGGCGCATCTCTGCCGGCCTCGCAGAGACAACTGTCATCTATTTATGAGACAGATTTGGCTTGAAGAGGTTTTATTTACGGTGATTTTCATATGCATGGCGTTGTAGTTGTTTTTACATCCGTCTATGGTCGGTTGCTAAGGAAAATCACAGCTGAACAGTGAGAGCATGAACTTCAGTTTTATTTGAGTAACAAACAGACTGAACACTGGCATAGTATCATTAATTGTAGCCACCATTGTGATCATCTGACTGAGTTTTCTTCTGGCTGTATAGGTGCAAGCAACAAAAAGAGCCGATCCTCATGGGTTGAAGACTATTTTTCTGAAGGTAAGAGTGTTTATTCACAGGAACCAAAACATTTCGAGCTTTAACCGACATGGCAACCACACGTATAGCCTCCATATTACAAGTTTATTAACGTGTTGTAGTCATTAAGTGTCTGTGTGGTGTCCTTTGGGAGAAATAGTTCAGTAAAGGTCACACAAATGCTTCGACTAATTTTGGATCTGCTTCAACAGAGAATCTCCCCCTTGCTTTTACTTCACGTGTCTTCTGGTCTTCAGCATGTCATTGCATTTCTCATCGCACGCTTTCGGACACCTTTCAAAGAAACAAGTCCCTGTCGTTAGTGTGTCGGCTTGTTTACCCTAAAAAGTCCTGTTTGGAGTAATAAGTTGTTCCTGGAGGTAGGGACTATGTTTGAGTTACAAGTTGCCTTATGATCCTCTTGACTCCACAATAAAAGGGCTGCTTAATTTGCAATGCATATTCAGGTGGAAGAGTTAATTGCTGGAAGCTTATTCTGACTGCCTGTATAATTTGATTAAGAACTACTTGAGGCCCACTGTGAGGGTAAATGGATACACAATCATGTGATGGAGTAATGTGGCAATAAATTGCTTGGAATTAATATTTTCACTTAATTCAGCAGAGTGCATTGAATTGTAGCCCTGAAAACACTTGGCGTGAAGGTCTCCTCCCACACTCTTTCTCTGTTTATCTCCTGCTCTCTCTCTCTCTGAGCTTGGCTCAGACCCATGAGCGTGGCCTTTCTGTTGCCAGTTCATGTGGCGCTAGTGTTTCCAGAGCTATGTCGGTTCCAACTTGAAACCCAACCCGGGCTCTATAAATGTCCTTACGTCTTAAAGCCCGAATGAGGTCTCATGCTATAAGCACAGCTCTGTATTGGCTGTGCATGTTGCTTCACTCAAGTTAATAGAGTCGCCACACAATGCTCGTTATTGATTAGGTTATTGTCCCTGCGTGTTTTCATTTCATCAATTAGAATTTGGTTTGGGCACCTCAATTGTTCATGCATTTAAATCATTAGCCATGCAGTAGAGCATAGTATACATTTAAAATAATGTGTAGCGCCTGTATGTGGTATTCAAAACTGTACACAAACAACGTATTGTCACAAAGAAAAGAGATTCCAATCGAGAGACCTAGACTAAAAAACAACTTGTTGATTTATCAGATATCGGATGTCTTTTCTCGCTCTCAGTACTCAGTACACACAAAATTCTACCCTCTGCATTTGTAATCTAAACCCACATATGAGACATCCCTGTTGTTTACAGCTCTGTTTCTGTCTCGTCTGCAGTATGCCAGTGTGGTGGAGGATGGAGAGCATTACATGACCCCAAGAGACTTTGTACAGAGTTACCTGGGTCTACATGCACAGCCTCAGCACAATCCCAAAACGGTGGAGCTGATAGCTGGAGTGGCTGACACGACTAAAGATGGGTGAGTGCCTACACGGAAGTTGCTGTGGAAGTCCTCTTCCCAGAGTTAGCTGTAATCAATTGTTTTGGTCTAAAGTAGCCTCTTTGTATTTCTTCGTACAGTGACCGTCAGATTTCTTTCAATTCCTTTTGGTAAACAACATGATTTATGATTTATGATCTACCTAAATCTATATACAAGTAAATGTCATGGTTTGTTGTCTTGAGAGCAGCCTTTGCAGATTACATGCTGTCAGCACAATACTACTGCCCATGAATGGGCATTATCTCACAACACCAAAGCAGTGCAGTGTTGTTTTAGCTGTCATTGCATTTCTCATTGCATGCTTTCGGCTACCTTTCAAAGAAACAAGTCCCTGTCGTTAGTGTGTCTCTATCAGTTAGGTGTACACCTACAGCGGATCGATGTAATATACAGTGATAAGATAAGCAAAAATGTATCTGAAGTCCCTGATTCTAGCTGCACGTGTATTCACCATTAATTAGAGTGCAGTTAGACTTCCACTGTGTCTCACAAACAGCTGAAAATATGAAAAAAGAAGGTCTGAACACATCAAGGACTTCTGATCCATGTTGGCTATTTGAAGATGTAAAGCTCATTGTAGTCTATTGTTAATAACAGTACTAGTTTAGAATGAACTTTGAAGCAAGGAAAAATGTGTGAAAATTATTGAACGCTTCAGATCAGCTGCTTAATGTACTTTGTTTATTGATAAAATTGTTTACTCAAATTCTATTTCGAAGGTCAAGAAGGAACTTTCAAGCTTCGCTGAAACATCACTTTAAGATCACATTACTGCATTTGATTTCTGTCCTTTTGTCAGCCTGTATTTCTATCCTGTGTAAATGTTTTTTTCCCAGTATTTTTTTGGGGGGTAATTTTGTCAAATATATTGTTTTCTGATAGCACTCTTTCTTTCTTATCCAAACAGACTGATCTCTTTCCAGGAGTTTCTGGCCTTTGAATCAGTTCTATGTGCCCCTGATGCCTTGTTCATAGTTGCCTTTCAGTTGTTTGACAAGACTGGCACAGGAAACATCTCATTTGGTATGTACATGGTGGTGTGGGGGTGCCATGCTTAAACAAAGGAGACTACGCATCATGTTATGTACATAGAGTGTAGTTTAAACTACTGATTTGACTTAAGATGTTGACATCAGATAATAAAAAAGTATTTATGGTGTTTTTCGTTGAAGTTAAAACAGAAAACAATGATGCTGGAAAAGTCCTAAAATGTACTGCTAGAGGCACGTTTGAGTGTGTCATTAAATGTTGTGGGTTGCAAGTGCTATCCTTACTAAAGCATGTGTTGCCAATAAATGTAGCAGCAGCCATGTCTTTTTTGATGTATTACATATGCCAGCAGCAAGTCTCATCTCAGAGCAAGATAGCAGGCGAGCTATGAGAACATCACATTATAACCAGCTCAATCTGACAAGCAGAAAAATGAATCCAGCATGCCATAAACCAAGAGATACAAATTCTTACAAAGAAGCTGCTGCTGTACTCTGAATGGGCCTCCATAAAGGAGACTGAAATTGAGGGCAGTGCTTATACAGACAATTTCCTGGATGGACTCAAAACCCTCAAAATGTAAAAGAAGTGAGTGAGACTGTCAAGCAGCCTATTCAGCTTTGCAGTCCAAATGGACTCGTTCCTCTACTTTAACGAGGTTCTCTACAAATGGAATGAGGGCGTGAGATGGATGTTACAATTGGATCTTGCATGTTTTTCCCTCCGTCTCCTGTTATTCATGTCTCACTCTTGCAGAGAATGTACGTGACATCTTCAGCCAGACCACAGTGCATCACCACATCCCCTTCAACTGGGAGTGTGAGTTCATCAGGCTACACTTCGGCCATGAAAGAACCAAGAATCTCAGTTACACAGAGTTCACCCAGTTTCTCCAGGTACGCATTTGATTTTGGATGTGAGATAAAGTGGAACTGAGTAGCCAAACGACTTACTGGATGAGAGTGAGGATTTAATTGACCTCCGCAGCTTACAAGAGGAGCTACAGATAATCAGTTTTGTATGTAAATGCGCCATGAGAAAACATATCGACAGCATACCGAATGTATTTTTCAGTTCTTTTTCCAACATCTTAGAAAGTGCCCGTCAATACATGGGAAACCACTCATAATGACCACCTTCATCCCTTGGTGAGGCCTTTTTATCCTGCCGAGGTACAAATGGAAATGACGTGATGTACACTAGATGCCACATATGATCTTTCAAGATAATGGAGTCAAGGTGTGAAGTTGCATCTTAAGTGTTTTCATCTGCTTTGGTGGTTTTGCGGTAGCCCAGTTTGCCATTAAGACACTTAATGTTGTTGTTGTTGTGCTTTATTGGTTATTGCCTGTATGTCCCTGTATCTCCCTGAGACCCCTGTGCTGTTGAATCATCAGCAGCAGCAGCAGCAGCAGTATGGTCAGGGAGGAACCTGATGTGGAGTCGAGGGCTGTGGTCTCAGGCAGAAGCTGGGTGGTCTGAGAGTTAGACAGGCTGCGCTGCAGTGTGGGATCCCTCAGAGCACTTTGTGGTGTATCAAACCGGACTAGGGCTTCCCTCTGCGACACCAAAGACTCTTGTGTGCGCAGGATTTAAATTACATCAGTGATTATTATTGTCTTGTTTTTCTGTCATGTCCAAGCACATTTCATTTCTTGTAACTGAGCACTCCTGAAAATACAAAACAGTACACATCTATGTGTAGATTTGATTGTTTGTTTTTCAAACAGTCTTGGCTTCCACCTTGTGGTTGTTGCAGCGTTTGGCAGACAAGGTAGAGAGCGCTTGCAAGCTTGAAAAGTACACTGTTTGTGAGGCGACAAAGTATTCAACAATATAATCAGCAAACATTGTGAGAAATAATCTCCAGCAACAATCCGCTGATTCGGTTATCAGAGCCAGAGTGTAAATGTGGAGTAACAGCTGAATAATGCAGTGACGTTGCTCTGTGATCCTCTGCTTATATGCGATATGCTCTGACAGCAGACATCGACTCGGGATCGGCCTCCCCCTGCATCCCCATCTGATTGCGTGGTTGTCATACTTAATTATCTTCTTGCCGACACACCTGCCGGCCGCCTCACCAACCACAAGGCTTGACTCCGAGATCAGACTTCCCGGGACATGGTTTCCATTAGTCTCCAGAGAGACGGTGGTGATTACAAAAGCCAATGTCTGACAATGTCACATCTGATGACTTTCACATCCTTCCAACACTGACATTATTACACTTTCATCCTCCAAAGTTCTATTTCTCTGTGCCCTTGTAATGTGATGCTCCTCATCACAGGAGCACATTCGTTGACTCTTTTGTCAGCTAACAGCTTGAACTCCTCTCTCTGTGTGTGTTGCTACAGGAGCTGCAGTTGGAGCATGCCCGCCAGGCGTTTGCACAAAAAGACAAGAACAAAAGTGGCACCATCGCTGCCTTGGACTTCAGCGACATCATGGCCACCATCAGACACCACATGCTGACTCCATTCGTAGAGGAGAACCTAGTTTCCGTAAGTTTAAGACTAACACCAGTTGGTAAAGATTTGAAGTGGCTGTAATCAATATGTGTTATGCTACAGAACATTATAGATAGTCTCAGCCCATTGTTTAGATGTTTTGTGCACAATATTATTGTTTTGGTTAAATTGCATAACATCGTTTTCGGCCACAGCAGACAGTTGTTCTCCGCTGAAAAGCTAAACCCATTGCTCAGAAGCAGACGGACACAGTTAGCGACTGGCTGAAGAACATAGTGGAACATTTAACAGCTAAAAAGACAGATATTTCCGTGAGGAGTTGGTGGAGACCAAAAACAGAGCTAAAAGGGGGCTCAATATTAGGCTTTCATTCTTCAGGTGTCCAGAAAGACAATGCCGCTCTGTAACTGCTGGATGTGCACAATTAACTCATATCAATTTGGTGTTCACAGCTTGTTTTCACTGTCCCCAAGTGTCCACAAAGTGTGTAAAGCATATTTACCAGAAAGTAAAAGGTTATGTCAAGTCAATTATATTGATAAAGTCCAATATCACAAATCACAAATGTGCCTCCAGGGCTTTTATTAGGATCAATCGAGTCAGCTAGCTCGGACATCCATATTAGTAATTTATATATTCAAGTAGTGCATGTAAGATCCACGACGAAGCCTTCTCATAGAAGCAATGGCAGACTTTGTATCTTTCTCCAGGCTGCAGGAGGCAGCACCTCCCACATGGTGAGCTTCTCCTACTTCAATGCCTTCAACGCCCTCCTCAACAACATGGAGCTGGTCCGCAAGATTTACAGCACCCTCGCTGGCACTCACAAAGACACACTTCTTACCAAAGGTACAGCTGAGACACTTCCTACATCACTGAAATGAGTCATGTGTCATATGTGATATGAAATTTAGCTGTGCGATGATGTCTTAACTTTCTTGACAGAGTGGTGTGAGAGAACACAGGGAGCATTTACTGTAGCACTAAATTACTAAGGTAAATGAACATTTTTAACCTGGTAATCAGATCACCTCCTCCATGTCGACCTGTGTAGCTTGTAGTGGTACTGTCAGTGACATCTACTCCTAATTGTGTTTCCCATTAAGATGCAAACTGTAGACTCTTGTTCCTGTACCTTCTCCCCATGGTTTTCGTCTTCAAGAAAAGCTTTTGGGCAAATAGTATTTGCAAATAAATCTTATTTGTATTAGTATAAAGCAGAATTCAAATGTCATCTGTCAGTCACAGAAACGTATATCATTGCAGTATTTGAGAAGAGAGAAGCAGACTTGTAACCAAAGGTTGCAATCCTTGGACCTGACAGGAAGGTCTTTGTGGGGGAAGTAAATACCTAACTCGTTTCCTTCCTTTAACAGCTACCATTAGAAAGACCACCTGATGGTAATAGAGCCTCTCAGCAGGTAACAGTAAAGGACTGAATATAAATCCCATATAAAAGAGTGATGCAAGGTGCTGCTGAGACAATGCATGCTCAGTTACTGTACCGCAGGCAAAGACATAACTGAGATAATAGTTTAAAATATTTCTCGGTAATGTCTTTAATTATCCGGTTTGGCAGCAAGCATCTACAATAACCAGACCGCCCTCACCCCAAAAAAACGTCCGTATAGATCATCCGTTTTTACAGCGTGTGCCTGTTGCTGGTACTCTCCGACAGTCATACGTCATTTTGGGAGTCATTGGCAAAGTATGAGGACATGTTGACAGCAAGAACCAAGGAACAGTATTTGCAAATACTATTTGATACTAGCCTGTTGTAGAAAATACCTGACGTGGCTAACCCCCCATTTTTCTAAAGTCCTGTTTCCATCCATTCATTTCTTCTTCTCTTTATTGCGATGTAGAGGAGTTTGTTCATGCTGCAATTAAGTTTGGTCAAATCACGCCAATGGAGATTGACATCCTGTACCAGCTCGTTGGTCTCCACTCTCAAACTGGGTAAGGGTGCTGTATTTGTGTGTATAAATAGTGAAAATATATTTTTGTAATAGAACTGTTGATTATGACTAAAGATTTGTAAATCTTTTCAGACATGTCTTTTAAAAAAAATCTATTTGTGGTTCCTTGTAGCTCAGTAAAGGTCGGGGTAAGGACCGTTTTAAAGTGTTTAAACAAAGAAAAAAATGTGCATTAAAGTTGGTTAATGTGAAGCAAAATCAACCCGGATATTTGTGCAATCACCCTGCTAGGTACTGCTGCTGTTCCTCATATTCAACATATGTATACAAAACCTTGTTTTTTATTCCCATCACCATGAATGGAATAAATATGTTGCAGGTCTGTTTATTGGCTGTAAAGAGTTATTGCTCATTCAGTTCAACAACGGTGTCTCCAGCGGCTGATTTACAAGACAAACATAAAACATGGATACAGACTTTATGAAGCGTCAGGTCCGTGGGGAATGTTTGTGTCTCGAACATTTAGCTACAAAACACCTTAATTTACTTGTTGAGCCACGGGCACTCATCCAGCTTTGTTTGTCTTTGTTTAAATAAGCTTAAATTAAAGTTGCAGTAACTTCAAGTTATATGCCAGTAAAAGGTCTGTGGAAAATCTTACATCACTGACTGCTCACAGGAGATGCAGGGCTCTCTGCTTTTTTCCGGCCTAACTCCATCCCTCCCCTGCTGATATATGTTAAGGCGGCTGAACCATGCAGACATTGAGAGGATAGCCCCGTTGGAGGAAGGAGCCATGCCATACCACCTAGCAGAGGCCCAGAGACAGGTAGTCTGATTGACTCCTCTAATGCCCCTCACATCCTCTTGCCTTTTATCAAAGCCTTTCCCCCTTTTCACTCTGCTTCCTTCTCAGAAAGGAGCTGAAAAGGGAGAATGTTCACTCGCTGAATTAGCAGAGTGCCCATGTTTTTCTTCCCGTGTGAAGTGCATTACTTTAACTCCCAGATAAAAGTACACCAATTATAGTTATAGAAGAGGAATGGATTGTTGCGTTGTACCTCTCCATGAAAGGCTCTTCCCACCTTTTATTCAGTATAGCTGCACATACACATGAGCTGCAATCACACATCTGAGAAGCTAATAAGAGGCTTTTATCAGTGTGGGGCTTGAGGAGTTTTAGGAGCCTTTATAAAAGTCTGCTAATGGCAGGAGGGGAGTGGGAGTCAAGGTGGATTTGGGAGGACAAAATAGTTCCTGCGTACACCGGATAAGACGGCTCTATATCAGGCCGTGGTCAGAGCTTTCAGGCCACTCATGCTCCTGGGACTCACACTCAGAGGTCTGGAATTCGATTCCTTTGGGGGGGATGCTGCAATTCTCAGGCCTGCCCTTTAGTGGAAGTAGGCTAATTGTTTAAAACCTTTGATCAAGACCTCGATCTTGTTAGCATGCAACCCTTGGTGGAAGCATCTGGGAAGAGGAAAGGCCTGATCTGCTCTACTCCCTTCACATCTGGTCTGGGAGAAGTTACTCAGCGCCTCAACCTGCAGTGCTGCACACACACATACTTTAACAGAGTCTCACTCAAACTGTGTAATATTCATGTAGATACTTATCTGTACATGGAAAAGGCTTGTGGGGCTAATCTGTTCCCCTGCACCACAGAGAAAACAAAGGGGCTCCACTTTCAACATCAAACACCAATCCAGAGATCAAGTAGATAAGAGAGAAATTATACTTTGTTGTAAAAATAAAAGAAGACGTTTAGTTTTCAGCCTCCCACATGTACCATGTGGAATCTAGCTAGAGGTTCACACAGTCATTTACTGTATCAGAGTCAGTCCATGACATTTAATACTGGCTGATGATGAATTAGACGTTATATGACATGTCCACATTCCATCGCCTTCCTCCGTTGTTGAGTACTCCATAGCAATTTCTTTCCACAATGTATCTGGTTTGCTTTAGTTTAATAGCCAGCCGATTCATGGTTAGTGTTCTGATCCCCCCCTGTCTTTCTCCAGATTCATTTAACCACTGGTGTCTTTTTACCCTCGACAGCACACTCACGAAACGTCTCGGCCCGCCTGGCTCCAGGCTGCAGAGTCAGCCTACAGGTTTGCTCTGGGCTCAATCGCTGGAGGTGAGTGACATGTCTGCGGCGGAGCACCCGGCCCGCCCGAGGGGTAACCTTAGCTGGCCAGACTGGCGCGCTGAGGCCCCGGGCTGGCCATTGTGCTGCATGGGAGAGGGTTTGTGATGTGAGGCTCCGGCATTGTGCTGCCGTGCCTCCAGTGGCTCCAGGCTGTCGTTGGAGTCGGCGCTTTGGAATGACACGAATCTTCCGTAACTGCACTCTCTGGAATTCTCCATCTAATTACACTGGAAGGAACTGATCCAAGAAGTCTGACATAACTGCACCTCAGATAGGAACACACTCTGATCCTGTGTGTGCGAGTGTGTGTGCGTGCGTCTGTGTGTGTCTGTGTGTGTGTGTGCTCTCCCCAAACACGAATCCTCATTCACCAGCGGCCAATTCAGCCCGGGTCAAAAAGAGCTATATATCATAAGGCTCATGGTGATGCTGTCGGTAATGAGCTGTTTCCCACCCTGCCTCTGTCCTGACAGAGCTATTTGCATGTTTGAGATACGAGTCATTACAGCAGCCTTTGATGTCAGACAAGACAAGGCAAGTAAAGCTGAGAGCAGGAGTTTACTGCAACTTGCTGCCATACCAAACAGTTTCCCCAGTCACCAGACTTCCTCCTCTGAGCTTTATAACAGTTTGTTCAGAGTTTATACACCAACACACTTCTATTTATTTCTCAGTGACCATTAAACGTACCCTCCTCAAACATAGCTCAAGAATTATTGTTGTACAACCCTGTTGTGTAAGAGAATAACACAATAATTTGGATGACAGGATGGCTCACGTGCAACAAGAGAACTGTCCAGGAGCTGAACAGATAGTCAAATATATTAATCGATCAACAGAAAATGTATTGATTCATTAATTAATTAATTTGATCGTTTTAGTCATTATTCAAGCAAAAAAGCCAGATATTCAGCTATCCCATGTGAGGATTTGCTGCTGTTCTTTGTCATATATGAAGTAAATTGTTCATCTTTGACCATTGGATTGTCGGTCGGACAAAAGCACGGAATTTAAAGATGCCACCTTAGAAAATATAATGATCATTTTCTTTTCTATTTTCTGACATTTAATCAGTAAGGAAAATAATTATTAGTTGTTGCCCTAATCTCTACAGTTGTAAATACAGTTGTAAAGAAAGCCATACGACCTGATACATTTGTATTAACATCATTTGTAACATGTTTTTGAGATACTCAGAAATTCTGCCGAGACCTTGTTTCTTGAAAAACAGAACAAAGATTTCGACCAGTGACAAATGTTTGTGTCTTGTAGCGACCGGTGCCACGGCTGTGTACCCCATCGACCTGGTGAAGACGCGCATGCAGAACCAACGCTCCACAGGCTCCTTCGTAGGAGAACTGATGTACAAGAACAGCTTCGACTGTGCAAAGAAAGTGTTCCGTTACGAGGGCTTCTTCGGATTTTACAGAGGTAATCCTTTACAGATTTTATCGTGCGTAAAAAGGAAATGTGTGTGCAGGCCAACATATGGCTCTTGTGCAAAACAAACCCTCTGATGGGAAAGCATTAGGGTTTGTCAGTGTGCTAATATCAGCAGCATGCTTTGCTAATTGATACCAGAAACCTTTGCCCTCCCTGTTCAGCAGTGAATAAAGAAACACCCAGGGGTCGCGTTTGCATTATCTCAATACCTGGGAGAGCTCCCCGAGGAAAATGACCAGCAGAATTCCTGTAGCAGCGGTGTCTGATCTGCCTCTGCCCGGGTGTGTGATCATGGTGCTGATGGCTTGTGATATACAACACTTCTACCCTGGGGCTGCTCATACGAAGGAAGTCAAGACTGCCATCTACTGCTACCTCCACTACTGCAGCTCTTTGTTGCTCCGATCTGCTTCCCTTTGCCTTCCTTCCTCCTCTCTTGCACATGATAAGAGGGTGATTGACTCAGAGACAGACACGCTCGCCTGTTTTTCTGGCTGCATACCAGCAGCAGTCACTCAGCAGCTCCTTCAGAAGTTTATCTGCCTTGATGAAGGACAGACGGTGAAACAGTATGGCGGTTATCGCCACCGTAGCACCCGGCCTCCCCCCGATCTTGTCCATGGCCACACAGCTCTCTCTGTTCCCCACCAACAGTGGGATCAGGCCTCAACAATGCTGATCCCATGCGCAGCAGCAGTGTCATATTTTTGGACTTTTGTTCACTTTCAATAGGACCTTTGTGTCGTAGCGCATCAGATGTATCAGGCACATCTGTAAATATTTATGGGTTTGTTTTACGCACAAGAGAACCCTGCAGCTCGCATTGTTCTAGCTGTCAGTAGATGTATCCATTCAGCAAAGGAGAAGAAAAAAAGAGCCCAAAAAAACGTGCATTCATTTGGAGCCGGGCGTTGTCTTTCTCCCAGTCAGGTATTCTAATGGTATCTATGAATAATATTTTGCAGGTCTGCTCCCGCAGCTCATCGGCGTTGCCCCGGAGAAAGCTATCAAACTCACGGCAAGTCGTTCCCTTGTGTAGCTCAGAGTGTTCAAAAAGTTGCTTCAAATGACTCACTGAGAATGAAAAACATGCATAGAGTGCAGGAGAAGCGCACTCTTCGCAATCAAGATGCGACTGCAACCACAAGTTAACATTAATGCCCTGCTATCAAGAGTGGGATTGTGTTTCATCTGCCTTTTATTCTTGATGTCTTCTTTTTCTCTCTTTTTTTTCAGATGAATGATTTTGTCAGGGACAAGTTCACCACAGAAGATAATACCATCGCTCTGCCTGCAGAGATTCTTTCTGGAGGATGTGTAAGCGTTACTTTAGTGATCTCGTTTGAATTCAGTCAGTAGATCAACTAAAAAACAAGTAAAGGAACACCTCAAATATATACAAAGTATACATGATTTTAAGTGATTAATGTGCGTAACTATTGGAAATCATCTGTCTAATATTGTTGCATTTAATTGCTACTGCAAATGTAACTCCTATATTTGTATATCCAACTTGCTTGTTCGTGTGTAAGATGGATAAACAGTGTAGTTCATCAGTAAGTACAGGAGAAATCAAACTATATGGAAGCTCTTTAAATACTGCATACTGGATGGTTAACACTATGACACAAGTGTTTAAGTACATCCAGGGCTACATAGCTCTTTGATATAAGGCAAAATATAATGCCTCTATGCAGTGATGGATGAAGTGTTTACATTACACTCCACCACTGACTATACACACAAAATACTTTTTTATTATTATTGCGTTTCAGCTAAGGACACATTGTTACAGATTAGTTCTGGGAATTTATTTAAATTGTTTTGTTTCTTTTTTTTTTCACATGCTTCTCATTTAAGAAATTCCACCAGTAATCACTTGTTCATCTAGTTTGTGTGAGAGTTTATGATTATTGAGCTTCATACAGTATGTCAGATACTCTGTTTAGCATCCTACATGATGACAGAAGTTAACCTTCGTCCCTGAATACTCTGAATTGGGACTTTTTTTTTAACATCTTGGCCATATTGTAATGTAATAGCATTTTTACATAGATTACTAGATTAAAGATGTAATTCCTTCACTCTGCTTCTCTACCAGCTGAAGTAAAACAGGCCGGCCTTGGAGCAGAGCCCGCAGGTTGCTCACAGAGGAGCGGGGTCTGCGGGGTCATGACCCCTGTCAGGGTGTAATTGTAGGAAGAGGCCCTGGAGGTTCCTGGATGAAGCTGGGTTTAGCTCAGTGTGATTGAGTTTGACAACGCAGTACATACCTGAGGTGTGGTCACAGTGCAGGTCCCCATAAAGGACAACGAGGATGTTTCCAATACACAATGTTAGCTGCTCAGGATACATCAGGATACATCCCATCATATATATATATATATATATATATATATATATATATATATATATATATATATATATATATATATATATATTTGTTTGTTATTTTATAAAAGTTAAAAGTCTAGTTACTCTGACGGCTTGTTAGATTATCGCTTCCATCAGAGCAGAGAACTGGAGAAGATAAAAGAGATGTAACGAATCCATCAATCTTCAGAGCAGCGGATATTCCCCCTCCACTTTGAAAATGACTAAATATGCCCAAGCTTTTTTTAGACCTTAGCTCGGATGTTTACAGATAAGACCCCTGCCCTGAATGTCACCAGCAGCCATCCTGGGGCCTGATTAGATTTGGGGAGTGTGATAAATGTGTCCGAGTCAGAGGGTGTCATGCCTTTAGGGCATTGCCTGCCCGGACTCAGAGCCATCCGGGTGATTCAGCGCTCTCTCCCCTGGGAATGGGGCTGAATTGGGGAAGTGTGCGGGGCGAGGCCAGGCTGGGCCGCTCACCCTGCCACAGGAGGTGCCTCGGGGGAGGCGAGGGGGCAGAGGGCTGTTGCCAGGGTCAGCGCCTCCCAACCATGAGCCGGGGCTTCTCCTCACCCTCTGCCTGCTCTACTCTGACCCCAGTTGTTCCTCTATCAATGCCTGCTTTTTCTTCCTCCTGTCAAGGCCACTCTCATACAATATGAAATCAGATCAGGGGAAAATGTGCCTTTTGTGCTGAAGTTTACTGAGATAATTAGAAAACTCCTCCTTAGGAAAAGTGCTTACACATCATTACATTTTCACCCAAAGTTCACCCCTCAGATGTGTAAGCTCAGTCAATCTTAGAAACGTACATGTTTGCATATAAAACACTCATCTACTGTTTCTTTGTCCCGTTGCATCCTGCAGGCCGGAGCTTCCCAGGTGATTTTCACCAATCCTCTGGAGATAGTTAAGATCCGTCTGCAGGTGGCTGGAGAGATCACCACAGGCCCCAGGGTCAAAGCCCTGAGTGTTGTGAGAGAACTGGGCTTCTTTGGCCTCTACAAGGTAGGTCAGCACCTCCGCAGCACCGGGACGTCTGCAGCATCAACCTCTGTTAACTGTCGTACAAGGGCAGTGAGAGGTCTTATTTTCCTGAGAAACAATACTGAAAAAAGTAATTGTGCACTTCAATAGTAACAATGGAAGACATTTTCAGACATTAATCTACCAAAAATTCAAAGTGAAACATGCCCATCAAATTTCAGTAAAGCCAAAAGTATTGTTTTTGTCCACTATTAAAAATAAAGAGATTCAATTTACTTTTACACAAGACAAAGAACAGCACAATAAATCCTCACAATAAAGGTGAAATTACTGCTTTCTTTTGTTGTTGTTGAAATAAAATAGTTGCAGATTAATTAGATTTTGTTCTACTTTTAAGTAAGAGGTGCAATATTAAAATGTGACAGCACAAGTTCCTCCATGCAAAATACTACCTTAAACAAATACAGAAGTATTATCAGGATAATGTATGATTGTGTGTGAGTGTTATATCATTGTAAATTATTTTTATTGGATTATTAATAATTGTGCAATAATAGTACCTTTAAAAATGCTTTACTTATACCATATTTATGTGTGGAAAATCCTAATCTAAGAAAGAACAAATCCCTGTAGCTGTCAAATACAGTACATGAAAGGGAGTAAAACATATAATATTAGCACAATAAAATAACATAGAAGGACATACTCATGTAAAATACAGTACTTGAGTAAATGTACTTTACTTTTCACAATTGTGGATTAAAATAATGTTTTTTCCTGTAACAATACACAGATGAAATACTACTGTATTTGAACAAACATTTGTCTTTGTATACAGACATAATGGAGATCAGGATCACACATTTGAAGATCAAACAACCCTTTTGCTGACTGTATGCAATTTCCTAAAGCAGGGTTTGAACATACAAACTGTGGCCAACAACCAACAGCAAATTAGTGAGGGATTATGCTTTGCTACTGCTCCTTTTCCAGATATTTTTGGGTTTACTAGTGATGTGCTTATTCTCCATATTTTAATGAGTAGCAGACAGTGTGTGGCTTGTTAGAAGAAAAAAAAAGCTGACTTCCTCTTGGCAGAAGGACCTAGCACACCGGGGTCCATGGCAAGGGTCTGTCTGTCTGTCTGTGTGTGTGTGTGTGTGTGTGTCAGATGGATCTCTCTCTAGAGGCCCTGTGCTGCAGCTCTGCCTCAGGGCTCTTTTGCTCCATCATCACACTAAAGCCCCCCGTAGGTTGAATAAGACGGCCCCCAGACCACTTAATCCCCAAGACAAACCTCCTCATCCATTGCCTCTGTCCATGACTGACTGTGACTGTGTATATATAATATTTAAATTAATTGTTTCTTTCTGTCAGGGAGCCAAAGCATGCTTCCTGCGTGACGTCCCCTTCTCCGCCATCTACTTTCCTGTTTATGCCCATACCAAGGCAAAATTGGCAGATGAGGACGGAAGTCTGGGGGCATTACAGCTGCTCACTGCTGGAGCTATTGCAGGTAACAAACATCTGGAAAGCTCAGAGATTGTGGACATCCAAGATTAATGCAGAGATGTGCCACATTTTCGGCTCAGAGAAATGCATTTTGATTTTCTCCCATCCGTTGAACCTCACAATGCTTCGGCTGCATATATACGGTGCTTGTACATGCTTTTGTCATATCACACTATACAGCACCCATTTCAAGCCCTGCATGATGCTGCAGCAGGGATGTCAGGATGTGACACCCATCTGTGCATAGTGAAAGTGCTTCATTATGTCTGTTGTGAAACATCTCCTAAGGTGTGCCGGCGGCTTCGCTGGTGACCCCTGCCGATGTCATCAAGACCAGGCTCCAGGTGGCGGCCCGAGCAGGCCAGACGTCATACAGCGGAGTCATCGACTGCTTCAGGAAGATCCTCAAGGAGGAAGGTTTCCAGGCATTATGGAAGGGCGCCGGAGGTAAATGCACACATGCACACATACACTCCACAGTCCTATAAGTGGTTTCATGACTTGGAAATGAGACTCGCTGTGGTGGCTGGAGTTGTCTAGAAGGCACCGCGAGAATATTAAATCCCATATTGTAATTTTCAATTCTATATTCCATTAGCTCGCGTCCTCAGATCTTCACCGCAGTTTGGTGTAACCCTGGTGACCTATGAACTGTTACAGAGATGGTTGAACGTGGACTTCGGAGGACAGTAAGTACTTTAACCCTGTTTGCACGAGTGCGTACCTTACGCCATTGCCAAGAAGGGCATCTAACCTGACTCTCTCCTCAGTCGTCCTGCCGGCTCTGGGCCCACTCCCAAACCTACAATGAAGGACCATCCCTCTGTGACTGCCGACCATGTGGGCGGCTACCATCTAGCTGCCGCAACCTTTGCTGGCGTGGAGAGAAAGTTTGGTCTGCACCTGCCCAAGTTCAAGCCTTCGGAAGAGGCGACAATCAAACCAGTGGGGTCCAAAGCGGAGCCCCAGGCTTCATAAAGCGTCACTCATTGTGACTGCATGCTCCTCACTATGCTTCCTCCAAAAAGGTTTTATTGAGATATTAAAATGAAATGAATCAGAGCAGTTGTTTTACTTTGAATGCTGCATGAGTATGGCTTTATTGCATTTTCTTTGCATAGCTTGCACCACTTTATTGTACATATTGTACTCCTCTACAGAGGGACATTATGGCATGACAAAGGATTGTAACTGCGTTTTCTTTGGTGTGCAATAGCTTTGGTGTGCATGTGTCAGTCAAACTTAAGAGACACAAGGATGTACAGATGTTTTCAAAAGTGTATATTTTGAAATCATGACAAGAAACTCTATTTAAACATATTTAAATGTATTTATTGTATTTTATTGAAATAAATCATTCGAACTGTTTGTTTCTACTGTGTGAAAAGTACATTCTCAGTTTTGACACCACACTTTGAGATTCTTCCAGCAACAAAAAACATCTCTGTTCAGATCCTGTCAACATACATCACTGAGCAGTTACAGCATACATGAGCATCTTCTTAGGCATTGAGGATATTTCAACTATGTCCACTCCAACCAGCTGCACTGAATAAGTGCAAATGGGTGCAGTGTAGACCAATGTAGAAAGTAGAAAGACATCTTGATTTTGGACTTTTCAGTATTTTACAAACAAGTCTAAAAGGAATGGAGATGACAACATGGCTCTACAGTTATACAAATTTTTTAAAGATGTGATTGCTTTACTAGAACTTTGGCGGAAATGGAACTCAGCTATTTGGATTCAGGAACTCATGATCAAAACGTCATCCCCCCCGGTCATGTCGTCACATCCTGCCCGAAATGAAAACAGGTTGGATTTTACAATAAAAAAATGTAAGTTTAAGGCATCTGGTTTTTAAAAAAAAAAGAAAAAAAAAAAAAAAAGGACAACTGGTTTGTGTGAATATGGCTTCATGTTAGTGTTTGAGGTCGATAGCCCTGTTTCTCGTGTTAATCCAAAGAAGACTGGTGACGGTCCAGCTAACTGAGAAGGCAGATTTGTCTAAGAAATCAAAAGATGTCCGTACTTCTTCATGATCAAAACGTCATCTTTTTTCCCCCGGGTCATGTTGTCACATCTTTTCCTTCCATGGGCTGATGTTAATAAGCGCACCACTGGTCCCATAAACATCGCCTCCATGGCGAGTAGATCAGGCAGCCAGGCGCTGAGCCGCCAGCTCCTCTGCATCATCTCTGTTCTCGTTGATGTCCGACAGGGTGCGAACAAAACGGGTCCACTCGTCGTTGCGTGGAACCGCGGTTTGCTGTGGGGGAGGTGGACAACAGAGTAATCTGAATAAAATCTGAGATACTGGCTTCTGCAGTTGGCACAAGATCACAGATAATGCTCTACATGCTTATTTATGGATGATAACTCAAATCAAATTCTCAAACCATTCGAGTCCATGTGCAATTAATCACTGAGGCGGAATCATGTCTGCAACAACATGCCTGGGTAATTATGACTTAAAAAACACTCAAGAGAAACTTGAGGTTAAAAAGCAGATTCATCCGTGCTCACCTCTCCAACATCATACACAAGAACTCGTCCATCAGAGTCTCCCACAGCGATTTCTCTGCCAGAATGAGCCCATCTGACCCTGTTGAGAGCCGGGTTACCCTCCACTGTGACGCTGGCGGTAGGAACCTAAAACAACAACACCATAAAATACCAATTAGAAGGGCGGAAACATGGTCTGCAACCTCCATGCTGCTTCCACTCAAGGAATTTTCTTCAGTAATAAAAAGTGGAGTGTGGCTAGATATATGCGTGCTGTAGGACTGTAATACCTCGGTGTCGTTGTTGAGGTTCCACAGGTCCAGATGACCCACTCCGTCCACACAAGCAAACAGAGCAGGGTGAGTCGGAGACCACATGACATCATACACGTAATCAGAGTTATCTTCAAATGAGTAGAGCGGCTTGTTGTTCTGCAGACATATTTGAGGGGAAAGAAAGATACAAACAAACAAACAAACGTTTAGATTTTTGCTGTATGAGTTTTATCTATGTATCAATGTACATGTACATATGTCCCCATGTGATATACAGATATGATCAAAGATACTAATACTACATTCAAAATGTTATGATATTTTCAGGTTTTAATTCTTAACTTTTTACAGACGCTAGTGCCGATGGCTGCACATCATTTGGTCCAAAGTCAAAGCATCTTGACAAATATGTTATGGTTTGGCACTCGGGTTGTAACGTTATGAGTGGTCACACCCCTAAAGTATATATTAGTTAATGATAATAGGATGTTATTTAAAAGTTATTTTTCATTTAGTAGTTATTTAACATGTTACATTGCTCCCAACATGTAAACTAACATGCTTCAGTTATATAACTTGCTTTAATTACGTGCAATTTCTTTATCCGATTTTGATTATTTTTATGATTGGAATTCTTTTCTCATTCCTTTAAGGACCATTGTAACTAATAATAATAATTGTATTATTAAACCATGATATTTGTATATCTGAGACGGTTACTGTACCACTACAATATCATACCCTCTACTGGGGATGACATTTGTTCCACACTTGATGAATTGTAAATCTTTTATGTAGTGCCACCATGAGGTCAACACATTCGTATCAGGCTGTAGTTTCTGTTGAATGCCATTGGCATTGCTAACTGAGACGGTAAACATTCTTTTATAAACATTAGCCTTGACTGAGCTCCATAGCAGGAGTTGTAGTGGCGGTTAAGACTCTTATGCTTGTTAAATTAGAGGGAACAAATGACTTATTTGGGCTAAACAGTCTAAAATCAACATAACAAGAAACACTTCTAGCCTGAACTATAGTGGAGTTCAAAATTAACAAAAGCGGGATTATATGGAACCATGTAGAGGCACAAAACACACAGCGGGAGGAAACCTTCCCCGACACACAGGTCTTTGCAGCCAACTCAAATAATCCGGAGGTTTTGTAGAACTGCTCTAACCTTGGTGCTCCACAGCTTGACAGTCCAGTCGAAAGAGGAGGTGACAAACAGGTGGGAGAAGTCCAGAGGCCCTGCAGCTGTGTGGCAGTTGATCCCAGTGATGGGCCCATGGTGGCCCTCAAACATCTCACTGATGCCCGCTTTGCTGTGGAGCACACAGAAGATGGAGTGGAGAGTGAGTGCAAACGTACTCACTGATCAAAGTGAGCACGAGACATTGTATTTCCAAAAGCAACAGATGGTGAGTAGCGACCTTCAGTTGTGATAATGTTTGAAGATATGTTTCTGTACATTGCATGAAGGGAATCAACAAAGTGTTTCAATCTTTCGGGCATCGCATTAAGCAACAGGCACAGATGGATGTCTGATGGACGTATTTACATTAATCATTTACTTATATCATGTGATTACCAGCAGGATGGCAAAAGTGCCTGCAACCACATGTTGCAGAACCGTTTCCCAACTAAGGATCCGATAATTAACGCAGAGAGGTAAATACTCAGCATGAGTGATGCTTATGCATTATTAACTGCGATGAGAGTATCATACCATTGTAAATGAGGTGGAAAATTATTCCCCCCAATTACAGAGGTGATTCCGCTGTGCAAAACCTAGCAGCCATCCCCTCTCTGCGGTCTCTGGGTATACTGCAGGACATTTACTGCGGGGCTCACACGCTTCTCAGTGGCAGCTCTGATTTAAGCCACATTTCTTTGCTTCTTTACCAGGGAACAACCGGCACGAGAGAAGCCCCGGTGTCTTAAATGAGAACATTGTGGGATGAACTACGGTTTTAATTCTCCCCGGGAAGACCGAGTGTAAACAAACTCTCTCACCTAGAGCCACATACAGAGGAGGGGGGAAAAAAGGACAGAGAAAAAAATGATTTGTTTCCCCAGCATGTGTGCCCTGTTTATGTTGAGCGACCTTTACAAACACAACTGACAAGCGGAAAAGAAAAACAGGACGACTGGGCAGGAGTGAAACCGCAAACAGCAGGAGATCAAGTGTTGGATTTGCGTTGCGCCGGGAAGTGAGTGGGCTATATTTATTTGACACTCGGTCCGAGGTGGGCCTAACAGGCCGCCTCAGTTTTCTGGCGGTGTTCGGGAGGGATGGCGGGGACCGCGGTTTGCTTATGAACACACCTTCCATGACGACACGACATGTAGACGGAGCCGTCCTCGCTGCCCACCACGAAATTGTTGACATCTCCGAGAGGGAAAGACATGGAGGTGACAGCTACAGCTTTGGACTGCTTGAACACCAGCTCCATGCTGTCCTGTGGAGGAGCGGAAACATGGAAAAACATCTTATAACAAGCTCCCTGCTCAGGCTTTATGTTAACACACACTCTGCCAAGCACAACCTATAAAAATCACTCAACAGTTTATTAATGCATAATCTGAATTCAACGAGCACTTTATAAAAAAAAATGGAAGTTTGACATCGAGGTCCTGGCAGCACAGATGAAATGACACAGCTAGCAAAGTTAATTTCCTTGAAAGTGAAAAATGAGCCACGGGGAATACCAAACTGGAATGCTAATACGAAGGAGTCCAGCCAAATTGTTTGACATGTAACTTGAAAGGGGTGGAGAATGTGACATGTGACAGAGAGTACACAATATGTAAAAATTGAGCTCAAAGCTTGAAAATGTGACGTAATATTAACATTGCAATCTAATTTTCTGGTTAAATCTTTAACCCCCGAGTCATTTATGTTATTCAGAAATATTTCTCTGACCACCCATGGAAGAAAAACACAGCGTATGTTACCTGTGGCTGGGAGAGCATGTCCAGACTCCAGGAGCAAATTTTGCCATCAGTGGAGATGCTAATCAGGTTGTGGGCATTCTGGGTGCCAACCACATTGACGCAGTATACAGGGTGCTGCAAAGAGAAAGAGGGAGACGTCTTACTCTTCTGCTGTATTGGCATGAAGTATCAGCCCACTGTGCCGGTTGTTCAGCGTACCGTGTGTGCTGCCGCCGACAGCGGAGTCCTCTGCACCGGGGTCCTCTTGTTGCTCCTGTTGTCCCACAGGACAATCTGCCCCGAGTATGTGCCCCCCACCACAACGTTGGGGTGGAACTTGGCAAACGCGGCCGACATAACAGCAGACTGTCGGAAAAGAGGGGGGAAATAGAGAAAGGGATAGTCAATGTCCAGCTTCTCTAGTGATGAATAAGTACATGTTTGTAGGTCTCTACTAGCACGTCCAAGAAAGGTGCCGATTCAACTTCATGGAGGATGGCGTTATACTGACAGGTGTTTCTACTATTTTGTCCAACCCATTTATAATAACGAGGGTAGCCCCTCCTCTCTAAAACTATATTATAACCGTCATGCAAGACCGCTGCATTAGTTTCAGCTCGGTGTACCTAATAAACTGTGAGCTGAGTGTAATAATGCAGAACTTAATTCATTTACTCAGTCCAATACAAGCATTTCAAATTAGTTTATGGTGACAATGAGTAAAAAAAAAGAAAAAAAAGACTAAGATTCAAAGTTGGAAAAAACTTGAACCTGTTTTTTCCTTCTTCATCTCAAAGTCCGAAAACTGTTCTGTGCTAAACAAACCTCGAGGCTGGTCATCAAGACTATTACTAATATTTGGATAACGACTTTATCATGTATCATAAGGGACTTTTGACAAAAAAAATGTTACGCATGTTTCAGGATAGTTTCACGAGTCAGACTCCGGCACGGAGAAAACCTCATTCACACTTCTGTTCAGTTTTATTCATCTGAGCAATACGCCGATGTCGACATCCGCTCTGGCGGCAACAACATGTGGTTCTACTCAACTTGTCTTGGTGAAGGAGCCTCAGGGCAGGCATTATAATAAGGCTGGGTAGAGCGGAGGAGCGGTGCTGCTCACCCTGCTAGCTCGTCTGAACACAGGGCCCTTGTTTGGATGCACATGATAACCAGCCCTGCCCAACACACTTAATCCTGCTGCAGCGCTCGGGTTCCATATAACTCCTGCACCACAGGTCTTCTTCTAAACATGTGTTTACGGATGGATGTGGTGGAGGTGGATAACAGCACGGGGAACTCAGGGAGAAGGAGAGACGAGGGGAACAGAAAGGGGCCGGTTGGCGGTGGTCCATGCTTGTCATGGAAGAAGCCCCCCAGTGAGAACGTGGGGAGAGAGGTGTGGGAGAAAGAAGCAGAGAGACTTTCGCGTTGGGTACCTGACAGTGGAAGACGTACTCCGGTGTGGCCTTCTTGTACTTCATGTTCCACACTAAGGCCACGCCGTCTGGCTCGTGAGGCGCATCCTCATTGTTGTTGTATGAGGCAAGTAGCAGTTCAGGATACTGGTGACAGAAAGAAGAAAAAAAAGCCCAAATAAATGTCGGTGGGGGCGTGGGGGCAGACATGCCCCCCAGGCTTGGCTCCATGTGGAAAAGACTTGCCTGCTCTGTGTGGTGCTTCTGAATGCCGTAAAGAATGAGTAACCTTTTCTCAAGATTTACAGTTCCTTTAATTAGCCCTACTGCCCTTAAGAACATTGGCAAATTGCATTTTTCTTTGCATTTCCTTTCATAATTTTAACCAAAAACTACAGTTCCGAAAGTGCTCAGAGGAACATTGGTCAACAAAAACAAAGCAGCCCATTGAGAACCTAAAAGCCACTGAAGCACATATTAACAGCACGCCCAGAAAATCACTACAGAAACACGACCCAGATGTAAACAAACCATTAACCTCTGCTGCTTCGAATACCTGATGTGAGATTTACACTGTGTGAATTCAAAATTTCAAAAGACAAGGGTATGGATATCGCTCTGAGCTGGTAAATACTGTGCACAAAGAGTTGGTGTTCAATCACTGTCAAAAGTCATTTCAGAATCATGCAATAAATGACCTTAGACACCAGAGGAAACTAATCATTATGGCCCCTGACTGAGTGACAATGTGTGGGACATAACTTACTTTTCCTGAGGGACTTGTGGCGAAAAGTAAATGCTGTCAAACTCAAGCTATGTAATCATAAAGCATTATGGCTGCGCAAAGTTAAGTAGTTTCAACAGCCAATTAGCAACACTTATCTACATAATGACTTTTATTTTAACACAATTAATTCATTTTTAGGATTGACATTTGGATAATTGCAAACAACTTCCAAATGCTGCTCAGAAATATATTCAACTGTTGGTTCAATTAGAAAAAGAAGAAAGAAAAATGACCTGGGTGGACCAGTCCAGGCAGGTGACAACACGATGCTTGGACCAGCGCTCATCCAAGAACTTCCTGTAGAGAGAGAGCTTCGTTCCGGCCTGGATTTCACTGGGGAAAACAAAGCACCACAAATCAATGAAAACCCTTCTTCCAAAACCAATTGCCACGTTGTTGTGTTTTTGTTGTTGTTAAACACTGTTTTATTATCACCCCTCCTTCTCCTCCAGATCGCGGCCGCTGTAGTCAAAGAAGAGGTCCACGTGCTCCGATAGAGCCCGCTCGATAATGCGAGTGCTATGGTCGAAGAAATTCACAAACTCTTCGGAGTGCAGGATCTGGAGTTTTTCCTCCTCCGTCAGCTCGTAGGGGGCTGCTCCAAAGAACACAACACAAACTGAAATGTAGGACGGATCCCTGCTGCTCATTGCCTTCATGATATTTCACAGGATGCATTGCTTTACAGGAATAGGAACCTCTTGGAGCGCTGCTACAACTATTATAAAACTCCCTAGAAGAACTGAAGTGGCTCCATTTGTATTGCAAGTATGCATCATCAGTGCTCGTGAAGTACCTTCCTCCTCCACTTTCTGGTCCGCTTTCTCAGTCTGAGTCTCCACGACTGGTTGAGGTGCAGCACTTTCTTCCTCTTCTTCTTCCTCTGTTGATCAGAAAGTAGACTATGTTAAACACTGGGAAATACACGGTTAGGGTTTTTTTCTCTCCAATTTTGTCAAATGTAAACGGGGAATAAAATTGAATTCTAAGCAACCGCTTACATACGCAATAATGCCTCCGTATAAACGGGTCATACCTTTTGGTCACTACGTCTTTCACGTCTATTATTTCCTTTTTTCAATAAAAGCCCCACACAGTGATTATGGGGACAGCGAGGAGTCCGATTTTGTATCTCTGCCTTACATTTGTTTGGTTTGTCAGCACAATGTCGCCTTTCAAAAAAGGGACCTGCTCCTCTAAAGCAGGGAAGTTTGTCATTTGTGTTAAAGGGACACAGCGCAGCGGGTGTCTTGTTGTCATAGGGACCCCTGTCTTTTTCAACTGTTAATGAGACTCTAGCCATTCAATGGAAGGTCTAGCTGTCAGTGTAGCCGTTTCCTCTGTGTCCCAGTGGCAGGTTGTCCCCTTCTAGGCCACAGGGCAGCGGGGCAGAGGGTGGGGAGCAGCTGCCCGGGCCCGTCCCATTGGTCTGGCCAGATGACGGCATGGTGCAAAAGCAGATGGTGATGCTGGGATTGTCTTGTGCTCTTCAGAGGTGGCATGGGGATGGCACAGAGGTTTTACGCATGGCTGCCCCAAGACAAGCTTCTCCCTGAACAGCAAGCCTGTGCAATTACCATCCTAGCAGGAGGTCCTGCAACTCCTATTCAACCTCAGAGAATGTACAACAAAATACAGGGCAGACCAGCTGGCAAACTGCACACCGGTTCTACCTCAAAGAAGATGAACGCGCTTTTTTCAAAACACATCTCCTAGAGACGGTATATAGCCTATGCTTTCAATGTAAAAAAATAATAATAGCAAGTGCAGGACAAAACAGATTCAAGAGGAGACGGAAAATACTCGCCTGGTTCCTACAAGCATTTATCTTGGTATGAGCCTTATAGTTAATCTAAGATGACAGCAACGCATGCCAGAATTTCCTTCCTACGGAGATAATCTAAATGATAATGTCATCTGTCACTTTGTCCATGAAATGATTCATCCCCTTTCTCAGACGGAGGTTTGGGGAAGAAGGTTATTGGGTACACTGATGAGTTTACAGAACCTGGGTTGATGACACAAGCCATTTTCGATGTACGGCCATACTCTGCAACCAACAGGAGAAGGTTAAAATCATTCCTTTCAAGGGCCTCAATCAGGCTTAAAGGAAAACAGTAATCACTGTCTTTCAGCTAGTCCCGGCCGTGCTTGTCAGCCCTTTCCCTGGTGAGGCAGCCAGAGCAATCAACCTGCCCGGCATTAGGAGCGGATAGACAATCTGAAAATAAAGGGTATAATGCACCTGCCAGCCAAAATGGCCATTTGGAGAAAAGCTAGTGATCCTGGTGACCCCGCTGGGGATGTGTAGGGGGGTAGTGTGGGGTAGTAGCGCTGATGGGTTGTGGAGGAAGGGGGGGAGGAGAGGGGGTTGCATTTAACAGAATTCACCCGGATCACCGATGTCCCATACACTGACACCTCCTCTCAAAGCAGGCTCAGTTATGGCTTTTATACCACTTAAGAAATAAAAGCTTTTTTTGGGGGGGGGGGGGAGCCCGGGAAGTGGGGGGGTTGGTAGTTGTGGCTCAATGGACAATATATTAATGCAAACACGGTATGCGCCCAATAATGTACAAAGTATATTCCTTCCTCTGCAGGTGTTTTTCACTTTCTATATGTCCCAGCACAATACGGGTCAGACTTCAGCACCTGCAGGGTGTTGTCTCTGCCTCCTTGTACAAAAGGCCAATAACCACAGAAAAATAAAACTACCAACACAGACACACACACAAATATGTGCACGATAATTTCTTGTTTTCCGAAAATAGTCCACGTGTGGTAGTTTGTCACAGTGTAGCACATTAAAAATGTCAATCTGACAACACTCTTAAAGACTTAGTCAAGTGTATTGTATTGTAACGGGCCAACTTTAATCAGAAATACAAAACCAGCACTCTCCTCCTTAAGAAAAATGTCAATCGCAGATAATATACAAACTCATAATATTGTCAAATGAGATTGAGAACAAAAAGCAAGTTGTAAAGGTGGAAATACTCAAACTATACACTCAGATAAAATGAGGAATACCGCAAAAGTCCCATTTGAATGATGAGCTATACCGAATGACAGAGGGATACAACAGATATTAAGCACTTCTAATTATCAAGTGCATAACAGCTGACCACAATTACAAGTGACACTTCAAACAAGAAGGCCATCAAGGGCTTTTGTGATAAAAAGTTCTGACCTGCCTCTTAATTCAGAGTGATTAAAACAATCACATTAAATTACATTTTAGATTTACTGCTCTGCATAATCCTATTCCTGACCAACCTTTTTACACGCTGCACCAGACCAACTCCCCACCCACCCCAACCTCCAACAATATCTTATTCCATAATTACAGCCTATTGTTGAAGAGTGTATACTGATGCTGCACATTACATACTAGTACAGTTCGAGTATACTCAGACGCCGGCACAGAAATTCCCCAATCTGATGACTTAAAATCAACAAATTTCTGGAAACTACCTACAGATAGAATGGACTAATTCAAGTATGAAGAAAAATGCTTGTATACTTTCCCCATGGTCAAGAAATGTGGCAAATGAAGATGTGAGAGGATATTTCAGAGCCCACTGGGCTAACAAACACCGTCCAATTCATGACGCAATACTGTCCGCATTCATAACAAACAAATCGCGTCACCCTATGATGCCTTCTCCTTGACTGTTCAGTTTTTTTTCTTTTCCTTTGGGTCAATAGGGCAGGTGACATTAAATCTTAAATCTTTTATTTCTCCGGGATGTCTTGCTCACACTGTGGGGGACCCTCGGTGAGCAGCAGACAGGGCACGGCAGCCGCTCCCTCTAATGCCACCGCCTGCTGACCTTGAGAGTGCTGCGCCATTGCCTCCTTTTGACAACACGATAAATCGCTCAATCAGAGAACGGGCCCGACGCCAACCCCACACATCAAAAATGCACCAAGGGGAGCAAGCTGGGAAGGGGATGCCGTCTCATAGAGTGCCAGAAGTGATGGTGTGAAAATGCACAATGTCACTGAGTGTGTTTTGTTATGTGCCTGTTCGGTGAAGGGAGAAGACAGGGAAGCGAGGGAGTTGATGAAATGATTACATAGTGGCAGAGAGGGGAAGGGGGCCTTGTGTTGAACAGCTGGCAGAAACCATCGTTGTTTAACACAGTTTTACAATGCCCAGTAGAGTCCAGCGTAAAGAGCAGTGAGGAACAGAGGGATGCTCTTCACCCTTCACTAGTTCTGCTCATAGTTTTCCACAGAATCACACAATTTCGTTCCTGCTCGTGCTGCTTGCCACCTCACGATTTACCGCACATCACCTGAAGGGACGACAATCAACAATCTGTATGCTGTTTAAAATACTAACCAGGCTTTCAAAGATGCTTAAAAAGACGCGGCAGCTGATGCAAACTAATTGAACAAATGGCTAAAAGGACAGACACATTCAAAGAGTTGTGTAGTTGGGAGGTTTTGTAGAATAGTTCTGATGTTTCTTTAGGCACATTATTCGCCATCTGTCATTACATGAATCACACAAGAACCCACAAGTCTTGCATATTTTATGGAGCATGTGTTCAACATGTGGCGTTAGCATGAAAGCTTCAGAGCAGCAATTACATACATATCGACATGCTTCAGAGGCCGTCAGCAGTCGTATGAGCAGCGCTTCATATCTTTCCCCTAAATCGCATTTCTCCTTCCCGTCACTGGTCGTCTCATCCTGCTCATTAGTTGTACCAAAGCGGGATTGCATGTGAGGTTCAGGGTTTTTCTGAATTTAATCTCCCCTTTGACTTCTTGCATTTCCTGGGCCTCCGTTCTCCTTTACTTTCATCTCAAATCAAATCTCCTCCACTTGTTATTCACTTCCGGTACACACTTGTTCTCTCACACAGCCCACAACACCCGTAGGGAATAATCCTCTACAAGTGGTGGACAATTCTTGCAGCAAAAACAAAACGTGTGTTAGCAAAGAAGCATTGTCCATTTTGTAAGATGAACCTATGTAGTAATATCTGAGAATCACCTTCTTTTTGCTGAGTCACGACAGGTGTCTGGGTCTCTTTTGTGTAGGACACAGTCTCACGTGGAGGGAAGTCCACTTGTGTGACTTTGGCCATTCCCAGTTTTGGAGTTCCACGCCTAAAAGCACAGAACAACTCAAACTTTGCAAAGCTCAATATCACCATAAAACCATAATGGATTTGACAAAAGGCAAACAAATACATACAAAACATTCTGATTTTCACCTCCTTACAAGTCAAAGTAAGTAAGTAAATGAGTGTTTCTTGAGATGGCAGAAACGTCAGACCAGTGTGAATCAATTAAAAGGTTTTGTCTGACCATTCTTGCATGCGCGACTTGAAGGTTTTCCTGGACTGCATTAACCGAATAATGACTTTGGAAGACACAGTAGTCATGCCCATAGATTGAGAGAAGGGAAAATGACCAGGAAAGGAGAGAAGAGAGTGTCCAGTACCCCAGCTCAGAATCAGAGTGAAGTTGAAGAGTGGACGGGTCAGAGTCCCAGTGCAGAGTCCTGGTTAGTGTCACAGCAACAAGGCAGCATTAGTGAGACAGAGAAGCCAACACACATGAGGAGAGGAAATACAGTTAGCATTATGGCACACAACATGCGGATTGGATCCTACGTCACAAATCTATTACATTTCCACGTTATGAGAACAAACTTAAAACTGGATCTTTTTGTTGTTGTTTGTTTTTCAGTTCCAGTTTGAATCTGCCTGCACAGTGCTCAGAGATGGAAGAACGTATCTGCTTAAAATGCACGGCCACACAGCCTCTCAGAGTGAGATGACACAGGGTGTGCTGCCTGCGGGCGCTGATACAGCCTGAACTGTGTCACACCAAAGGCTCAGAGTGTTGTGCAGACAGAGAGGCAGCGAGAGAGAGAGAGAGAACCCTCAGGGAGAAAACATGACCTCCATGTGTGTAGGAAATGGCAATGCTGGCGAGGGAAATGAGTCAACACGTAGGGGGAACAGCTCCCTGGGCCTGATGGGACACTGGGGGAGCTTGAATTTCATCCCAGGGAAGGGGGTCTAATTAGGGGTTAAGAAGTCCCCCAGGCATCACAACAGCCTGCTGTTTTATTGTTAATTTAGGATCGTCCTAATTCAATGGCACACAAATTAAATAAACATGCACTCAGTTGGCATAAACTTGACATTATTCACAGTATTGGTATGAGACTTTCCAAAGGATTTTAGCTCAGTTGTGCAATCATGCTTTATATATATATATATATATATATATATATATATATATATATATATATATATATATATATATATATATATATATATATATATATATATATAAACTAACTTTATGAGTTCTTCATAAAGATGGATGTGGACATTGTTCCAGACTTTTAATGTACTAGAAGCTGGGAAGAAATGTTGTTATTTAATCGGTTGCTGTGTGTGGGTGTGTGTGTGTGTGTGTGTGTGTGTGTGTGTGTGTGTGTGTGTGTTCTTGTACCTGGGTCCAACCGCACCATCAGAGTCTTGGCTCCCTGCCTCACTTGGGGTGCCTGCCGATTTGGTAGTTGGAGAGATGGGGGGAGGGGCTACATAGCGAGACAGATAATAACTTATGTGTTACAGTGTGAAGACAGTCACAACAAAGTACAAATTGCATCCAAGCTGAATGATATCAATCCTAATATAGATTTTATGACGGCTACATTTGAGTGAGCGTGCTCTGTGTGTAAAGCCTGGATATTAGTAGCAAAACAAGTTAAATCTTGAGCTGTGGCAAGATCCACACATATTGGAAAAGAAGATGTAAGAACACAACTACACTGACTTTGTCTTTATTAATGTATTTTTTTCATTTGTGTTTCTAGTTTGTCTGCATCCTGCAGGACCTATAAAGATGTTCTTATGGATCTCTTCTGCCACCTGCTGATAGCAAAGTGTCAGTACACTAACAATCACACTGAACTCTATAAACCAATATTATTAGTCTATAGCGGTAAAAAACACATGGTAATGTAAAACATACCAACAGGAGCATCTCCAGTTATGCCCATACTCTGGAGAAGAGCCTCAGCCTCACGTCTTTTTTTCTCCAGGTCAGAATCATCCTGGTGATGTGCAGCCTCTTTCAATTGGTCCGCCTGAAAACAGAGCAACTCTCTAAATATCCACAATACATTGCTTTGGTCTCACACAAAAAACTATACACAATTTAAACTTAAGAAAATTGATTTATGGAAAAAGAAGACGCCTAAAAGCTGGACTTAATCTAATCCCTTTGACTGAAGCAAAACTTTGTGTATGCATTTGTCACTAAATACTTTACTGGCCCATGGCCCTGTGTTGGAGGTGTAGCTTTGCAGACCAGATCTCGAGGGGAAAAAGTTGAACAAAGCTTTCCCTTCTCAACGACATTGTTCCTGCTGGTAGCTGCGCAAAGAAAAAGAGATATCCAGGCAGGCTTTATGGATGTATTACCTTATCTTGAGTAGAAATCGTGTACTACCAATCATTGCGGTATGTTTTAAAAAACACTTAAAAATGGACCAAATCAGATATTAAATGACAGTTAACAGGGACTCATTTTGCTTTGTTATATTATTGGATTACACCCAAATTGAGCATTTTATATTGTACTTACTGTTCATCAACTGACAAAAAATGCTAACTTTATTTATTTAGATCATCAATGTAAAACGTATTGGCTTCACAAATCACAGACATTTACAAACACCACCACAAATCTGAAATCCTCGATGATAGAAATATGAAAAAGAGAAGAAATTTAATAGAAAATGTGAAGACTTTGCATCTCAACATGCACAACTGGGTAATTGGAGAGATTGATTCAAATGTACTTCTCAGTTCTGTAATAAAATATCTAATTTATTAACTGATCGCCAACTTATTCACAAGTGGGTTTAATAAATGCAAACCAGTCACTGTTATAAAGGACTTATTATTGATAAGCAATGCTACCTATTAAAATATTACATGCTAACTTTCTCAGAAGGACCCTGTTTTGTATGTCTACCAGTTCTCCTGTTCTACTGTCTATCAGTTCTCCTAAAATCCAAACTGCACTTGATTCAGATACAAACAGTGGCCATCAATGATTTATTGCACCATCTGGACTGCTGGAAGTGATCGGGTGATAATTTGCATTTTAATTGATGAATAGTTTTGCAATGCTCACTCTGAGCCACGGTTTTTATACTGTTTATTCTTCATGTCCATGTTGCATTCAATATCAGAGATTATTAAAAGCCTTTACAAAATGTTAAACATACCGCTTGCTTCTTGCGCTCCTCCTCCTTCCTTTTCTTCTCCTCTCTGATTTGTGCCAGACGTTGTTTCTTTCTTTCAAGCTCTGCTTTCAGCTCACTTTTGTCCGACATGATGCCACAGCTGTATACAAACAACATATTTCAATTTGCCTTTGTGCTCCATTAAGAACACATTGGAAAATATTGCATTTTAAGTTAAGTATATCAGACAACAAACAAGCATCAAGGGTGTCCTGGTGGTGGAGTGGTCTCCTTGTGTTTGCCCTGTCAACTGACCAATAAAGAATTTTAAATCGTGAGAAAGTCAAGTGTCTCCTGACAGGTGATGCTCTCAGCTTCAGCACCACTTTGCATAGCAATGGAGACAGCTAGCTACCCAGCTGTTAACATGACCATCCACCACTGTTTTCGGTCTTCTCTGCAGATGAGTAAACGCCTTCGCTGCCTGGACACAAACACTCTCAGCTGCATTAAACTTGATTAACCCACAGCTGCCCGGATATCGTCCGCTCGCCGACAGAGAGCCGCACCCTGCTGTTGGTACAACCGTTCACACCCCGTTAGCTTAGCATGGGGTTATCCCGTCACTCAGTCACCCGTTTCTGGTCCTTATCAGCTTGATGGACACGCGTTCAAACAACAAGCCTGCTCTACATTGTTATAGTGTTTTATTATAATAATCCCACCGTATCTTAATAGGAAACACGCAAAGTTAACTTCCGATCGGCCTCGGAAGCTCCTTGTAACCACGGGCTTACAGAGCTAGCTAGCTTAGCGATGCTCGTTGTACGACCCGCACTAGCTGATTGAACCACGTACCGTTTCATGTAATTTGATCAATAAAAATATATTTCGGATCAGATCAGATGTGACGTTCACAACCCAACCCACCGTTTATTGTTATAGCCGGGGCTTCGCGTTATCGTTAGCTAACGTTAGTTGACGTTAACCCGGACGTCGGTCCGCAGTGATGTCATACTGTCAGCGCTCCTGGCTGCACGCTGAATAAAGCAAATCGGGCTACAAACACAGCGACGAACACAACAATAAACGTTACATATTTGTGGTACTACAGCTAATGCGGCATTGATGTGTGGATTACAAACCTTGAAGTAGGTTTCCGAACCGACACCAAAATGCCTTTTAACAGTCAAAACAAACGGGCTGCCGACACAAATACAGGAGCCGGGAAGAGCCAAAACAAACCACTTCGCTTTTGATGGAGCTGTGCTGCTGTCATCTGAGATCAAATATGGAGAGTCAAATGGAAAGTCTTGAGCTTGATGGATAAGAATGAAGTTAGTGGTTCATCTTGTTACTGAATGGTGAATAATAAAATGTAGTCATTAGAACAATTACACACTGGTGCTCATGGTACTGTGTTCTATTATCTTCTCTCTGCATATTTTTTAAATATTAAATTACTATAAGATGCTATTTAGAAGGTGCACATATTTATTGTGAAATGTAGGTTTTGACAAATTTGAAAAAAAGACAATACAAAGGATTTAAGAGTATAGAAAAAGTCAAAAGTGTGTGTCAATAGAAAGTATTCCCACATCACGTGAATCTTGTTATAAAGTATCTCGCCATTAGATTGCAATACATGTTAGAGAAAACTAGTACAAAAAGGAGCACAATAGAACGTGATATGGAATGATCAGCATACATAGATTTCTTTATGTGTACATACATTCAACACTGGATACAGTATCGACTCAGAGTCATTGATGTTGTCATCAGTTCTCCTGATCATCTAATTTGTAACTCCTCCTCCTGATATCCCCATCGGGCTCAGCGTCAGCTGCATCAGATAGCTCAGCCAAGGATGGACCGACTTTGCTGTTTTCGTCAGCTTCCCCATTGGTATGCAGAGTATGCAAGATCTGCTCACTGGGTCGTTTCCAAGCGGTTCGAGTGGCAATCCAAAGGATAAGAGCTCCAAAAACCACTAGAAGGACTCCCAGAACATTCACAAAAATTGCCTCTGGGGGAGAGTCTTTGTACTTCGGGTTGCTCCTTGGTGATGAGGATCAAAAAATAAAGTTATGCCCGCTCTGAAGTAGCACATTAACATTATTCATAAACTACTATAAGCCTTAAAAAATAAATAATACTTACAGGCCAAAAATGAGTTTCTCTGTGATGCCCATGAGTGCTACAGCTATTACACTGCCAAAGAGTAAAAGACCAGAGTAGACATGGAGGGGCATAAACGCTGCTCTCCAGGATGCAGGTGTAAATGGTATCAAGTACATGCCAACTCCAAGAACAAGCTGCCCATTGAAGGAGACAAAAAAAAAAGAAGTACTTATCAGATATTGTCCTAAACCAGACTGTTGTTCACTATGACTTGGTGTTTTTTGAAGAGTTATAGCTGTTTTTCAGGGTCACAGTGTATTAGAATGACATTAGCTAACAAGATCATGGACGCAAGCTGTTGCCAAGATATGCAACGTTGTCAATGTAATGTTTTGAACCAGTCCGTAGTTTCATAAAATAGTATTAAAGATAGGCTAAAAGTACAGTGGTTTGAAACAGTGTAACAATAAAAGGTGCACAATGATTAAACTATGTAGTTGTCATTACCAGCACTGCAAAACACAACCAGGGGCCTTTGTTTAATGTCACTTTACTTCACATCATCTTGAAGTAAGAGTTTATTTACCTGCAGACAGAACAGTATCAAAGCTGCCAAGCCCAGCCAGCTGTGCAAACTGTACATGTTGGGGATTTTGGCAGCATTGTGGAAGTCAAAAACAGCCACCATAGATATGACAGCAAAGATGAAGGCTAGCAAGTGCAAGCCTGCATGGATGAACTTCATCGACAGTTTGTTGTACCGCCAGGTCCAGGGGAGTCTGTACACAACGATGGCTGAAAGAGAAGTCCTATTCAGACAATTCTTAATGCAACTACTATAGATCATGTGTTTATTTATATAGAATATCAAACCCATGTTTACATAAAAAGTAGGCATAACCCATTACATTGTTTAAGTGGGGTTTTCCCGTCTGACAGGCACACATTAAAGTAAGTTATGAAAGCTGATTGTCAACACCATAAACCATACTTTTGTCATTATATAAATTACTTTGCAGGCGCAAGGTTCTTTTTGCTTATGCAAGCTAGATGCTGTGTTGTCAGACTAAACTTACAATTTACTCAAACGTCCCCATTTGTGGTTTCGACACTTTACCACTCAAGTTGGTGGACTTCGCAGTCCTAAATACGCACACGTAATCAGCCGCAACCTCTCTCCTTGTGCAACATGCCCTTGAGCAATCTGCTCAAAACAACCCCCACATAGTTTGTCTCAACACTCATTCAAGAGAAAGACTCCTCTCACCGAATCCCTGCAAGAAAATAAATCCGCTGACTACCAAGACCGGATGCCAGTTGAATTCCGCCTGTCCTCCATCCCAGGCTAACCCTTCCCTGTAGTGGCAAACCCATCTTGCCACGAATATTATGGAGACGATCCCGACGACCACGGCGGAGGACAACGCGACCAGGAACTGTTTGAAGTTCTCCATCGACCGTCAGTGTTGAGCAGCAGCACAGGGCGACTTGACGGAGCAGCTGCTGCCGAAGCTACAACTACTTCAAGTGGAAGGCGTTGAGGAGGGACCTCGGTCACGTGACCCGGAGGGCTGCGCAAATGTCTGAAGGAAACCCGTGTTGTAGTTTTGATGGTTAAACATATATATTTATTGATGATTAATCAGAGTTGTAGAGGTTCTTGCAACAATGCTCCCGACTGATGCGTTTGAGTAATCCTTATAAGTCATGTTTTTACTAGTACTATAGCCTACGCTAATAACTTCCAACTACAACATCTAACATTTTGGAACACCTGTAGCTTGATACCAAACCAGCTACTTCAAATTTATTTATGTATTATCGGTATCACATTACAACATGTTAACATGCCTGAGTTTGCAAGAATGCTAATTTTCATCAGTAACTGTGGTGGAAAATGTATCATTAGTGTTTTTCCTTAATGTAACTGTGTTACTAAACTCTGGGAATAGAGTTCAGCTCATCTTATTATTCTATAGTCCTCTTGTATTTCTTCCTATCTTTCTGCTCTCAGGAATGCGCCACAACACCATCTGGGAAAGCAGGCAGAACCTGTTCACATGGACGCCGTGAGAAGGAGAACGGAATGGCCGGGTTGCAGATGGCCAATATTTAACACATTTTTCCATGACATTGCGTCAAACCCACTTTTGAATTAGTTAACATTTGGATGAACAGAAGGATGTGGAAATACAGAGTAACTTGGCGTGTACAAATGTTTATAGGTGTGAGACAGCACACGTATATCAGTAATTTAAATCAGTGTAGTCTCTGCACCAACAATGATTATCTAATGCATTTCACACAAAAGACATGACACTGTAATCCAGATGTGAAAAAAAAGCAATGAGTGTCACAGAAAAACTGTACAAAAACACAAGTTGGAAACATTTATTTGAGTTGTCTTGAAAAATGAAACCTTTATTTTCTGGCAACCATGAGCTTGTAAACATGGCAGCAGAAGCTGTTGTTCTTCTGTTCGATATGAACAATTGTGTCTTTGTCAAAAAACAACTCATGTCGATAAGTCTGAAACAAATAAAAAAGGAGCACACATGAATCCATATACACAGACACTTCAGCTTCAGGTGGGTAGTCATGTTAGGTCACTCACCTCGTCCCAAGGTTCAAGCAGATGCACAGTCCGCAGTAACTGCCCACTCTGGTTGTCATGCAGTTGGATTTGGGCTCTTCCTTCTCCATCCTCACCATTAGTAACCACGACTGCCAAAAGGTCCAGCTCGTCCTCATATTCCACAATACGGAAAGTCTGTAAAATGTATTGTTGCGTTTAGTTTTTTCATGATATTTGTTGACAATTAGAAAAATATAGAATATGAAGAGACCTTAAAAAAAAAGTGAGACACAAGATTTTATAAAGTAGGCATCTTCTTTACAGAGACACTGGATCACTTACATCTTGATCTGGATCATCATCCAGCTGCTGAAATCTTTTCTTCACTGTTCGGCCCGATGAGGTGACTGTGACTGTGACTTGTGAGGTAGGCTGCAGTAGAAACATTACATTTCAGCCGCCCGAAAACTGTCTGACCAAAGTTTTTATAGTGCTACATGAGGCTGATTCAGGATCAAGGTAAACAAAGTATGCGAGTAAAGCTTACAGTTCGCTAGTAGGTAAATAATGACTTACATTGTTTTTTCTATGGGTTTTCATAGAGAAATCCTCAACTACCTTTGATGGGAAATCATTGTTCAGTTCAACAAGGATTTTCAGGACACTTGAGGGAAAAAAACAAAACATGTCAAGAATAATAAATATTTAAAAAACATGCATCATACTGTATGTACATAGAGCACAGAACATGGGCTGAAAACTCTCTACCAAAACACATGTCACCACCATCTTCCTTTTGAGATGCAAATGTTGACTGTAGCACTCACTTTATGGTGGCGGGTCCAACATGAACGATTCTTCCTGAGTCGTCAGGGTGGAAGAAAATCCCATCACTCTCTAGAGAGCAGCAGTTCATGTTTTGTATTCCATTTGATGCCTAATGTCATAAAATTAAAATGTATCAAATGAACTAGGACTTACATTAATTGTATAGAAAACGGCACATAGTCTCTCTCACACACACACACACACGCACGCGCGCGCGCGCACGCACGCACTCACACGCACACGCACGGAAAGTAAAGTATGATTTTTCTTTCACTTTGACAACTTTCTTCTGCGATATGTAACTTGATTTGTGCAGTTCAGTCTGCAAAGCATCAACAACCTGTGCACGCACCATGGTGTAAAAGATAACACTTATTTTAGTGATACTCCACTCAAACCTTGTGGTTCGACTATAGCTCAGCCACTGTAGACTTAAGAAGGTGGTTGTGAAAAGTGCTGCAGCTCTAGAGAGCTTTAAAAGTGGAAAAGTGCCGTTTGAAAATTAGGTTTCTAGTACTTATGTGTATATTGTATCATTTCAAAAATATACAACAAATATATTTCTGTTTTACTCAAAAAGCAGCAATATTTTACTAGTATTTCAGGTGCACCACATTAATCAGGGCAAGCAACACTATGGTTTCCTGTGTTTTGGGAACTGTAGCTGCTTGAATGTTGTTTTATGTGTTTCCACACAATGTATTATGCAGCCCTAGTTGCAATGGTCTCTTGTAAGAAATAAATATAAAAAATGTTACCAAAGACACTGAATCTGGCATTATCTCGAGAAGACAACCTCGTATAGCATGTGCAGAAATAGCATGTGCACAATGGGGTTCTGAATAGTGATTACAGGTTTGGTTCCATCCTGCGCTGTCACTAACATCTGTGGCCCTTCTTACCCTCGCAGTTTCAATAGCTCTGGCCAACTGGGTAGTCTGTCATGCAACAAGAATGGGGATATGTCTCTTTCATGGCCAAGCGTATGCTACCTTTTGTACTCAGATTACAAAATTATTTGAAACATCATGTTACAGTGTATGGTTAAAGAGGCTTCTTTAAACTTACCACAGTGCTGTCCTTGAGAGAACAGATGTGGTGAGTGCCCTTGTGATTTTTATGCATTGGTGTGTAGATGTAATGCCACGGGTAGCCTCCAATCTGGACACTGTTATTAGCACACGATACCTCAAAAAGCACTGGCGGCCATTCTGCGCATTGAGACAAAGAAAATTCTCCATTTACTTTGTAATGAAAAACATTTGTTTACAGTGGCCAAGTAGATCAACTAAAATGTTTCACACCACCGGTCTAAACTTAAAAATAGACTTACCTGTGATCTGTATATTTACTGGGATACCAAACGGAACATCTCCCACAGTTTCGCCACCAAGAAGTGAACTCGGCTTTCCAAGCGTTAGCTTCTCTGTCAAGTACTGAAAACAAAGAAAATGTTAATCAGCTAAAAAGAGCTGTAAGCCGAGTAAGATGAGGCAGAAGAATAGAAAGCATTAAATATTCAAATATTTCCACAATGTCTAAAAATCTGATTAAATCAAAATGCAGAATGCTCAGCAGTGTGCAGGAAACTCATTAAAATATACCCACCATTTGAACAATGTGCTCAAAGCTGTACAGCTTCACTGACTTGTTGCTGTAAGACACCACAAGGACACCGTGGGACAGAACAACATCGGTAACACCATTTCCAAATACCTGAAATAATAAGATTTACATTTTTATAACAACATTACTCCCTCAGGCATAAAAATAATGACCCAAAAATCAATCTGCATACCTTTTTGTTGATGTCCAAAATGCCAACAATTTGTAAAGGAAAGACATGAAAGATGGCGAGGTGCATCACCGTATTGTGAGTGATACCCGCCTGTGAATAAAAAATAAATAAACACAAAGATACATTTGTCATATCTTTCATCTCTGATGTATGTAAGAGATCATTTAAGATAAGTAGTACAAATAAACAGTTGAGCAAATCGCATTAGTCAATCTAAAAAATACATTATGGGAAACAAATGAGTAATTAATTAATTTTTCACTGGTTCCAGCTTCTCCAATGTGAAAATGTACTGCTCATTAGGATTTCTTGATTGTATTATTCTTATTATTTGGCCAAAATGAGCAATTCAGAGAAATCACCTTGAGCTCTGAACATTCTAATGGTATTTTTTTTTTTTCAGTTGCAGACATTGACTAGTGATACCTGAATTCCCTCACTGATCATATTATATAATATATTTGTTTTTTCTTCTTAGATTTATGCAATCTTCTATCAAATATCCATGTACAGCAAGATCCTCAGCTTTATTACCCTTAATGAAGTACCCTGACACCATAACTTACCTGTCGTGCGAAAGCAGTTTCCTTGTTTTGAACAGATTTAACATAAAACATCTCTTGAGAAACATCCCAGCTGAGATACCTACCAAAAAAAACATACAATAAGGTTAAAACAACTTTTTAAAACTGAGAATAGGCTACATTTATTTATCTTCACTGTAGGAACAGAGAACTCAGGGCCTTGACAATACCTGAACTTGTGCTTTGAAGACAGATAAACTCTCTGCAGCTCCTCTCCTGTTTCAACTGAAAGGCGATACAGCCAGTTATTGGCGGTCAAAACCAAGAGGCTGGGTTTTTGAGCAGAGGGGGAGGCTAACGTCCTGTCCTGTCAACGAGACAAATGACACAATCTGAACCCAGGATGTTTAAATTTGGTATTGATAACAAAAAGAAATCAGCTACAGTTTGTTACTTACAAGTGGGCTCTGACACAGCAAAGCATCTTCAAATTTCTCCAATTTAGATCTCTTTGGCAGTTTGTATAAAAGTTGAGGCTCTGCATGAACACTGAAACCAGAAGATGTAATCACTCATTGTGTGTCAGAGTATAAACATTATTCCGTTGTCCCTTACATTTTTACACCTGAATGCCATGTACATTAACATCATGACAATATACACACATGTTCTCATTGCTTTAACAACACAGCAGTTGTATATGGTAGATAGCTTAATAAATATGGTAACTGTGTTTGGGAAGCTATTTATTTAGAGTGAAAAGCCCTGCCACCAAAATAATAAAGGGAGGCAATATTTCATAACCAAATCATGGTGTGGAATTATTGCTGTACTTTTAGTAAGAAAATGACCTGTGTCTCACAGCTGTCCTGCAGTGATCTTGACTTAACTCATGTATAATACTACTTTAATGCCAGTTTTAAATATTTTGTAATTCACTAAAAATGAATGAACACTAAAAATGAATGAACACTCACCAACTGTAGCAGTTCTGGTAATTTTCTAAGTAGATTTTACCATTCTCATACATTATTGTAGATTTTGAGCTCTTATTCCATACGTTAATGAAATCCCTGTTGTCCTGCAATGACAAAGGAAATAGTATTTTAAAGCATCCATTAAAACCAGCCAGTTAGAGGTAATGGTTTGAAGTATATTTTCTTCCATTACCTGAAGTAGGATACCTCGAAGGACCTCCATACTGTGCCTGATCAGGCTCCCAGCATCCCTGATGCCACGACTCCTCCGGCTCAGCAGCTCCGTGGCGTTTACGGCTCTTTTTCTGCTGCACGGCGCCATCAGCAGGTGGCACGTATTTCTACAAGATGACTGGTCTGGTAGCATGACAGGAGGCAACAACCCGAGCTGACCCCAAGAGCACAGGCAGAGCCAGGTGAGGGCGATACAGTCCAAACCTCTCACTGAGGAGTGTCCATCTTTCCGAGACCACTGTGGAAAGTCATCCTTAGCTTCACTGTCAGCTAACTCGCTAGCTAACACGAAAAGGTGACAGCTAACGCCAACTAAAGTTAGCGCTGTTGATTGAGCGCCTTGATATTTTGTGTACGTAAAGGTGTAAAGGTAGCACCTGGTTTGTTACATATGACCCTGGCGTGAGGTGAATAGGGGAGTTGCCCGGGAACGAAACAAAGACGCGATATCAGCAGTTTAAAGTAGTTAGCTGGAATAGTCTCGCATCAATAAACTACCAAAGCTTGCTAACTTCTTCTTCTTCTTCTATAAATTTGACTGGCGGATCGCAACCAACTTGTCTACCTGCATACCGCCACCTAATGTACCGGAGTGTGCAGATTCAGGAATAACTGTTCTAACTAACTAAGAAACAAACAAAACAATAAAATAAAACGAAATAAAACAAAACAAAACAAAAAACTAACAAACCTACTCACAACTCAAATAATGCTTGCTAACTCGCTCCATATTTGTAGTCCTCCTCCTCCTCCTCCTCCTTCTCCTCTAGCGTCTTCTTCTAGTCGAGCAATTAAGGCACACGGCATCCATCTTGGAACGCTAGCGCCCTCAGAGCATCGCTGTATTACCACCGTAGTCTGATTTCCCCTTAAATAGCTTTAAGCTCGGAACAATTATATTATTTCATACTTTTTGACTGTATTATATTGTTCTGTATTGGTGTGTTCCGACATTGAAGCTGTATGATGTTTTCATTTAATTAACTAGCCAACCAAAAACTCCTTTGGCAGCACTGTCCCATGTAATGGATGTATAAGTGCATCATTAAAACAAATTTTGTATCAAAACTTTGCTTTCCATTTGGTACCTGTGTAAAGTTTGGGATCCCCACTTGACGTGTGGCTGCACAGCATAATATAATAACTGAAACACCAGCAGGTCAGTGGGGTCATGTCAAAAACATCTTGAACAGTAACAGTCAAGGATACAGGATGTTCAGTCTTAATCTTATATTAATCTTGCCAAAACAAACACTTTGTTGGAAAGTGTCCTCATTATATTATCTTCGGACAACCAAAACAAATGGGGTTTTAACAGAGTACACAGGGATCTTTGCCTGAATATAGAAAATGTTGTTACTCTTGTTCTTTGTGTTTTTACAGAATAAATGTATAAACTGCAGAGTTTCTCTCGAGCCAAATTGGCTGAAACTTTCAGCCGATTGTCGTCAAGACTACATTGGACAGGAGGAAGACCTTCAGCTCCACTTGGTTCACGGATTCTGACCAATACTGATGACATCTTTAAGCACAACATGTGGTCAGTGAATTTACCACCCATCTGTATATACCTTTCATGGAGATAGTAGGATTACAGAATAGGTGTCCCTACTTTTAACAGCACTTGACTGAGATTTAGGGTTACAGTTGAGAGTTTTATATTTTCTTTATGTTTACTAGTTGAGCAGCTGTATCAACAATAGCAGCTGTATCAACAATAGCAGCTGTATCAACAATAGCATTTGTAATGTTTTATTTGTTAGGGATCATGTGCAATGGACAGAAGAGGATAAAGAAAATGCACGGAAGAAGGCAAAAGAAAATTCCTGCACACACATTCCTTTAGAGGAACAAGGCAAGAATGCATCCCTGCAAAAAAAAATTTCCGAGTTACATTTGATTGGGGTTAATATTTTTGAAAATATGAAATGTCTTCTCCACACAGGTAAATTTGACACAGAGGCTTGCCAATACTGGGACAAGTTTTACAAGATGCACCAGAAAAAGTTCTTTAAAGATCGCAAGTGGCTGTTTTTAGAGTTCCCAGAATTGCTTCCTTCAGGTGCAAAAAGTCAAACCACAAATGGGTATCTGGTTGATCAGCAGGCATCACACCCGCAACTGACTGGATCCAGCACAGACACAGACACCAGGATCCAGCAACACAACAGACCCACACACAGAAATACAGACACCCCCAGTCATCAGAAGGAGTCCTGTCAGGGAGCAGCACCAGAAGAAACTGAAGCTCTCATACAAACTCCTGCTTTCCCCGGCCAGCATGCATCTTTTAGGATCTTGGAGGTTTTCTGTTCTGTTTTCTGTTCACATGTATTGATTTTAATTCTGATTGTTTTAATATAGATTGTTGCATGTGGACCATTACACAACTGTGGCAATAGTTGGCTGTAAGTTGCTATACTAAAAGTGTTAGATAACAGCACTTAAAAAATATATAACACAATCTAATTAATTTTTTTCACAGGTTGGATGTGGGGTTGGTAACAGCACATTTCCCATCGTTAATTCCATAAAGTGAGTAACTATTTTATATTTCCATATATCCCATTTAATTTAACCTTTTCAACAACATCCATGTGGATCATGTAAATTTTCAGTGCAACACATGTTTACAGAAGCAACATATTCAAATGCACACAATAATGGGCAGTGAAATGTAGTTATCTTTATCATGTTATTGTTATAAGTGCATGCACCATAACACTATCCAGCTACACACCCTCAATCAGCACACAACTGTGGCTTATTGTGAATGATATAACATATTATTACAGGACAAGAGGAAAATATAGTCATTATAATTGCATGAAATGTTCCCATATTGCTTGTACACTTTAACATTGAATGTTGAAGAAAATGATCAATTTGAAATACAAGCTTAAACTTAAATAAAAAATACATGGGGAATTAATCTGTGTATTGTTACGAAATACTTCTGAGAAAAAGGCCTTCTTTTGCTTCTTTACACAAGGACTCCTAGAGGGTGGCCATGAAAATGCTTAATCTGCACTAAAATCAGTTTCTGGTTACGGAAATTGGAAAGAAAGGAATGGTGGGGAGAAGTGTAACACACCGTGAGAGTTTCTATGACAATTTATAATGTGATCGTTTTCAATTTAGCATTGGCCATGAGGACATTTAACACTTTTCACTTTCTGTTTTGGTACTATTTTGTCCATTTGTTTTTTCAAGAAGGCAAATATACAATTTTTGGCAATATGCAATAAGTAAAGGTGAAATCTTGGCTTCCATGAAAGACAAGTTGCAGTTGTACTGTATTTGTAATCGGTTAAGAGTTCTTAAATTGTCTGTTCTGCTTCACAGAGAAACGGACGCATATGTATACTGTTGTGACTTCTCCCCATGTGCCATTCAGCTGGTCAAGGTAAGCTTTGCTAGTATTGTATGAATATATGAACAGTATTGAGGTTGATACATTTGTTCAAAGCAATTCAGACTTATATCACATATATATATATATATATATATATATATATATATATATATATATATACATATACTGTATATTAAACAAAACACCTGCCAAAGCTATATGAAGTCAAACATTGATCATGTGGACAATATGTTGACAGCATTTCCATCATATCAGATTAGGTTTTCCACCATGTCATAAACTGCTAACATATTTAGACAGATTACATGAACTTTTGATGAAGAAATACATTTAATTATTCATTATAAAGTTATTGTTAACGTCAATCTTTTGTGCTTTCCAAAATCTCCATTCAAATTAGTTTTTATAGTTCACACCATTGTTCCCTCACACAATGGGCAACTTTGCCTAGCAGCTACAGCTAAATCAATCAATTAATATGTTAAGAAGAAGACTTAAAGTGGTTTAAGTATAAAATATTATTTTTTGGGGGGCGTGGCAAATAAATAACTCATTTTCATCTGTTCAAATAGTTTAAATCTTGAACTAATATGGGATGTTTTTCTTTTCATATTCTGTAGATTTCCTTGATATCCATTACCAAATTTAGTTGATAATTCCGTGTCATATTTAGTGTAAAAAAGAATGTAAACATTCATTTTGCGAGTACATCATTTATATCAGAAAATTTTACTTAATCTATCATTCTATTGCACAATATAATATAAGATCCCAAAGGAACATGTATTGTATATAATTTATATAATCTAATTTTATATATCTATTGGATTATGTATTGCAGCATTCCTTGTGATACTGTATGTTAACCTGAATTAGCTTCAGTGCAAAAGTATACTGTACCTACGTATATTTCTTATAAGCAGCCACTTACAGAAAGAGTGCAAAGGTCAAACTCTCACTGCCATTGCATTATTTACGACACATGTGATAGTGAAATCATGGCTAGTTAGTGCTGTGACATTTGTTCATAGTATTATTGTTATAGATGGCTGTAATACAAACACTGTACAGTTGCCGAAATCTATATAAGCTACCATTTGGAAATTGACTTTGTGTGACTATAAAACATTCTGGTATCCAGCCTACTTTATTTTCCTCATGTAGGACCATCCAGACTACCATGACTCTGTGTGTCACGCCTTTGTCCATGACATTTGCGAGGAGAGGGCTTCCTTTCCCTTCCCTCCTCAGAGCCTGGATGTTATTCTGGCAGTCTTTGTGCTCTCCTCCATTCATCCGGAGCGGTAGGTGAAAATTAAAAGACAGAGGAGAGCCAATATCATTTCTTACCTGTCAGGCCCCTGTTTAGCCCTCCACAACCCCTAAAACACCCCTGTGCCCACCATCACATTTAGCTTGGTCTACAGCATTAGTCCTTACAAACCCTAATATATATATATATATATATATATATATATATATATATATAACTGTATTATGTCATTGAGTACAACATATTAACTGTACAGTGGTTAGGTTGACATTTGAGGGATGGCCGGGTTTTGTTAATTGACATTTCACTGACAGACTACAAGGAATTGTGAACCGACTATCTACATACCTGAAATATGGAGGGATATTTCTCTTCCGGGATTATGGGAGATTTGACTTCTCACAACTCAGGTTTAAGAAAGGTGAGCCTCCAAATAGTAACACACACCTGAATACAGCAATTGTATCTACTTAACCTAATTGGTGTAATATTCTCTATACACTGCTGTGTGTGTGTGTGGAGTGTTTTTTTTGACAATTTAATGTATTTAATCTTTACTTGTTTATTAACCTTTTAATCTCTTATAATCAGGACGGTGCTTATCAGAAAATTTCTATACAAGAGGAGATGGAACCTGCGTGTACTTTTTCACTAAAGGTATTTCTAAACCATGAGATTTCCTTCTCCTCACTTACAGGACCATAACTACTTTTGAGGACACTGGGCGATGTCCTTGGTATTTCTTTCTGGGAATTTTGAGGTTTTAGGAACTTTGGAGGAGTTAACACCTGGGCGGGTATTTGTGGGTATTGGAATATGTTTTATATTTAAAGATTCTCCATATGGATTCAGAGCATTAGTGGCAGCAAAAAAATGATTTGCCTTGTAAAGATATAGTGGAATAATGTTTACCCGAGTAGATAATGAAGTCACTCTGCCTCTGTGGCGTTTGAGACTAATGCAGAGGAAATAAAAAGGCATTTATTTACATATGTATTCTTTTTTTTTTTTTTTTACAGAAGAGATTCATGATTTATTTTCCATTGCTGGACTGGAAGAAATTCAGAATCTGGAGGACCGACGACTCCAAGTGAACAGAGGAAAGAAAGTTGCAATGCACCGAGTTTGGATGCAGAGCAAGTACAGGAAAGGATATCCACCTCCACCATCTTAACTTCCCACTGTGCACTGGTCTATTCATTCATTTTTTGAACTGTTATAACCAAATGAATATGTGTACTACAACAAAACTATGCAATAAACACTTCGACTGAAGCTATGTTACCTGGTTTTGTATACTGAAGATCACTGTATTAATATCTAGAGATGACTATATCAATTTCATTTTGTAAGGTCCAAGCGGAAAATGGAAAACTAGATGAACTTTTGAATTAATTGGTATAATTGGTACTTATTTCAGAATTTTGATATAGCACCTCATAATGTTGACTTATATACTTGTTCTTTTTTGGTTGAAATGGGCTTCCGCGACCAGTTGATATCGTCCAACAGTAATTTAATATCTTCAAAGGAAAAATGGCAGATATTTATTTTTTGTTTGCTCCGAACATCATCATTTCCGGTGATTTTTTCACCTGTTTACAACTTTTACCTAAAATGTAGTTATGCATGGTTCAGGCGTGCAGTGTATATACACTTTAAAAGTAGACTTTATGTGGTCGTTGACGTTAAGAAAAAAATGTAACATCCTCGCGATAAGAAATGTGCACACGATTTATGACGTTTCATTGGCAACCACTTGAAGACGGAGAGGTGGCCCCGGAGCCAGGACGCTCTGCTGTGGTGTGAAGAGGTTTGTGCCCCAAAAGCAGATCCTAATTAGACACTTTCTCTCAGTGGTAGTCACCGTGTCCATGTAAAACGAACTGTGGCATGTCCCGACGATCAATTTCACAGCCTTTGTGGACGATTAACCGTGTGCGCTGCAGTACCAACACACGAAAAGTAGCTTGATGAGTGTCCAAAGTAGTGGAAGTTTGGAGGGGACGCCATCTTTGGTCCCAGCTCTCCACGTCCCCAACACGGACTGTGTTTTCAGCAACATACCACGGCAGTGGTGAAGGCCCAGGAAGGTATTGATTCACGTATTAAGGCGTACGTGTGTTTTCTGCTTGCTCCCTTTTAGTCATTTTGTGCAGGGCGAACAGGAAATGGTGTTAAAACGACCGAGCAGATCGTGGTGGCAAAACCAGCTCTTGCTAGCTAGCGTTCCACTAACGCGTCAGCTCCGGAGTCAGTGGAGCCGTTTGGCTAGCTGGGAACTTAGCACCGGAGACACGGGACCGTCGGGCTACGACCAGGCTCGTGCAGCAACCTATTGACAAAACGTGCATAATGGCGATAAACCTGTACGTGAGCAATACGGGGTAGCCGCTGTAATCGGCGCATCCTTCTTTAAGCACACTGCCGTTGCATGAGCGGACCCTAGTTAACTTACAGATGGATGTAAAATGAATTAGTAGCGTTAAATGCACGGAGAAAAATCTAGCTTTTTTTGGGGTGACGGTGAACGTTGTGCCACCGGATAAGTTAGGTGTTAGCCATCCTTTGTGTGAGACGTTAGGCTGTGGCGTTTCTCTACCAACAGTAGATATATGTAACGTTAACTTAACGTTACATGTGTGACTAACGTAAATCATCACCCTAACTGCCTTGGATCGGCCGATGGTCTTTGACAGTATGGCAGACCATAATGTAAGCGTTAGGTGTAGTTATGCTAACGCCGCCGTGTTGGAGGGTAGGTAGCCTTGTTTGACCTTTTTTATTATCGCTAACTTAACGATAGAGTAAAGACCACCATGTTGCACTCGATGTCGCGTGGGATACAGGCTGCTAACCTACATGCAGCCAAATACATGAAGCTTATTTAGTCTTTTTAGTGACACAATGTAGTTGTCACTTATGTTTATCACACCGACTTGTTCCCTCAATAGTTTCCACTGGATAGTGTGATGAATGAGGACTTTTACTTAGCTTTGACCAATGAGGTAGCTTCTAATTGTCTCAGTATTCATGTTTTATGCATTGATTTAGATGAATTAAGAAATGTTGTCTACATTTGTATGACACTGGTACATATTGGACATTGGTAGACTATTGTTGTCTGTGCTGTTGCTTAAATGCCCAATGAGTTAACAGAGGTAAGTAATCCAACCCAATGTATGCTGGAGATTTTTTATGACTTTCCAAGTGTCTGCCTTTTTAAACAGGTGGTCAGTCTGTTCAGCAGCACAGAGTTAAAATGACATCCTCAGCAAGAGTTGTAAGGGTTCAACCACATGTTCCTGCAGGGGCTGGAATATAGATAATAGTTATGCATGAGGCCATGGTGTTTGAGACAAAGGGAAATCCTTGTGGAAAACCACACAGCTGATCTGTAGTTGTGATAGGAAACTGGCATTAACAATCTGGGTGAAAAGTGAGGTGTTTTTATGGAGGCATCTCAGACCAGCTAGAATAAGATTGTCCTGGAAAACCAGCAGCTACAACACCACCTCCCTAAAGATTAGGGTTTTTTTTATAGGTACAATCACATAATTAAACAATAGATTAAACATGTGAAAAAAATTGTTTCTCGTGAATATATTGCAGTGCTAACTCACCACATGAGTTAAACTATCCATCCAAACTGTATTGAGGTGAAAAATGTGCTATTCATTTTTAATAGTTGCAAGTGAGAAAACTTGTCTATCTATGTCTTGGTGATTTACAGGGCTGAATATTTAGCACTGCTGTATACTCATTGCAAAATAGTGTTGCTTGTTCATCTAGTCATTAAAGACGCCTGCAGTAGGTCACTACTTCAGCAAAATAGACTGCAAATTTGATATGATTTGACCACAGACACAACATGGGAAATGTGACAAGCATACTGAGTCTCTGAGATGCTTTAGGAAGAGGAAATGGACCCGTGCCTGACTGTAACTAAAAATTCACATTTTTTAAAAACCCGCGTACGCAAGCATGGGAGAGTTTGTGCCTGTTAATGTGATCTTTAGGTGTTATCAAGCCAAAGTGTGTTGGCAAAAGTAAATATATACGTTTAACTCCTCCATATTTGATCACCGCTTCATCGTATGTGGTTAATGTGTAGTGCAGATAATGACGAGAGGTTTCTGATAAACAATTTAGGTTGGAAGTTGGGGAAAAACATGTTAATACAGGGGAATGTATTTCAATAAACCACATCATTATTTTAGGTCCAATTACAACTTGCATGCACATCATAATTATGATTCATTGTGCTTATCTTGCAATTATATGCATCTAATAATTAAATTATATAAATAATAAATAACTACAGAATTTGGCCTACGTATCCTTTGCGTCTGTGCTGCTAGAATTGTCACTTCCTTGCATTTCAGCGTACTACTTCTAATGATGTACAGAGTATCATAGCAGTCATAATTGTATCAATAAATCTGGTTTTCAGCCCATGTAGCACAGTTTAAGTTATCACTGAATACAGACAAGTGACCAGAAGGTTAGTTATGCAAACATTCTGACAACATTTGCCCAAAACTATCCCCATTTGAAGATGCAATGGAGGCTTTTCTTTATCTATGCTGCTGATCATATTGTCATGTTATAGTTGGTGGGTCATTGCTCCTTAGCTGTAGCTAGATATAAGCCTTATTTGTGTGTGTGTGAGTGTATGTGCCTTTTTGTGGGGGGTCAACTTCGGGATCTGCTGAAATAGTTGCACGTCAGTATTATTTAGTGAGTCAACTGTATCTTACTGTTACGACACATTCCTCAGTGGCTTAATGTTGTACACTGAAATGGGCCTTTGTGCTGGCTGCTGCATTATAATGTATAACTTAACAGCTGCCATCCATCCATCCTCTGCCACTTATCAAAGGGTCACTTGGGCAGCAGGGTATTCCAGACTTCCCTCTCCCAATCAACCATCCCCAGCTAAGGTGTTCCCGGGCCAGATGAGATGTATATTCACACCAGCCTGTTTTGGTGCTTCCTTGGGGCTTCTTGCCAGTTTTAGCAGACAGTATTTTGGTTTTAGAGGCTAAAATCAATGGCTTTTTGTTTATCTATTGTTAAGGCTGTCGGGACACTGCGACTTGTATGTGTTTGGTTTTATCATTTGCATATGTCAACAAAGTAGTTGTATTGTATACAAAAGTAGTATTGACTTTCTACATCTTCTCCTTGTTTATTGCATAGTACATTCGTTAATTCTGTGGGTTTATAATATGTTGTACATAAAGGACCTTCTCAGTAAGGCTGCAACTATTTTCATCATAAATTAATTGGAAAATCTTTTAATATATATATTTGGATGATATCATGCCATCTCTAGTTAGTATGGTGTATTTTAGTCATATAGTGAAGACGTAACTCCATATTCTGCTGTTGTGTGGCTTTAAATACATGTTAAGGGTTAGCATGTTTTTTATATTTTATTTAACTAATCTTTTGTTGACCACAAGTTTGCTCTGTTCCCAGCTGTTGTGATTTTGTTGTTATTGAGATGAATTATTCAATCAGTTAGGTTCTCCTCCATTTAAATTGATGCCTTTTTGTAGATTCAAAATGGTTGTCATTTAAAGCACAGGTTTAGTGGGCAGACCCCTCTGAGTCAGCAACAACACTAAAGCCCAGGGAGCTCACGTAACAGTCCCACAGGAGCACGGTATTCATCAGTGCCTAGCATTTGAAACATTGCTCCTGGACTCTCAGGATAATAGGGTTTGTGGGGCCGAGATTCCTTCTGGACGTCTACTCTGAATTTTGAGTTTCATAAACTATTTAAGTGTCTATTATTTGTTTGTAATATTAAGCTGAAGCCGGTCTTTGTCATACCTCTAGGGATTATCCATGAAGATGGTCTGACCTATATTCTGGTCTAGACTAGTATGTTATCACCTGTGATGGTTTGAGACTGTATATGTGACCAAATAAGTCACCTTTTATTTTAACTCTGCTCTCAATCTCATTGCGACTGTCATCTGCTTTTGAGTGGGAGCATTTAGAGACTTAAATTAATCCAATCCTTGAATAACAGACATACTTTGAATTTTTGCTAATCCTCCCAGGCACCATGGAGGAGCTGCACAGCCTAGACCCCCGTAGACAAGAGCTGCTGGAGGCACGCTTTATGGGCGGGGTTGGCGGTAGCACAGGAGGCAGCACTGGCAGCACAAGTGCAGGAACCAAAGTGAGTGAATATTGTTGTTGGTACATCATAATTGATCCAAATAGTGTTTTTGTGTCTTATCCCAAGTTCTTTTTTTTCATTTTTTTTCAGGGATTGACTAATAATGAATGCTCAAATCAAAGTTATGGAAGCCTTGGATCCTCAAGCGACAAGGAGTCAGAGGTACACTAAACTATTGGCACAAACTATTAAAGAATAATCACTTCTAAATCCGTTAATTTATTGTATAAGTAAATGTTGTTCTTGCATATTGATGTAGAGCTGTGCAATTAATGAGTGAGATTAGAGGCCCTGTTCAGATCTTGTGTGTGTGTGTGTGTGTGTGTGTGTGTGTGTGTGTGTGTGTGTGTGTGTGTGTGTGTGTGTGTGTGTGTGTGTGTGTGTGTGTGTGTGTGTGTGTGTGTGTGTGTGTGTGTGTGTGTGTGTGTGTGTGTGTGTGTGTGTGTGTGTGTGTGTGTGTGTGTGTGTGTGTGTGTGTGTGTGTGTGTGTGTGTGTGTATAAAGATTCTCATTTTATGAATAACTAGATAATAAATGAATCAATACAGGCTTTACCCGTAACTAGGTTGTAAGCACAATCTTCAGGTTACAAGTTTTTGCTGCTCTTTTTCACGATGTTCGTCTAAAAATCTTGTCTTTCTCATTTTGATAGGGGTCAGACGTGAAAAGAGGTAGTTCTCCTGCTTATTCGGTAGGTATATTTGACATTTTAAACTAAAGTTATTCTAATATGAGCTGTTTGAATTTTCTACCACTCAACATAAAGACTGGACAAAACTGACATGAAAGTGTAATGAGAGCAATCACAAGAGGAAAAGTACAGCCTGTTATTCTTATTGCTAAAAGTCATTTGATTCAGTGTTGGAATAAATGCTTAATGTAGGCTCAGTTTATTGCCAACTTGATAAGATATAAACAAGTCTAAAGGTCAAAACAGCCTTTTTGTGTCGTATTTATGACCGAATAAATAAAAGAACATTGAATATTAAACGTGAAGAATACAATTTCTCTTTCAGACACCAGAGAAAAAACAGTCGGAAACGCCCAGAGGCAGAAAAAGGAAACCTGAGATCCAATCAGAGAGCAGCCAAGGTGAGTGTCTTTGTGTTAAACTCGTTAAATTTCCTCTCTTGCGTACATTATATCTTAGAAATATTCAACCTTAAATTCCCTCTTTCCTTTCATAGGGAAATCAATTGTCCGAGGACCCAAAATAAGTGATTATTTTGATGTAAGTTTTCATACATTTAAAGGTGTTGAGTCAGTAATATGCGCTTCATTAGTCTTTTAACCATTGAAGCAAACTCTAATTTCCTGTCTCTAAAATGAATACTGTGATACAGTAAAGAACCACAGTGGATCTGCTGTTATCAAATGTTTGGCTGTGATGTCACCTTTCCTCTCTTAACCTTTTAGTTCCAGGGAGGAAATGGGTCCAGTCCTGTGAGAGGTCCCCCACCAGTGATTCGATCGCCCCAGAACTCACATTCCCACCCTGCTCAGGGTATCGCTGTAAGTAACACCTCAACTTGTACTCAAAATCTCTTTGCTGCTCCTTTTGGTGTTGCCCTGTCTTAGAAGAAGGACTCTCTTCTGTTGCAGGTTATACAAAATAGCCCATCTCCTACTAGTCAGTCTTTTGGCGACCACATGGCACATCCAAAGCAACTAGCGGATAGATTTGTTCAGGTGAGGGGGGTGATTGTGTCGTGACGCCACCATCTCTTTGTATTTGCTCTTCAATGTTTTGTTCTGGGCAGCTTTTTAAACAACTTCCTTGATTGTATTCCACTCTAGACTGACCTCACAGTGTTGAAGTTGGCTGCCCTTGAAAGCACTAAGAATCTGGACCTCGAGAAGAAGGAGGGGAGAATTGATGATTTGCTACGGGTAATTGAGGAAGTCTCCCTCTGTTTACTACTGTGCACAAAGGCCTGACTGGGCTGTGATGTTACTTGAATGCAAAACAAATTGGACCATGCTTGCCAAAGTAATGTTTGATAATAGAACAGACTTTAATTTGTTTTGATTTTCAACATTTCAACAGATTTGAAATAATTGGTGGATTGAAAGAATAATATAATTTGGGCAGCTATTGATTTTAGTTTTTTTTTTTCTCGCATCACAGGCAAACTGCGATCTCAGGAGACAGATAGACGAACAACAAAAATTACTTGAAAAGTACAAGGAACGCTTGAATAAATGCATCACTATGAGCAAGAAGTTGCTCATAGAAAAGGTAAATGTATTGTTTTTCTTAACCCTTTATGAACACTCAACATGCCTTGTATGTCTGCAAACCTATATAAATATATTTCTTAATTGTTTTTCAGAGCACCCAGGAGAAGCAGGCCTGTCGGGAGAAAAGCATGCAAGATAGACTTCGTTTAGGTCATTTCACTACAGTGAGGCATGGAGCGTCATTCACAGAACAGTGGACTGACGGCTATGCCTTCCAAAACCTTGTGAAGTAAGAACCCTTTCTAGTGAGCTTGTCTCTTATGGATCATGATGTTTTCTAGCTGATTATATAATTATTTTCTTGTTGGTAATATTTAGTATTTATTTATATTTGAGAGAAACAAGCTATTTTTTTAAGAAACGCTACTGTCACAGTGAAGCACACTTTTATATATATTATTTAAGTGTTTGACAGCTTCTCTGGAAATTTCTCACGACTAACCCTGAATATTCTAAGGATCGGCCCAAACGGGTGGGTCTGATTTAATTTCTGGTGCAGCCAAAAAATAATGCAACTTTTATATTTGCTGATCGTGTGTATCATGGTGACAAATGAAGTATTTTGATATGACGTTGGATTGGAGCATGTGTACTTGTATATACTATAGTGTCTTGAGTACCTTTTTCTTTTTTAAAGGCGCTATACAAATAAAATGTAGTATTTTATAATAGCACTGCTTTCCATCTGCAGACAGCAAGAGTGCATAAACCAACAGAGAGAGGACATTGAGAGGCAGAGAAAACTTCTAGCTAAGAGGAAACCTCCATCCTCTAGCAACTCCCAAGCACCAACTACAAACTCGGAGCCAAAGCAACGCAAAACCAAGGCAGTGAATGGAGCAGAAAATGACCCCTTTCTAAAACCCAGCCTACCTCAGCTGTAAGTTCATGCCTTGTATAAATCACAGATATCAGACCAGCCATTCAAATGCAGTGTATAACATCTTTGGCTTGATTCTTTGGCATAACCTACTGTTGTAAAGCACGTTTTATTTCTCTCTCTCCTTCCTGAAAGGCTGACACTAGCGGAGTACCATGAACAGGAAGAGATCTTCAAACTGCGACTTGGACATCTCAAGAAGGTTTGCCCAATGCTGAACCTGCAGCTACATTAAAAACTTTATTTAACGTGTTTTCCTGTACATGCACGTATGTATTCCTAATTTCACAAGATTCACAATTTATCCAGGACCAGGAATATAATAATGTTAAATGGCACTTTTTATATGGTTTACAAGTTAAAACCTAATTGGAGTCGGTCACTTTTGAAATCTGTCTTTTAATGTGAAGATAATAAAACAAATTCAGCCTGATTGTACTGCTTCCAGAGCTGAACCACTGTTCCTTTTGTGTGAATCACTTTAAGGATGGAGCGAGCCTATAGTTTGTTGATGTATTCATTGTTTTCACCATGAATACGCGATATAGACAGCTCCAGACAGACTCCGTATTAAGTCAAGCGTTAAATATTTAATTCAGAACTAGTCAGCTGTGTACAAGAGGGTTTTGATGAGTTCCTCTCTTTGTAGTCAGAGTTTTGAAGTTCCTTCTGTGCTTTTGTGTATTTGTGCTTGAATCATTTATAGGAAGAAGCTGAGATCCAGGCGGAGCTGGAGCGTCTGGAGAGAGTGCGCAACCTTCACATTCGGGAGCTGAAGAGAATAAATAATGAAGACAGTTCACAGTGAGTCTGACACAATTTCTTTCACAGTTACTGCATTGACAGTGGAACATGATGTACACACAAGGCCAGAATCCTCATCCATAGTGGCGATATTAAGCTTTCTTATCCTTTTTTTCCCCTCACAAGTCATGTATTGGCAAAGCTTATGCTGAAAGATTTGTCAAAGAGACATCCAGCTTTAATTTTGATTGTGTTCTGTGTCGTTTTTTTTCTATCCGAAGATTTAAAGATCATCCCACGTTGAATGAACGATATCTGCTCCTACACCTTCTGGGAAGAGGGGGCTTTAGTGAAGTTTACAAAGTAAGTCATGTTTATATCAAACGTCAAAGCAAAATAATACTTTTTAGCAGCTTTTCAAGTAGATGCTAACTTTTTTGTGCATATGTTGTGCAGGCTTTTGACTTGATTGAGCAACGATATGCTGCTGTGAAAATCCATCAACTTAACAAGAACTGGAGAGAAGAGAAAAAGGAGAACTATCACAAGTATGTTGGCCCATTTAGAAATACTGTATGTAATCTCACCTGCAGCATACAATGATTAGTATTTCAAATGCTGTCATACTTGGACAAGCTTTTCTGATGTCTTTACTTGCAGTGTATTGTTATTCCTGTCTAAGTCCGAACACCAGGCTGTCAGTGCAGAATACAGCACCGACACCTCATGCTTTAGTTGCTATTGAAAGCATAATTATCTTCCCCTCCACAGACATGCATGCCGAGAGTACAGAATACACAAGGAGCTGGACCACCCAAGAATCGTGAAACTTTATGACTACTTCTCACTGGACACAGACACGTTAGTGCACTTGATCCATTGTTTTGAATGCATCTCCAGCACTTTTAAGTTGGTTTCTGTTAGATGTGGGCCCTAAATCTTAATTATTTCCCCCCATTCATTAGGTTTTGCACTGTCATGGAGTACTGCGAAGGCAACGACTTGGATTTCTACTTGAAACAGCATAAGCTAATGTCTGAGAAGGAGGCACGTTCTATAGTCATGCAGATTGTGAACGCATTAAGATACCTGAATGAAATCAAACCCCCCATAATCCATTACGACCTTAAGCCAGGTAAGTACGTGCTTCTGGACAAAGGACTCATCACATATGTGTTGGTCTACATCTAATCAGCTTGTGCAAACTGAGCGACAGTCGAGTGGGTTAAAGCAAAGCAGTCATCAAATTAATGGTATGCCATTTCTTCTTTTGTGCTGACTTTTACTTTTATTTCAAGGCAATATCTTGTTGGTGGATGGGACAGCCTGTGGTGAAATCAAAATCACTGACTTTGGTCTGTCAAAAATCATGGATGATGACAACTATGGTGTGGATGGGATGGATCTGACATCACAGGGTGCAGGGACCTACTGGTGAGTCTAAATGTTCGACATATACATATATCACATTCAGTATAAGAACATTCAGTGTAGAAATACCCCGTTCAATTATTCACTTAAAGTTACTGTGAGCAACTTTTAACTGGTTATGAAACAGTCTGAATTTAATACTGATCTACCTAATAAGTAAATGAGACCATCAGCGACAAGATTTAGTATTTCCTAATGTTTGATCGGTACCAATGGGTACCGATGCAAAATCTGATGAACTAATGGTTCATCCAGAAACTCCTTCAGCTCAAACTCCAGTGGGCCTTCGGCAGCAACCACCACTATCGTCCACAGGGAGCCCCAAAATATGATGATGATATAAAAAAGATCTAGCAACATTTGTTAAATAGATGTAATGGAGTACAATATATGCATAAATGGGTGCTCAAGTAAAGGATAAGTATCTAAACATTGTACTTAATTACAGTACTTTCAGAGTAAATGCGCTAAGTTGCTTTCCATGAAACTGTTTCTTTTATTTTGGCCAGGTACTTGCCTCCTGAATGTTTTGTGGTTGGCAAAGAACCTCCAAAGATCTCCAATAAGGTGGACGTGTGGTCTGTCGGTGTTATCTTTTTTCAGTGTCTGTATGGCAGGAAGGTAAGGAGGGCAATAAAGATTCTTCCCTTGAATGTTTTTGTAATCTCTTGCATGATTATTAAGAACTGCTTCTACTTTTCGTAGCCCTTTGGCCACAATCAGTCACAACAGGACATCCTGCAGGAGAACACCATACTGAAAGCTACAGATGTTCAGTTCCCTGTCAAGCCTGTTTCCAGTAATGAAGCAAAGGTAGATGAACTTGCTTAGAAAGAGGACACAGACATTTTAAAATAAGTTAGGTATTATGAATGAAATAATATCTTAAAACAGCTGATTGACCTGCACATTTTTAACACTGTTCCCCCCAGGCCTTCATAAGGCGGTGTTTGGCATACAGGAAGGAGGACCGGATCGACGTTCACCAGATGGGAAGCGACCCGTACCTGCTCCCTCACATGCGAAGGTCAAGCTCCTCTGGAACTCTGCAGATAAATGCTGCTGGCTCAGGACCTGCCTCCTCCAGTATCATCTCATACTGACAGCATCGTACTGTGACGAAAAGGCAAACTGGCTCAGTTGCTCCCAAATCCGCAGAGCTTCTCAGAGGCTCTTGTGGGAGAAGGAACAGCCGGCAACAGGAGGAGCAGAACACTGGTGGGGAGATCTCACCTGGCCTCGTCTGACCTGCGCCAGGCTTCTACTTGTTTACCAGGGCTTGATCAGTGGAGGGACAGTGAGGGGATGTTTTAAAAGGACATGGGTAAAAGGATCTTTTGGGGGTCCGATTAAAGCACTGATACTGACGACGTACCTTGAAGAAAATGTGACTGGATGCTCTGTTCAGATGTTGCAGATGGAAAAAGCCTTAAAGGGCCGAAGGGACACTTGGCAGCCCACCGTTTAGATTAAATAACATGGTCCTGCTAGGGTGCAAATGATTCAGCTGCTAGAAGTTAATTTACTGGTGAGGAGGGGACAGTCGTCTTTATGTAGAACTACAAAGATTTCACGAATGATTTGGCTAAATGTTTTGTTTATCCACAAATCTTAGGCTTTAATTTGAGTTACTTAGCCATGAGAATGTAATGTGTGGCATCTAGTGACATGTAGGTTGGGACAGCGTACTTACGTTTAATGCACAAGTAACCAAATGTAGAAACAGGATAATGTATAAACTCCTATGCAGGAATATTAATTAATAGATAAATTGGAAAATGTATATGTTGTACAGGTGAATTTTAAAACTGTAACAGCAACGTGTACAAAAAGTTAGAATTTCCCCATGCAAACTAGTATTTCATTTTGCTGCTTTGTTGCTCTTATTTTTTTCAAGGGCTGTATGTTCCACTTTGGGTACAAATTGTACAGTTCTGCTAAGAGTGAATAATAAATGCCAGGAAATGTTTTTCCCTCCCAGTGAATAGTCCTGTAGAATCGGTCTGTTCCTTCCTAAATTAACACATGATAATATGATGCTTGGTGCAATTTCCATTGTCTGAGTACACTGACACATTGTGGCTATGTTTGGTACTGCATTGTTACAGGGTGGACCGAGGATGCTCAACATGAACCATTAAGAGCTGAAAACAAAGCAGCGACCAAAGGCTGAGATAGAGAAAATACATCAGTTTAATCAAGGTAACAATATCGATTTATGAAATCAAAATATTTTTATGTTTAATGGCTACAGCAAGCAAACGTGCTTTTCCAAAGGAAAATCCCCAGTAGTATAAGTTACTACCCCACCTTCCCCTAAAGACTAAGCTGTTCACAGAACCACTGAAAGGTCACGGTGGCATTTTCTTTTCTCTTTTGTGGTAGATTGCAATGTTTTTCTGCATTTCCTCTGATTCGAGGGGCTGAGCTGTAATATGAACGTTGTATTAAGTAGTAGACCTGCTGATTGGGACCATTTGGTGTAGGTGTAATCTCAGCTGTGTCTGAGCCCCTATTGCAGCTCGATGGATGCTCTCTCACTGACGGCTGTCGGGGCCAACTGAGACTCACTACTGTCATTTTGATTGTAACTAGCGGCAAGAAATGGAAAGGATGAGTTGCAAAGAATATTGAGGGTAAGTTCAGGAAATGAAAATTACCATTGTGACACTTGAAGTGCTGTGCAGTAATTTGACCACTAAAAAATAAATAATGCAACTGACTTCCAGTTCAATAATAACCTGTTTCCCCACATATTTGACACTTTGTCTTTCAACCAAAAAGCCCACATTTGTTAACAATTATTAAGTAATGAACTATTTAAAAAAACCTCCGCTGCCCGACACAGTCACGCTTCATATGGAGACGACAGCACATGGATCCAGTGTCACCGAGGAGCTTGTAGAACTAACTGTAGGAACAATTTGACCAGTGAGTTGTGCAGCTTATGGCTATATTGTGTTAAGAGCAAGCTGACCACTCTAATCGTTGTGCTCTGCTAAGATGAGTCTGCAGTCATTGTGATATTTATTGATTCAGAGGTGGCCACTGATGATGGGATGGGGCTTCTGGTCAGTGAACTGTTCATTTGGATAGTGGAGGAGGGATATGTGGTACTGGTATGCAGTGTCATAGCAGGAGATGCTCTAGCAGTGATTGGTGGAAGAACAAGGTCAGGTGGAGGCCGAGCTACACCCGGCAGGGAGAGAGATGGAAGACCTGTGGAGCACAACACAATCAGAGTAGAATAACCCACCTCAAATGTGCAACATTTAAGTGTATATTAATTGTTCTTATCTATGTTGGGATGTGGTGGCTAACTACCTGTTTTATGTTTAACCATAAATTGCAATATTTCAAAGAGGAAGAGGTTAAATTAACTCATTGTTGAATCACATCTTAAAATGCCCGTGAAAAGACCAAAACCAACCCCGGCCTGTCTGGCACTTGGCCGTCAGCCCATGTGTTACTACTGAAGTTATATCTTTAACAACACGTTAGCAATAACTCATTTAAAAAATCTGTAAGATTATTCCTTAAAATGTCTTATGTATAGCAAACACTAGTCAGAATAGTGCATTTGTTATAATTCATAATTGTCATAAAAAGTCATACCATAGTATGTCATTAAAAGTCATAGTATAGTTTGTCCTAAAAAAAAATATAAAGTCATAGTATATCATGAAAGTCATCACATAGCTTTGGTGCCACACCTAGGAAACTAACCTGAAAACCATTCCCACAAACCTGGTCGCGTGGCGGCAGGTTTGACTGACAGGGAGCGCTTTGTGAGGAGGGGGCGTGGCTGGTAGTGTTTACAAATGTTATTGTCACACGGTTTGTTCTTTCTTTTTTTTTTACTGAAACTGCAATAGTCAACCTGACATGAATTCAAACAGAATATGTTGAGTCAGATATTAGAGTACCTGTCTGTAGATTGCTCACAAACGTGGTCGGGTTAGAGCTGACTGACACACCGGTGAGAGCCTGCTCTAATCCAGTGGAAGCAGAAGAAGACACGGCAACAGGAATGGTCGGGATGACAGCCGAGAGATGGACCTGGTAACCACAATGACGTCATCTCAGTAAATGTTGACGAGATCTGGAAGCAATTATTGTAATTATTTGTGTAAGATGCTGAGCTACCTCTTTGAAGCCATCTGTAGGTGAAGTAGCCGGTTCACTGGGAGTCTGTGCAGGGAAACTGATACCCTTGCCCTCTAAAAATGGCAGCGTCGGTATCCTGTGCAGGTAGCCATAGCCAATCCCACACCCTAGACTGGAGAGACAGAAATACTGAGAGGGGAAATGTCCAAACATTTCACAGCGGCCTTAAAGGTGACGTGAAATTGATTTCAGGGTGTTTTTTTTAAACCAAAAACAACTGAAGATAATCTCCACAAAACAGTCAAGCTAAAAGAGAAATTCTGGACTAGAAAGGAAATTGCATATGAACCTAAAAACCCAATACATATATTTCTAGTTGTGAACATTGTTCTGACCAACACCTAAAGATTTCATCAGGTGAAATCAAGACACATTTATTGTTAGAATCCTGGATTTGTTTTGCCATATCGGTTTGATGTATATATATATGTATATGAGGTGTATGTGAGTCATGAAGCAAATGTTGAGGGACAGATTTGTACCTGAAACATTGATATACATAATCAAACTGTACAGGGTTTGCCTTTGCCAAATGAGCCAGTACAAAGGGTCTCGTAAGTACCATAATTTTAGTAAAAATCAGACATGCCTGCCGTCTCCGCCCCAATCACAGTTCGGCGTGATGACCACCTCGCGGCAGTTGTCCGTATCTGTGTTGTAAACATACAGCTTCAGCTCCTTCCCTTCATGGGTTTCCACCACGGAAAACAGATCTTCACTCTGTTTGGAGGAGCAGAGATTCACTGCAGGTCAACCTGTTGCCGACATCGGGTCAACGTTACTACTGATCTGCAAAGCAAGTACCTCGTTCATGACGGTGTCGGCTCCTATAATGTAGTCAGCGTGAGCCCTCAAACCAGCCAGGGCTGCAGGGGAGTTTGGCTCCACTTCCTAGACTCATACAGAACATACGGTGTAAACATAATCGGTGATGGACAACAATACTTTGTGAAAACAAGGCTCACGTTTATCTTTGAATGTTATTTTACACTTCTGCGGCATTACTTTTAAAGACAACGTTTGCAGTTATGCATGTTGCATGAATAAAAGACTCATCATTTTGCCAAATCTGTCCATCTCATCAGACCTGCACACTCACCAAAACATGCCAAACATTTTCATTTGCTCCTTGAAAGCTGCAGAAGCGAATGCTGACTCCCAGAAGCCCCTGGCCGGCCCACATGTTGCTGGGTGTGACTGTTGCCTTCCTCACTGCCAGTGTCTTGCTACTGTACAACAGCACCTTGATGGGCTTCTCCATGTTCACCTTCAGCAGCTCTTTTAGGGTGTCGCTGTCCTTGTTCTTGCAGAGATCAAAACATGCGATCATCTGTCATAACACTTGTTAAAGCTCGTCCAATAGCTGCAGCAACTTTTTATTATTGCAATCATACTACACTTACCAGTCTAGTGTCACAAATGGAAATGATGAAATCAAAGAAGGGCTCCAGTCCTGCACGGTGACCGGGGGAATTCTCTTGCACCTGTAATGAAAGCATCATCAAGATGAGACAATAAAACCTTGCAAACTGTAAATTGTCATTTACAATAGTTCTTATTTATAAATCACCATTAACCATTACAGCATTATGGTGTCAATGCTTATTACTGCTTTTCATATATTTACACAGACAGAACACGAGTATAAGACGAGCTCATTCACCAGTAAAATATATTCCCTTTAGAGTTATACATGCCTGATTTTAAAAAAAATCATAGAGTGATTGCAAAGTTCAGGAAATTCACGAGTCTCTCAAAAATCAATTGTTTGAAAGCAGTGGTTCCACTAGATTTTTTTAATTATGTATGTTTTTTTCATTTGAACAGTCTTTGCCTCTGACATCCTGGACAAATGTGGACTAAATGGTCAAAACAAAGAGAAGTTTATTATAAAAATGCTGCCGTAATCCTGTAATTTCCCCACTGAGGGACTAATAAAGGATTATCTTATCTTATCTTATCAAAATGGTAAACAAGTTAAGTTAAGTTAAAACAATTAACTTAAGAATGTTTCCTAATGAAGGCACACACAACCTTCTTCTTGATATTTTTCATAACGATAGTAGCCACACCGGTTATTCTGGCAACACGTAAGGTTACGCATCATGTGATGTTGTTCACTGCGCATGCGTGGACACCACGTCAAGACATGTGAATTGAAGCAGTTTCAAAACAACCTGACACATTCACCGTAGCTAATATCAAAGAATAAGTAAATACACATAGACACATTTACATAAACGAGTAAATCCCACTAAACGACACATTACAGACGTGTTTTTTTATTATTTTAAAGTCAGTTATATTGACTGTTAGCGAAACCCCTCAACACCTGCCGCTGGATGAAGATATGACGTATTAGTCTAGACGCTCACGAGCAGCTAGCAGAGCCCTCCTCTGTCCTCCTGTCCTGCAGCCTGCAGCCTCTCTTTCTGCCTGTAACGTGACACGCTGCGTGGAAACTGCTCTTACTCTGAGGACGTGGTAGCCTTCAGTCCCCCCGCCCGGTACCTCGACGCTCTGGGACCCCCCCATGCTCCCCTGAATGAGCGGTTAGCAGACCATCGTCCGTCCGTAGCAACACTGCAGTGTTTCCTGCGCTTCCTGGTTCCCAACACTTCCGCTTTGGTGCAACCCAACCCTCCGTGGTAGCTGTGTGATGACGGCATGCACGTCTACTGCAAGGGCTTGGAATCAATGTATTAATGATCCAGATGTAGACTATGAATTAGCAAAGGGGTGGAAGACAGAGTTATTTGTGACCGGCCAGGCTGGATAACCTACTGCCTCGGGGCCCCTCATCCTTAGGGGATGTTTTCATCTGCATTTGCACATTTGCACACAACATATTTAACTAGGAATGGTCCTGCTCGTGGGGTTGTGTGAACATCTAGTGTAGAATGATAATGCTTCTAGCTTTCATTGTGTCACATATGTGTTTACTCAACTTGATGGCAGGAGTTGCTTGAATTAGGTGTGTTGAGATGTATTAAAGAATGCTTACCTTTAATTCCCTGGAAGATGAGTAATGAGCCATAACTATAACTTCCTGTCACCGTCTATAACAATTATAGATAACATTATAGCGTAGCAATATCATTGAAAACCTCAGCTTTACTTTTAAATGTAGTTTGTTTTTTTATTCGCATGCGAGCTGCTTTTGATTTGATCGAACAATCACGTCAGAGCAGAAACGAGAGCCGGGGTAGATGTGAGATAAAATTGTCTCCTTGATCAAACGGGGATAATAAAGGATATCATCAGTGCTATGAAGAACATGGGCTCAAGGAGTCGATTAATGTATATGCAGTTGAATATCTCTGTAGTGCAGCAGCTCTTATCAAATAATTTGAAATAAACTTGCACAGCATTGTGATTCTCCTCATCAATCATCAGTTATCCTGTCAGTCTATGCATCCGCTGGAACTCACCTTGATTTGGTCTCTCTGCAGGCTGCACTGGGTGATGCTTTAACGCATCCTCATTTAGGAGAGTCGATCAAGCATCAGTGTGATATATTCTGACAAGAAGACTTTGTTCTTGACATTGTAGTCTGAACCAATATTGTGATTCATATAATCAATTTAGAATAATGAATAATTTACACTTTTTGAACCCTGCAAAAAATCCCCAAATATATTTAACTTTTCAAATTGACACATACAAAAAAAATTATACCATATAATTCTCAAACATAAATGTCATCATTCATTGTTCCCAAACAGATCTTCACATCTATTATCTACTACTAGTGAGAAATAAACTTCACATAGGGACACTTGCTCTTTCAAGAAGCAGATAAATAAACTCTGTATTTCAGCAGCTCTGTATTTCAGAGCTTTCCAGGAAAGCTCTTCCAGATTTATACGTCTTCAAACCTCCTCGGAATTTACAACTAAAGCTGCAAAGTGATGTCTTTTTATTTAGGCATTTATACCACGAGTCTGAGGAGGCAAAGAATACTTTAACAACGAAGTGGCCAGAAATTAAAATGTCCATAATTTGATGAAGATTTATGTGTGTCCCTGTTTACTGTGTGCCCCCCCCCCCCCCCCCCCCCCCACACACACACACACACACACACACACACACACACACACTCACACACTGCAGAGTAAGCAAAGTCACAGCGACACACATCATAAGCTGTTGTTGTCAGGGCTAGTTGCTTAATGTCTGCGAGAGGTCCTTTTTTGCAGGATGAAAGGCTGCTTCCACATGCTGTGTGATGACATAATGTACTCTGCTGTGCTGGGAAGCAGAGATAAAATGCTAACTGAATTAGAAAAGCCAGCATTAAGATGACAAAGCAGCAGAGCCAAACACCAGTGCAAGTAGTTATCACGTCATTATTGTTGTTGTTGTTGTTTATCATTTTGATTTCAGCAACATCAGACTCATGTTTCTTGTCCTGCTCTTCCCCATATAGTTCCCATTCAGAAAAAAAAGGCAGCAGACCACCCTTGAAAGCTTTAGAGCACTAAATTGCTGCCATGTGCTTCGAGGTTGTTCTGTTCATTTAGTATGCGTGATAGCAATCACCACACAGACACTTGGTTAGGTGCAGTGTAATTGCTCCTGGGCTCATGCTTATTCTTTTAGAAAAATGTCCAACGGAGACATTTAGTAGCAGCCTTTCAACTTTAACAAGCGCCACATTAGGTTTACACTCCCCAGCCACAGAGACAGGCAAGTTATAGTCTTCGGACTATTAATCCCCTGCTTAAAATGTACTTTCTGCCAAGATGAATCAAGCCTCGGACACACAGTCAATAAGAGAGGGCTATTTAGATAAGTGTAACCCATTATAATTACTTTACCAGTCAGAAGCCTTAAGGTGTTACAATTGATTCTGTTTTTTAATGTTACGCTGCAATTGCTATTTGAATTTATGAACAAAATGAGCAGATTGCAGTGACACATAAGCACCTTTTACACCAGAACACTATTGACCTTTAAATTGAAGTACTAGAGCAAAAATGCTGCCCATGGTGATTGTTTGTAAATAATGTTGAAAAGGTTAAAAAAGAAGAAGATTGTATTCAGGCTTAATTGCGGATGTGTACATGTGTGTGTTTTAATGGTGTGTTGAGATGAGGAGGGGGAAGGGCTGGCAAGCAGCCCGCAGTCAATATCATCATCATCATTTCATTAGACTTGCCTTACACAATGGGAACGTCGGTATCTATCAGGAAGCTAATGTGGCAGTGATTCCCATGGGCGGGAGATATATTTGGCACTTCAGGAAACCACTGACGAGATTCATGGATATATGAGAGAGGAGTAACACAGCTGAGGAAGGATAGATGGGTGAACGGTCTATTGATTGTGTGAGCCTCCACCTAAATATATTTGAAATGTCCGAAGTAGAAATAAAATGAGATAATAACATTAGAAAAAATGTGTGTGCGTGTGTGTGTGTGTGTGTGCGTTTGTGTGTGCGTGTGTGTGTGTGTGTGTGTGTGTTAAATGGAGGGTGAACAGACTAGTGCAGAGACAGACATTAAGTGTTTCACAGTCTGGTGTTCAGAGACAGGCTACTGCAAAAACAGAACTGCAGCTCTTTATTGTTTTTATCTGGCCTCATCCCTTCCTGATCAAAGTTTAATTATGCTGGTAATTACAATTGATGGAGATACTGATTGTTGATTAAAGTGATGAACCTCTTAAAATGCAATATATGTCTATTAAAACCTCTTCTTTTCAATCTTGATTTGCTATTATATTCCAAATATAACATTTAGCATTTTACCGAATAGGCTGACTGATATATGTATACGTACATACTTTTAGGGGCCAATTATTCATCTCTAGCAGCGAGTTACTATACTGTGACCAACTATAGGAGCTGAAGACCAAGTTTAATTTGTATTCAATTATTATAAGATTCTCCAACACTTGGTTCCAAATGAGCCGTGATATTACCTGTTGGCACGTATAACCGTCAATGAGAAAACAAAAAGAACATTCTCCCATTAGATGTAGGATGAAGTCAGGGGTTAATATTTCTTATATAAATAGTTATCCCTTTAATCCTCAGTTCCCTGTAACTTTACACAGCAGCCAGTGACACCGGCTCTGTAATGATCGCTGCACTGAAGCATGAAACAAAGCAGCAGTCTGCTGTGTGGAGGATGGGGGAGAGTCAGTGAAACAGCCAGTCCCTCCACGGCTGTGGAGAAATAAAACGCAGCCAGGCAGAGCCTTGAAATAGGCGCCTCAGAAAAAAAATGTTAAGAGAGCACAGTCTAATGTGTTTTATGATAAATATCTTAAAAGTGTGAGTAATGAGAGGAGTGAGGGAATTGGCAGGGGGTGCTCGTGAAATCTCAACTGTGAGATGATCAGCCAATAAAGAAATCCTCCAAGGTGATTAATCTGACCAATGGCTGGTGACAGCCAGGTGGATTGAGAAAATATATGAGGAAAAAGAAGGGAAATATGGACATTTACCCAAACGTGTCTCCCACTTTTATACGAATATGATCAGGCCACGATGTTCTCCATATATTTAACTTTATTTGCATATATTTGTTTCGAGGTGGGATACCAGTACAGCTCAACCTGTCGTTTGCAACGATTGATGAGCCGGGACTGGAGACTTTTAATTCCAATGTTCCAATTGTTGTCCTGAAGAACTCGTTGCCAGCTTATAAAGTAAAGGAAAAAAACATACATCATTGTTTTATCACCTAATACTTCATGACTTCTCCTAATTTTATGACAATTGCCTTTCATCATGATTTTGAACTTTTTTGGCAGCACTTTATAAACCAGCAGTATCCCTCCCAAATCCCAGATAATGTAGATTTAATTTGTTCTGTCCTTTAATCAAAATAATAACATGGAGGATATCATACATTTCTTTTTCTGTGAATATATATTTATTTATATATATTTGCTTGTGCATAGTCTATATAATATGTAAAACAATAGTTTCTTAACAGTAATAACAATGCTTCAAGCTCATGTCTAACCAGCCCAGTTTGTGGCTTAGCTATATGTGTAAGTAACGGTATTGTCAATTTAACACATAAGTTAAGGTTGTTCACAATACATATTTGTCCTTTTACAAACTGCAAGAAACAGATGTTCTACAGCTCATGTCTTTATTAGTGCCATGGATACAACAATAATACTTTGCAAATTATGACATAAAGTGCCTACATTGAATTTAACAAGGGATATTTCATCCCACTAATTCAGGAATGTACAATTGTTCAATAAATCATATGACAGCGGCAAACACTGTGCATTTCATTGTTCAAGATAAATAATCAGAGTTTCTCACATTGTTATTCTCAACATAAACATTTTACCATAGTGAACATGTTAAGACAAACAAAATGTGGCATATATTAGTTTTTCTCCATTTAACAGATTATAATACAGACACTCATTCTGTCTGTATAATAAAAGATACCCAATGATTATGGCTCTATCATGAAGAAAGCCCCGGTCATGCTTCCTCCCACATAGAGCCAAGTGTCTGGACGATATTCAGTCAGTGAATCACAATGACATTGCACAGTTACACAAACATAGATTGCACTAAAGTTACGGGCGGTAAATTAAGTATTCTTATATAAACATCTGAACCCATTCATAAGGGAGAATAAGGGCATGTTCATAAATGTACCTCAACCCTTCTTTGGTTCACAAATACACTAAAATAATTCAATGTTGTTCAAAACATTGTGATATTGTACAGCAGGGTTTCCCAATAGGAAGCATACATTACAACTGGAAACGAGCAGCAGGTAACCTATTCACAATTAGAACCTCTGGATATAAATAAAGTGATTCATCTATTACATTCTATACTGTATGGTCGACTTAGATAGAGGATTATTTTCACTGTAAAACTAGGACACATTTGGCACAAAGGCAATGTAACAATACTATACACAATCTACACAAAAATCTCTAAAAACACAGCGATCAAGTACAATGACTGTGTTATATATTTCCACCCATGTAATATCAAAAAAGAAATAACAGATAGGCTACAATGTGGCGGCGCATCTGGCTTGATAATTACATGGACGACATGGAGCACCAACAGTCAGTACATACATAATGCTATAATGTTCCCTACATTGTGCTCTGATACTTGTGGAAAAATATTTTGATAACATTCTGTTTTTACTGACCTTCATGTAGTACAACAGTAAAATAACTTTTTTTTTTATAGCTGCTATAGAAAGAATCATTCAAGTGCTCAGATATTCTTGCTATTCTATATTTACATGAGAAAGTAACCAGTGTAAATCTCATGTAATCGACATTCTTATATGTATTAATTTTAAGTTAATATGGTTTAGCAAGAATACCAGTGTGCTTTTGTGATTTTCTCACAGATATGCCTTTATTACTCAGATAACCTTGTGTGCAGATGTTTGGAATATAAGTCACTGCTAATAAAGACAGAAGAGACAGAGAAGAGACACAAACGGCGTATTATTTCTTGTGCATTGCCAGAGAAGATCTGTAAGCAAAATGCAACGTCTTTATGAGGCAAAAGGGGACATGAAGCCAAGCTCAAGGCTCTACGGAGTCGGACATGTTTGGAGGATAATGGCTCAGGTGCGGCTCTTACAAGTCGTGCCCCAGTCGCTCAATCTCTTCGATCAGGAAGTCGATGTCTGACCTGGTAGCAGCCGGGTTTGAGATGACCATGCGGAAGAAGTTGACCTTGTTTCCTTGCGGCTGGTAGCCCACCATCGTAGTCCCAGACTCCATCATCAAGGCCTTGATCTTTGGAGCCACCTGTTGTGGAAAAAAAACACAGTGTTAATAACATCCACATTCCACAAAGCACCAGAATATGCACACAGAATGTGTCCATGATGTTACTGTGTGAATAGTAGACACTACATGAAGGGAACTAGAAATGTACCCTAAAAAAACAATTGAGTCGTTACCTTGTGTAACCTCTCCCGCCTCTCGTCTCCATCAGGCAAGCCGCGCACACTCGGTGGAATATACCAGAAACACACATTAGTGTGCTGCGGCTGAAAAGAGAAAATGGGAACAACATTTGTAATGAGCGCCGATAAAAAAAAACCCTCCTGTAATTTCAGCTTCTCTTGTCAACTTGTCAGCAATGCAAAACGGTCCAATCAATCCTCGAAGCGAGTTAAGATATGAAATATATTGTCGCAGTTGTTTATCACAAACTAAAAGCAGGTGTTTTGTATAGCAGAAAAGCCCAGATAGTTTATATAATATAGACCGTTTTTTTTTCTTGCTCGTCAGTATCTAATGAATTTAGATTGAGATGAGTCTGACAAATTAGTACAGTGAATACTTCAGTGTTAAATAAAAAAAAAGATTTGCTGGAAATAATGATCTCACCTCTCCGTCGAATACCATCTCGAAGCCCTCTCTGTTTTTTACTTTATTGTAGAGGTGCGCTGACAGATCCAGGCATTTGTCAATATGCTGTTCGAATCCTACTGTTCCCTTTTAGGTCGATCAAAAAAAGAAAGAATACACAATTGTTACCATCACATTGTAGATATGTGACAGCTGGGTTGGTCGAGGCTCAACCAGAAAACAGCTGATGAAATGCACACCTTTGCCTTCCACATGAGCCAGAACTTGAAGATATCGACATGACGTCCACACTGAATGGCCTTGTCCCCCGTGTCGTATGTGACATCATACTGCTTATCTGTCTGGAAGAGGTAACCAGCGCACATGGAGTTGCAGCCTTGTAATAATCCCTGCAATGGACACAGTCGTGGGGAAAGAAACAGTGAGGTTACCAGTTCTCTTATCCTGCTGGTGCAGAAGTGTCTGAGCAGCGAGTGAAAAACACAGTCTCACCCACTCTCTGACCAGAACGGCAGAGCACTGCAGCGGCACTCCCATCATTTTGTGAGGGTTCCAGGTGACTGAGTTGGCCCTGCACAGATATTGAAACAGTAAAAATAGTTCTGTGGGTGGGTGTAAATGTGTGTGTCCAAATTGAAAGAGGCCCCCCTTTAAAAAGGCTGTTTTCCCAACTGCGTTGTTCATCCTTGACATGCTCATGTTTGCTCTTTTACCTCTCCACTCCATTCAGCTTGTGTCTGTGCTTCCTGGACATCAGCAAGCCTCCTCCCCATGCGCCCTGAACGGGACGCAACACGTTTACGACAGTGAGGACACTATCATCTATTACAGCTGCTGATACGTAGACAGCTGATGTTGTTTTTTTTCTGTAAGATCATCCATATTGCCTTACGTCCACATGAAGCCACATGTTGTACTTTTCACAGATGTCTGCAATTTCATTGATGGGATCAAAGGCTCCATAGACGGTGGTACCAGCGGTGGCGTTCACAAACATCGGAACGTACCCCTGCAAACCGAAAACACCAAAAAGACATTCTGGGCTGAATTCAAGTTGTTATGGCATTAGAGAGATGGACTAAAACACTTATTTTTTTCGATTAATGCACCTGCACATACTGCTTTCCCGTTTCTACTAGTCCGGACATCACATTGACTTTGAAAGATTAGTTCCAGGAGTGGTACTTTCGACCGGGGGCACCATCATACGTGAGCAGACAGAAGCAATAACCTTACTGAAATAACCTGGCTTCTCTGGCACAAGCAAACTCCCCTGTTCGGAGGAGTGTTCCTCATTGTACCAGTCTCTGATAGAAGCAAATAAATAAGTCAGGGGGGATGTTGTCTGAGTCACTGTTTGCTGACATTCACCTTTTGCTTGGCCTCTATTACTTTGGCTTCCAAATCAGCAGGAATGACTCTCCCTCTAGAAAAGAAGAAAAAGACATACAACATCCAGATATTTGATCTTTTTCCCTTTTTGATCCGCATGTGGGTTCAGTATATGAAACACACCTCTTATCGGTGTTCAAAAGGATCAGGTTCTCAGTCCCGAAGCCCAGAGCTGCACTGGCTTTCTTGATGGAATAGTGGCTCTGCAAGAACAGAAGTTGGATCATAATTCAGGCTAGATCTACACTAAAGATACTGATTGTCAACCTTTGTGATAAAGGAAAAGTGATACAACGATAGAGTAGACTAACATGCTCTGAGGTGAAGAGGACCAGTCTGGGTGCAGCTGCCATGCCTTTGGTCTTAACTTCAGGGAAGAACTTGTATCTGGCAATCATCACACTGTACATGTTAGAGATTGCTCCTCCTGTAGAGACCAACAGTGGTACACAGTAAGTACGGTAATTAAGTACACATTCGAGATACTTGACCTGAGTATTCTATTTTAAGGTTATGTGCACTACAACACATTTTGGAGGCAATAAACACTTTTTCTCCACTACTACTACATGTATACTGTTTACTTGTTAGATTCAGATTATTAAAATGAAATGTAATCAACAGGGAATTCCATGCATCATTATAGAGTAACTCACTAATAGCACACAGTATATAAGGTGGTTAAAAGTATCTCCACCTTTACAGTCTGCAACATGTAAGAGATGCTTGCACATTAATGCATCAATAGTTAAAATAATTACAAAAATGAGCTTTTATATATTATTCTGAAATACACTGTTCTGCACAACAATTACTTCATTATATTTGGATGTCATCAAATGTTTAAAACTTGAAGCAAATGACGATTTCTCCACTGTGTATTGACAAAAATATCTCTGTATTTCTTCCACCACTGGAAAACAGATGAGTTTGTTTAGAAGTAAAAACTATAAATTAAAAACCAAAGTTAAATAAAACCCCAGAACATCTGGTGGTATCTGAAGTCTAGAGTCTAACATGTTTGCATGAGGTCTCAGAGTTATTGAGTTACTGGTTTGGCTCTGACCTGGAGAAAATATCCCATCGCCCTCTCCATCAGGCCAGCCGATCATCTCTCTCATCTTTTTCAGTGTCAGCTGCTCCATGAGCACGAAGACAGGGGCAATCTCATAGGTGAACCTTGAAGCAACCACAAAATAAACACATATTTTAATATGCGATAAAAGCCTGATTGAAAATACAGTATAATGTTTGCTCTAAAAGGGTTGTTGCTGTGTGTTCATTAAACAGTAGTATATAAATACTACAATTTCTCTCTGCTGTTTCATCCAAGTAAAATGATCACCGACAGAGACTGATGGGATCAGCATGAAATACACGGATATTCAACAAAATGCATTTGTATGCTCTAATTGTCCAGCATGGTTACTTAGCATGCTTCTCTCTCAACAGAAATGGAACAGATACAGTATTGTGTACACAGTCACACTTCAATAACAGCGCCATCTTGTTGTTTTAGTAATGGGAGATGACACAGCCAATGCCACACAGTCTCCGTCTCATTGATGCAGCATCAGGGCCGTGTTTTTGTTTGTTAGCCCAATGAGAATATTGTAAATATGAACAACGCACCTTTATTGGGTTAACATTATAAAAATACATCGCATTTAATAAGAATGGTTTGCTGTAACAATCACAAAACAAAGCTGTTTCAGGTGGCTTTAAATGTGTCGCTCCAGGAATGTATTGACAAGTTTTAACCTCCCAAGTATCCAATTTGTTCCAGTCTTATTAAAGTTCATAGAAACCCCTCTGCAGTCGATTTGGAATTGCAGCACAGGAAGGCTCATCTATCTTCTCCTGACCAATATTCTTATAATTACATAAGTATCTGGCTATTCATGCAAAGAAAGTAAATTAATCAGTGGAACATTGCAGAATGGCGCATTGTGCCCCACAGCATCTTCAGTATGCACACACAGTAATATGTAGCGGGAAACAATAAACAAGTCAGATGCCACTTTGCACATTAATTTCACCACATTCAGACTTCGCTCACTCATTCTGATTATGTAAGACCTGGATGTGATTGTCAGTCTATTAGTGTCAGTCAATATCTGCCAGTGGTAATTAGGGTTGATGTAATCATTAATAAAAGTAAATTACAAGTATGTTAGAAACCTCCATCCTCGGGTTCATTCTGCCTACACAGACTGGTGGCTGCACTAGCAAAAGGGAACAATAAAGGTTTAAACTCCACCATTGTTACATTTTCATGTTCTTTGTTCTTCAGAATGTGCACTGATAACAATGACAAATTAGGCTACAACTTTCAAATAAGGCTCCTTTATAAAACAGAGCTGTGTAGATACATTTTAAGTCATTAATACGACACAAGAATTAATAAATCGCTCTTTCAGGTGCTTAACCTTTCTATCTGGTAATATGTTATAAATGTTAGTAAACCATTAATAAATGCTGAATAAGTTGTTGATAAATGTCTTTTGATGTTAGGTTGCCATACAGTCCAGTCAGTGAAAGGGACTTTTTACAATCAAATGTATATTTTCTTATAAATGACTTAGAACTGATCTTTAAACCATTAATAAATGATATATTAACCATGACTAAAGTAATTGTTACAACTTATAAAGCCTTTATAAAGAGCACACACACAAACTGAAATAGTTGTACAAAGTCTACAATCTATTTACATTTATATATTTATGTAAGTGATATGTTCAGCTGTATTGTTAAGTGATTTCAAAAGTGTACAGGCAGTAATAATCACTGTATGGGAAACCTGGGACTATGGTTTGCATCTTGGACCACTCGGCCACCAGGACGTCCCAGAGTTTGGATCAAGTCTTCTTCCTAACGTTAATCATCATACACTGAACTACCAGTTTATAAAATACACAAGTACAATTAAATGCAAGACAATACAGAGAACGAGAACAGAGATGCATCAACACCCCTCTGACACAGTCATGAACAACTAGACCGTTTCTTGTTGCAATGGCCAAACTCATCATTGAGTCCCACTGATGGCTGTCCATAATGTGCATGGTCTGACCCCCCTGGCATTGTTAAATCACAAGAACTAGATGAAACAAAGACGCCATGTAAACTGTGAATGCAAATCAATATGCAATCTAGTTTGCCCGCAGGACTGAATTATGTGACCACAGCCTTAGCACAAGCCAGCATTTACAAATGTCTTTTTCTTTCCCTGCTTGATGGACAGTCTATTAGAGCAAGCACTGTACTCTTCAGACAGTAATTACTGTATGTCACTTCACTTATTCCTCCTAAAAGTATCTCTTCTATATGGGCTATTTAAATTCAATGAGTACAAAAAAAGCTTCAGAATAAAATTACTATAATGACTTCCAAACGGGATCTAATTGTTATTGCTTATACCTCAAATATGATCTGCATGACTGCTTATAGAGGGCAAACATTGTGTGAATGACACCATCACAGTACTCACATGTTAGTGTTGGCTGTAGAGGTAAGCCACTCTCCTGCCAACCCAACAATGTCTAATCCAGTGGACAGCTGGTTAAAGAACCTGGGGTGACCTGCGATTGAAAAAGAGACAACAATGCAACATAATCCCCTGAAAACAAGTAATCATTTGAGAATGAGAGAGAGAAAATGGCTTATCTGTAATCATTACCCTGGCATGTAAGCTAATGAGAGTTATCGATCGCTGCGGGCCTCGCTGCATGCCTTCGCTGCATGCCTCGCTGCATGCCTTCAGGCCTCATTGTTCTCACCTGTTCTCACTCCATACTTCAAGGTGTCCCTGCAGTCCACCAGGATCTGCTCCAGAGACTCGGGCTGGTCGGAGAGCTCCAGGTTGAAGCCCTCCATGCCCTCGAGCAACTGGTGGGGGTGGTGGAAGTCCAGGACCTTGGTGGATCGGTCAAAGGTCTTCCGCACGTAGTTGGTGAGGATTTCCACAACCTCCAGTAAGAACTGCATTGTCGGCTCTTCTCCATTTTTGGCGGGCAGCAGATCTACAAAATAACCAGTCTCTTTGGGTTAACCCACATCTAAAGAGTGCAGGTCCTTTTTACCATGTTGATCTTCCTGTGATCTCTGGGTGTGTCCAGCAAGTTGACAATCACTTTAAATTCAATTCAATGTATTGTGTGCACGTCGTCCAACAGTTAAAAGCAGCATTGAGGAATTCATTTAATAAATGCAGTTTCATTACGACTGGATAATTATTTCATCAGCACATTATTTACTTATTATATATCTGGTCATTATATCAGATTAAAATGTCCACACAATGTCTGATTTGTCAAAGTTGTAAGTGTTAAGTGTTTCACTTTTAAATTCCAGAGTTCTTCTTCTCAGCCATACCTCTGGCGAACAGGTTGGAGAAGTCGGTCTCTGTGCGTCTGTAATGCCCATCTTCTCCTCCTCCTCCTCCTCCGGTGTTATCGCAGGGCAGCAGGTTCCTGGCTGCTCGCTCCTTGAAGGAGCTCACAAACCGGCTCCTCTCCTCCAAACTGTTGTTCTTCTGCAAAAACCCTAAACGATTACAAGAAGGTGAGGAATCCGCAGGGTGATGACACTCCCCGTACATTGTAAGAACTGAAGCCTTTTTACTTTAATTCATAATTCTCCTCTTTCTGACTGTTATCTCCTCTTTGTCTGTGTTTCCCCCCCCCCCCCCCCCCCCCCCCAACTTTAAACCTGACATTAAACCTGTTTTCCCTGATGGTAATCCAAGCAGACAACACGTTTGTATTCCTCCCCATTGTATGTTGAAGCTTTATATGGCCCCGTGTAATTAAATGGCCTTAATGAAACCAGCAGAACATGTCGGTCAAAAATGCCAGAAAGTGGTACTGCGCACTGTGTGCACATCCGCCATCATAGATGTCAGTCCGCCCTTGGTGTGTGTGCTATGAGACTAAAATAGACGCTCAAAGTGGAAATCGGAAAATCCATTCTGCATAATGTTCCTCTTAAATTCCATCAGCTTCCACTCAATTGATGTTTTTTTATACAACTTGCCTTTTTTTATTTTAGTTTTAATTGCCATAATCCGGTGTGGTGCTTATTTAATAATAATTCAAATAATCTTGTAATTGTATCTAATCTAAATGATCAATCATTATTTAGATGCTTTTCAAAATCCTGTTCGGGAATCCATTTCCATTGAGTCGCATTGAGTGAAGCAGGGCCATAAATAGCTACAGTCTAAACTAAAGACAAAAAAACTGGATTGTATTCTCTTATCTCTTCCTGACAATTCATATATTTTGCGTAATTTCATTTAAAATAAATAGGTAACTTACCACATATCTTCATTCCCAATTTCCTAGTACATCCATGGGCAACTCCACACCAGGCATCATAGCCTACAATTTGTTTTACAAATTAGAAGGTCTCGCAGTCATTTTTATCTTGAACAAATTCATGCTGAAAATGCATGGACAGCCATATGAGGTCGAGTGATGTCGCATGTTGAAACAAAAATAGCCAGCATGTGTGTGTGTGTGTGTGTGTGTGTGTGTGTGTGTGTGTGTGTGTGTGTGTGTGTGTGTGTGTGTGTGTGTGTGTGTGTGTGTGTGTTGGGATTATTTAAACATTGAACTCTCCGGGCCCCTGGATCTGGATTAGCCTATTTCCACTGCATGACACCGTTCATAACCTATGGCGAGGACTTCAATATGAATTTGCCTTTTGGAACCACGCCAGGCTAAGGTTCTAATTGATGCTGGTGAAATGCGAGCATCGGTAGACAAGAGCCGGCTGGTCAGCGACAGATAGAGAATTACTGCGTTATCAAGGGCTTCCAGCCAGAGAGGAGATGGGGCACTTTGGACGGGAGGCATAGACGAAATCCTCAAAAGCAGCAATTTAGGGGAGGAGGGGTGGGAGTGGGAGGAGGGTGGAGGGGGCAGTCCCATTCCCACATCCTAATTTAACCCCTTCCTTTGGATCATTAGATACATCATTGCCTTTCTCAGCTCCATTGGAAGCACTTCAATTCAGTCCCCACAATGATGTTCTCCAAGTCAGAGGAAATGAGATGGACAAAACAATTCAGAAAAGGGAAGAACATAAACAAGAAAAGATGTGCTGAAAAACATTTGCAGATGTGGTGCTTGTAGACTAAAGCTATACAGGCAATTTCTGCATGGGCCTAACATGATGCATTCCCTGCTTTTCATCAATTGACGATGCAAAGCCGTTCCGATATTAAAAGCAGAAACTGGTATGAAGAAATAGATGCATGTTTACACTGTCCAGAAATGTAAGTGCATGATATTTTATTTTCAACAATGTAAAAATAACAAGGACCACATCTAACATGATTGATTTTATGATCTCCATTCATTCGAAGGATCGGGCTCCTTTCTCCTTCTTCTTCCAATCAGCTGACAGAGAAAGGACTGTGCATGTAGGTTTCTACAGAGCCCCTTCTCGAAGGCTCCAATGCGTAAGTGTGCCATTAGGGGCAATTTAGTATGGCTGAATTAACTGCCACTTCAGGGGCAATTTTTATTTTTTACATGCAAGCACTTTATTCAGCCAGAGCACATATAATCCAAACCAATGGGGGAACAAAAACGAATGCATTAATACACCACCCTAATAATATGCCAATAATAATTATAATAACGATAACAATAATTTGTACTTTGTAGTACTTTGTAGCCTTTCTGATGGGATGTTCCGGCGGTGCAGCCTCGGGCTTGTTTCCCAGTCTAATTGCCTTCAGTGTAACGTTAGTGGAGGACGTCAGGTTCTGACAGCAGCATTCGTCTGTCACGCATGATGCCGGGAGGTCGGTGTGGTGAATGAAATGCAGCGATGATTTATGACAAGGGAAGCCTTCTCAAATGGCAGCGGATTCCTTCCCCTCTCCCTCTCTCTCTCTCTCTCTCTCTCTCTCTCTCTCGATGAATGATGAATGGCATCACCCACAAAGTAAATAGCACACGTGGAATAGCATTGTATCTGTGATGGACCTACTTGTGCCCGGTGGTCGTAAATCTGTCGAGTTGGGATCCGGTTCTCCGTCAGAGGAGGAGGGTGCAGACGCCGCCATCACTCCCGACCCGGTGCCAAAGTCCGTGCACCTCAAAAAGCCTGGTCACTTTCCCCCCCGCACAAAACCTCACTTTATAGCCTATCAACCAAGATGAAAAGCAGCCCAACCTCAGTGGCAGGGGAAAATACACCGCATTTTAATTTGCCTCTTGCAAATGTTGTATTTAATTTGTTTGTACGAGGAAGATATGCTCAAGTTGGGGACACAGACCTGTAGATGACGAGGGCACAGTCTGTCTTACAAGTTGAGATCGTCGGTAAAAGATACAACAACAACAACAACCAAAAGAAAAATCATAAATCTAAAATGAGTTTAGTTCACATGAGCAAATAAACATCCTCACTGGAGCCAATAACAGCAGCACGTTATTTCAGCATCATATCTTGATCTTGCTCAGGATGGATGACGGCTAACAGCCGCCCAACAGCTTCATCCTCGTAATACATAGCACTGCACTAATTGCTATATAGGCTACGATGAAATACTCACTGAATATCTGGAGGAAAGGCTATGTGCAAAGGAAAATGCAAATACAAACCTACAAAAGAGCATCATATTTTCTCCATTATTAAAATTAATAATATGGCCTATATGTCATCAGTAGCTTTAGACCCACAAACTTGCGTGACAAAGATCAGTTTAAGGTGATTATATGAATTTCTGATCGTGATGCAAATTTAAGTCCTCCGCAGAAGAAGAAACCCCGACGTGCATATACCTCTTTTCAAACCACCAACCGGTTATTAAAAGCTAAATGAATGAACAAGTGCAACATAATGCAATTCATATCACAGACTACACGCCGATTCTGTCTGTGGGAAGTCCACCTTATTAAACACCTGTTAGAGCATATCCAATGATAATTAAGAAGTTCGTTCAGTTTGGACTCAGTTAGTTGGTTAGACTAGACAAATGAACAAAGCCACGTACCGTGATTATGTGGGTCCAGGTGAACAGGTGCAGTCTCACCAAAAAGTGAATTTCCTCTGTCCTGAAGGAGAGACTCTACTGCTGCTACTCTTTCAAACACTCCGATAAGAAGGAGAAGACGAAAAAAAAAAACCAGACCCGCGCGTCAGTTCCCTGTTGGACCCCACACAAGGTCACCTTGCTTTTGTTGCCAGTCGTGTTTGATTTGCTGACATTTAAAGCAAAGCCGTGTCTGTTTATTTGTCGTTGCGCGTGCACGAATGAGTCACTGCGAGAACCTCCACCGGTGCTGCGTGCGTGTGGGTCGGACTCGTCTGCGGGTTGGACAACTGAATGGCGCCGCTTTCGGCCCCTGAAGTGTGACTTTGTTTGGAAGGGTCGGTTGTCTTCGGATCTATAGACCTCTGGTTTGAATCCTGGTCACGGACGAGGACTTGAAGTTTGATGATGTGAGCAGCACAGACCGCGAGGAGGGATCAGGATCGAAGAGGGGAGGGGGAGAGAGGGTCGCTGGGATTTGTTCTGTGTGGAAAAAAACAAGAGGACAACCGTAATAACACAATCACGTGCCTTAATACGCATGTAAACTGCTTGATAATTATTGATTCCCCTGCACCCCAATAAGATGAACGAGTTCCATCTGGACATTATGAACTGAGATCGAACCAAAACAACAAGATTACCTTAACGTTAGTTGCCATTACATCCAGAATGTGCACAATGGCATGAACATCTTCTTTTACCACTTTTATTGTGCAGACTGGATGTTTTTTGAACGGTGAAGATGTAAACTATACGACACGACACGCTGAAAGGATGAACACCCTCAAATCCACAAGGTGGCAGTGAGAAACCAAGAATGGCTCCTGCAGGAGCAGAGACACAAATGGGCCACTCCACATATACATCATGAAGCTAATTATAAACCGACCCATTAATCTGGAACACGTCGCCATCCTACAATGGACGCTGGGACACATGCAGACATACAAGAGACAAGCCAATCACAAGCAATCATCCATCTGTTGTGAGATCTGTTATCTCATATCATGAATCTGATTAAAGGTCATTTTGTCATTGTGACAGTGTTGAAATATAAGGCATATACAGCTGTGCATTGTGTATAAGGACAGCATTAAATGTGTTCAGCACTGGACAGCTCCTCAGTCTGTTCCTGCTTCTAAAGGTATGGGGGCAACACTCAGTTTGGGCACCTTTGACTTCCTGCTTTCTCCCTCAGCATTGCTGTGTGTCAATCAATGTAGGAATATGCACACTATGACATTCATTAAAATGCATACAAATACATAATAAAGACTATAGATTTTGAGCAGATTGGAACCAGTAGAAATGCAGGATCTGTCTGAAAGATTAGTTTTACATCTCTTAAAATCAATCATAAATAAATACTCACATGCTCATATGTACTTTGAAACAGTTATAAGCTGCTGCAACTCAATCCCTTTTTGTGAGGCTACTATCCTGACACTGCAGCTTAGCACAGAGATATTGTCTGTAGAAACACAAAGAGCTCATTTTTGCAATAAGTTTAAAAGATACACACTTGATTTGGCTGAAACAGACTGCAGAGGACTCATATTAGCCTCAACTGAACTTATAAATGCATTTATGCAAATACTTAAGACTCTAGATTGTGTCTTTTCACATGGCACACTGCATACAAGTATTGTATTATAATAGACTTGAAAAAATGGAACCTAACCTTTAAGGCCCTTATCATTATAGTGAATGAAATGACCACAAACTAACTGACGCACAGTGAACCTGAAGGTCTGGGATTCTTCATCTGTTTCATAGTCCAGCTTGAAGTACAATCAATGCTCTTTACAACAAATTCATTTTTCCTTGTCACACATCTGTTGTATACCTGTCCCCAGCCAATAGCTTTCATGAAGTCTTTATAAAGAGGCCAGCCTGCAGTGGTAATGACTCACAAAAAGGTTTTTCCCTGTCTTTTTTGTTTTTTAGCTGCAAGGGAGTGGTGTAAAAAAAACAATAACAAAAGATGTAACAACGAGAGGGAAAGGGGGTGGGGTTGTTTTTCACTATAGCTGTATGAAACTGTCCACAAGATGGGGCATAATCCAAATGTAGAGAGTGAGAAAGAAAGTAGGGAGGGGTGTGAGGGAGAAAAGACTATTCCTTTATTTGTGTTTGTCATCAATCTCACTGCTATCTGTGAGCAGAATCTGACTTAAACAAGTATGTCTGAGTTGTGGCTGAACATAAGCCAGTAAAAAAGAAATATGAAATCTGATTGAAAAGACAAACATTGGCTGGTCCTGTTCTTGTTTCTTTCCAAGCCTGCAGCTGTCTGTGAATTTCCCTCAACTGTCACACGGTGTCTCACTGGTGTCACTGGTTTCTCCCTCATCTTGTAAACTTCAGCTCTTTTCAGTCAACTCTTCTATTCAAGAAGCGCACAATCACACATTTCACTTATTGGGTTTGCCTTGAATACATAGATATCCTAAAACACTCAAATAAAGTTCCACTATAAAATGGCCTCTTGTTCCATGAGATCTCTTTGACGAAGACTTGATGACAAAATGTGTCAGAGGATGTTTGTAGGTCTATGACTATGCCATGAAAATACATGACATTGTTTAAAAATAGAGTGCCTTGGAGTTTTCTTATCTGTTAATCTTATCCCCCCAAAAAAACTTGAACAAACTCTATACAACTATAAGTTTGATTTCATCAATCAGTCGAAAGACAACTATTCTAAAAGTCAGCCTCAAGCTGAGAGGAGACCCACACTGGTGACGTCCAACTCTTAACCCGGAGCTCAGCACTGTGGATCAAGGGTCAGATTGGCTGAGTGAAAAGCCATGTTTGATGTTGTTAAATCAGGTGAAGCTGTGATACCATCAGCAGTCAACATGTTGGACAGTTTCTGGGCCATGAGGGCAAGTCCATTGCATTACAACAAGTAAGTACATTTACTCTAAGTATTTTCATTTCATCCAACTTAATACTTTTACATTTCAGAGACAAATAGTACACTTTTTTACTCCGCCACACTTGTTTGTTATAATTCCTGCCCAGATTTAAATTTAGCATAAAACACATATGGCAAATTTCAATAATCTTCTAAAATACAGCCCATTCTTTTTCATTTGACCCCTTTACAAAAAGCAACATCAGGTTTCATCAGAGATCAGCCAGAGCTGGTATGACAGACAGGGATCGTGTGGAAGTCTGATTTAAACAATGTGCAGTCAATGGATTCTATGAAATCATCCCTTACATGCTGAGAAATGATGACAAATTAATTCAAAGTTAGAGTTGAGTTTGCTAGGATTGTTTACTGCCACCAACTCTTATCAGTTTATCACAACATACTTTAGCCCCTTTACTAGTAATATGAAGTTGAGTCTTCAACAAGGCGAATGACACACTGTGTGGTACAAATGTTAAATCTGCAATCTGAAAATTGAAACTATTTTTCTGTGGTAACCCTGAACATCTAGTTGAGGCTCTTTGTTATGTTTCAGGTGTCTCCGAGTTAGAAAAAAAACCATTTCCCCTTGTTTTTTGTAGAAGTAAACACTCCTATATTTTACAAAAGGTTCTAAAAATATTGAACAATTTAATTTGTGTACAATAATGTTGTTTTTTCTTTGTTCCATCATCATTAATTAATCATGACCTCTCAGATTTATCTTATGATCCCTTGGAGGCAACCCGACCTCGAGGTGGACCAATGGACTAAACCATCCAACTGTATTTAAACACATTTTCAAATGTATTGTTTAGTGTATTTGTAATACATTAAAAAACAAATACACCTAACATCTCTGTAAATTAACTAATAGTAAATTAGAAAGGACTTAAAACATGATTTACTTAGTGTACTTAAAACACATTTGTGAAATAACTATTATATTCTGCAGGTGTATTTGTAACATATTTCAAAGTAGAGCAGATTATATATCATTTATTTGTTGAGTGTTTTCTAGGTATACTGAAAATAGTCCCAGTTTAGTCCAGTCAAGGACACTAAACCTACTAAAAGTTGACCATTTATTTTGCTCTAGTACAACTTAAGTATAATAAGGTCAACAATAGTTGTTCCAGTTTAACACTCTTTCCGAATACTAATTGTTAATCACATGTAATGTGATTCGGAGTCTTTTTTCCCTCGGATAGTGTCCTCTACCCAAACGTGTGCTTTGACCATCTGTCACTAACTTTACAGACAGGTGGTGTTTTATGAACACATGCAATTGTTAGGAAAGGAAACACAAACAGTGTTTTCCAATGAGGTCACATTTACCAAAGGAGCTAAGAAAACATTAAACAGATGAGCTTATTTCAATACAAACTCGGAAAATGTAGATATTTGACAAAAAATCCCTTAAGAAAAATAGGTATGAAGAAGATAAACCAATACATACAGACACTGTGACCGCAGGGCTGAGGATGCAAGCAGGAACAGATAGATTGTTGTGGCTGAAAAGCAGTTTGATTCTGAACACTTACTTCCTGTACAAGTCACATGACAATGTCACATGACAATGGTGAGAAATAGCTGCAGGAAATCTGAAAATAAGTTTTGACTCGGGTAGAATAATAATACTATCTTTTATTCATTTTTTAGGGGACACAGACATGTAATGGGAATGTAATGACAGGGATGGAATATAACTTAGTACAATTACTAAAGTATAGTACTATAATGTTGCACTTGCACTTTGCTTATTTACATTTCCTATCACTTTATACTTCAAGTATTGTGCTTTTGAACAATATATATGAAAGATATATTTTTTTAAAGATTCAAAATATTGAAATATTGTGTTTATTAGTGAGCTTTAGATTTGGTGGGTTTCCTCACCTGAACCAGAGCCGGAGAGAGAGAGAGGGACATGGATATATAAAAGGTTATTTTAATATATGAATGCGATGTTACCTCTTTATTTGACCGAGGTTGAAGCTCAAAGAGGGTCAAGGACAGAAAGTAAACAAGGTTGCATCCTGATTGGAGTAGGGAGTAGCACCTTTATAGCTACTGTATTGTTGGGCATATTGTAAATCTATGTAAATGCGTATCTGCATCTAAACATATTTATATATTCAATAAAGAGATGGAAACCAGTTATGAAATAAATAATACATTTAATTACATTTTAATCACTGATGTATAAAACATGCAGCCTCCGTTCAAGAGTCACCATCTAAATCAGAACTAGCATGAAGTTTTCTCTTTATCACAACAATGTCTAGATATAACATGTCAACGTTAGAATCTAATTTAACAATTTTTCATGGTTTAAATACCCAATACCCCTTTCTCATTAAAAGCCAATTAAAATATGCGAAAGTACAATCCTTTAATTTTCTCATAAAAATGTAAATGACTCAAAATTGCTACTTACAATCAGAGGAATTATTTAACAATGGGAAATAAATCTCCATGTCTCCATGAAATTATAAAGCAATGACATCTCCAAAGTAAAGTAACACATGTAGCCTAAATTAAACCAAGAGTAAACCAAGAAAACCAAGAAACAACTGTATTGCTTACTGGTTCAGTCTCCTACTGTTGTGCTTTGCAGATGGGATTCAATATGAGGTCATCTTGCCATAACACGAGAGTTATTGCATTTCTGTTGTGTTGTCCGAACCATTGGGTGGAGTTTATACTGGTCTCCTGTGGGACATGAACACTTCCCATCACCTTCTCACAGCGAGAGACTCTTAAAGCTCCTGCATGAACTCACAGAACTTCGAGGGCAGAGATGGAAATTATGAATCACTTCTCTGATTCAAATAGTTTTGTCGTCCCTGACTATCTAGTTTGTTTATCAACGCCCAAACATTTAGTAATCATATAACTTGAAGGTAAACATATGTTGTTTCGGGGGCCCTTGCTGCTGAAACAATGTTTATTAATGACATCACATCATTACTAGCTGTGACAATGTGTTCATTGTGTTTGTGTTGTTTTCACCTTGCTAGTCTCTTTGAGTCGTCATGGAGACGTCTCATGTAGAGACTACTTTACAAGGCGTTTGTATTTCTGTCTGTTGACAGATTGTGTCAACGCGATAGTGACACAGCCGTGAAAGTTGCAGTGACACAACTTTACAGGTGTGTAGATGAGATCTAAATGAAGGCCGCGTTTGAAGTGTGGGGTCCGGGCAAGGCGTCGGAGGTAAGTGGGGTATGAAGTGGGGGAAGGGGCCATTGTCCCCGCCCCAATGTTTATGTTGTTTTTCTGTGCAGAATTACCCAAAGCTTTCATTGAGGACGTGCTGTACGTCACCAGTGAGTTGAGCTCTCCTGCTAAACGCTACCGATTCAGTCCCAGTGGTGATTCGTTGTAGTCAGTTCAGCATGAAGATTCTGTGGTTTAGATTTGTTTTTCAAGATCTGAACATCTCTTGTCTTGAGAGACAGTTTCCCAATTACAAGGTCCCTTTTTGGGTTAAAATTAAAAACATATTTCTACCAAGCAGGCAGGTTTAGGGAACTACATCAGGTTTGTTACAAGTAATTATACAATACCAACCAAGGAAACTGAGCTACTGTTTGCTATTGGCATAGTTTAGAAGCAAAATTAGATGAATATTAAATTAACTGCATGATTGAACTGTAACTGACATGAAATTGTATTGTCTGTCCATCATGTATAATTGTGTATCAAGGTTTTATTATTGTGAAATAAAACTTAGTTCTGTTTTTGCTTATGACTTCAGACTCTCATTAGCAATAACTAATACCATCTGCCTTTTCTCAGCTAATTTCTGAAAGGAAAAGCGTATTCTAAATATTTCATTATTTTATATTTCTATTCACAATGAACAGATATTAACTTGTGTTTTTGTGCTGTATTTCTGTTCCACTGTTGCACAATCAACTGCCCTTAGGGGTCAATTGGTTGATTAGGTTGACTCACCTTTATGTGACATCACACACACATTTCCTGAATTGTCATTTTATCCCTACCTGTGTTGTTTACATTTGTACTCCTTTTTGTTCATCTCCTCCTTGAACAAAGTTCACTATATGACACCTGAAAAGTCCAAATATTGTAAGTGATTCTTTAATGCTTCATGACTCTTGACTTTGTGTTCTTAGTACAATGATTCATCAGTAGTGTCATATTTTACTATTTTACTAAACCACTTTTCTTTATCAGCTTATTGTGAGCTCATTTTCAGATAGTTTGTGTTTTTGTGGTGGGCGGGGCATGGTTTAGATTATTTTCATCTTATTTATGACCACCAATCAGAGCCTTTGCACTGTTAACATCTGAAAAAGCATACATAAGGTTTGTTTTGAATGTTATTTTCGGAACTTGAACATTAATTGTTCAATTCAAATACTTAAGATGTATTACTGAACTATTTCAGGGGCTTTAAACTGACACAGAGGCATTTACAGGGATACAGTCCAGCTTTACTGACAGATTTAATAATTATTTATCTCAACGTCCAGACAAACCTTTTCCACTCGCCATACTTAAAGTAGCATCAGCAGCAAATTCCTTCGGCAGTACAACCATCTTCCACAGAGAGAAGCACAGCTGTTGACATCAGGGATTTGATTCATGCCACTGCTTGGCAGTCATTTTATTTTGAGCAGCTTCTGCAGAGCCAATGACACAGTGAAGTAGGATCACGTCTGATGAAAGAGTCAGTCCCTCTGCTGACTGAACCTGATCCCCAAAGCTCACCTGATTGCAACACATTGTTCAATTTGACATTTGAGGGTGTAAGTCATCTATATGATTCCTAAAAATGTCCGTTAACATTCAAAAATGAAAGTGAAATAATAAACTGCACTCCTCTTTCAGCAATCCCGAAAGTTTAAATACGTTGGCCAAAAAAGTATTGATACAAGGTTCAGTTATTGGATACCGGATGCTTTAAGTTGCATCCAATGGCCTTCATCAGGGGATGTGTTGGTGAAGGGGAGAGAGAAGGGGCATTTATAAATAAATACATACTTAATCAATAGATATAATGAGTAAACATATTTTAAATGATAAACTTTATCAATAATTAGTATACATATAACGACATATCTTTTGTGACTATGACTGTTATATAATACTCTCTATATGGTCTATTTAATATCTGTTTAGAAATTGTTGCTTTAGAGATTGACCCAGTTTGGGTCAATAGCACAGATTCCAAACCATGGCTCATTTTAGTTTACATTACCAAACTGGATTTGACTTGTTGTTGGACACAACAAGCTCATGTTTGACCCTAAAACCATCATACATTAATTGTACTAAATGATACGCATGTGACATTAAAAAATGCAAAGAATACACACATAATAAACAATCATGGATAGTGATATATACGTTTTTACAACAATACCAAATGTTCTATTTCAACATAGTTGTCATGTAATTGTTGATATATGTGTGTCTGTATGTATACATACAGACACACATATATGTCTGTATGTATATCTGTACATGATTTCTTTTGCTTTTGTTCTGCACTTTGAGCAGAGTCAGGGGTGTGTTAATTGCTGTGTATTTCTCTGATTTATGTGGTTTTTAACCTTTGATTGAAAGAAAAAGTTCACAACCCTACCATGTTTTAGTTTGGGTAAATAACCCAACATAAATATAAAGTATAACACTATTACTATTACCATTGTCCACCCATGGTAGTGGCCATTGTGTTGGCGCCGGCTGGATACTATTACTGTGTAAAAACAAGTTAAATATATAATAGGAATTACAGTAATGGACATTTTCAACATTTAACACTTTAAAATCCGCTTACAACTAAAATGCAGTTTATACATCTACAGGGTTTTTTAAAAGAGTGTATACCCCTGAAGAGAATGACAAACAGATTGAGATAATTAGGAATGATCCTTTAATCTACAGTAATTATATAATATTAATGATGCTTTTCATTCTGTTTGACAGTAGACATGAAATCATTTCAAGTCATACACGGACAGGCATTAGTAATGTGATTATTTTATGTTATCAAATCTTTTTCATTTAAAGAAAATAAACCTATAAGCCACAACAGACGGCATCCTTTCTATTACTAATTAAGCATTATAGCCTCCTCTGGTGTTAAAGTAGCGTCTGCATTTTGGACAATGAAACCAAATCAGAGACGAACAATGCTTTTGTGTGGAGCCAGTCGGCTGCATTCAACATATCCATCTACAGCCATCATTTTATAATAGGATCATACAATGTGCAGATAAAGACTTTACAGTTCAAATGGTCACATCTCATCTTATTACTGTACGGTTTTCCTTCACATCCTCCTCTTTTTGTGATGAATGCGTGTTAATATTCGTAAAGATTGTCCGTTCTTGGGATTTGGTCAAAACAACTCTCACTTTTACATCTACTAGCAATACTTGTACAACAAGGCTGCATGTACAAAATAGTATAGTATACAATTCAGTATGATATAACAAATTGTGCCCAAAAACTATAGTTGATAAATAACTGCGACAGACAATGTTTTGTTTGTTTTGAAGGTCCAATCATTAATCTTTGACCATATAAATTGCAAGTGCATTAATTTTATTTTATATAATTAGCTTATAGATTAAAAAAAACAACTCTGTATTATTTATTTGTAATTTACTCATCATTAAAAAGTATAGATCTGATGTAAACAAACATTAACAACACCTGCAAACCTAACTTGCATTTGAGTGTTGAATGTGTCTAGAATTACTCCTCGTATTAATTATGTATGAATTAGTTATATTTTAGTTGTATTTTTCTCAATATCAAATGGACTTATATGGTAGTGGGTTATATTCGTCACAATATTTGTCTGCCCTGATGAATCACTGAGGCTACTTACAATAGGGGGCGCTGTTGAGGCAGATAACTGACAGCTCAAAAAGTCAATGAATGGCAGCGGTTGTTCTCTTCTTCATTGTGACATTTTCACTGATCCCTCAAAGGACAGACAGGAAGCCGACTGAGTCCCTGCTGACAGGCAGCAATGCTACTGTCTAGGAATTGAGTTACCGAATTGGATGTTTGTGTCATCTATCAGTTACTGAAAAGTGATCCACTTTCTGTGCTGATTAGTTATGAAGAAGTTGACAATCAAGTTATTTTGTCCCCTGCAGGTTACTTTAAATCTCTAGTCGCCATGGGACCCTCTGGGTGGAGGAAGACACAATAAAATAATGATCTTCAAGTAGTAGTTAGTTTACTGCACTGAAAGCCACATTATTTTTAATGTAGGTGTGAGGGTGTAGTCAGCGGGCAACCTTCTCCATAAATGCAATTATTTCTCCACTCCGTTGGATAAAAGAAAAAAGACTGAGTTCTTTGCTAATTAGATGAATCAAAAAGCTGGACTGTTATTAACTTTCCATTAAGGCTCTGAGTGACTCGGTCAGACAGGAGACATTAAACATGCTGCATATTCTGTGTGTAACATGAATGCAGTGATTTTCCAGCTAAAAGTGTTTCTCGGCTAATGGGTTTCATCTCAGCCTAAGTCTTCAGAGGTAAAAGTAAAATGCAAAAACAGAGGCACAGAACAAATAGACCACATCTTAGAGTGCATTACCACATTAGAACTGTCCCACAGTTGAGTGTAATAGTACATCAACTGGAAAGAAAATGTGCGATATTCTCAGAAGAACTTCATGTACAATTGTAATTATTTTGAGGGTTGTTGACATTTTTATCTCTGGAAAGTACATTTTTTGTAAAATGTCTCTCCTCATAATTTACAGAAGTTACTGAAAAGGTAGAGTTTGGGGTTTAATTAAATTATGTTACTAGATATTCGCATCTGCATGCAACTTTAAAGCGCTCAGGTCTACGGTTGATGGATTTCTTTCACGTTTTATGTCAGATGGCGGCCACATTTTTAAGGCTGCATGGTTATATTTTGTGCTTTTACATTGTTCTGGACATTCTTAAACAGCTATGTACATTTCTCATGATTTTTGTGAAGCTTTTCACACTCAAGACCACCTTAATTTCTGTGACTATATCATGTTGCTTCTGTTAAATGTTGAACAACAAACAGCAGGAGCAGAAGGTCAAAGTTTGGATTTTTTTTTAAATCTTTTATTTTCAGACTAGACAATAAGTATTGTTTTTATCTTGGTTGAAATACTCCTTTTTTACTATTACCAACAGCTGGAAACTAAATATTAGCACATTTTTCCTCAACGTCTTCAAATCACTTACATTTTAGATTTTACTAAACAAAATAGTTGGACATGAACAGCTGGGTTTTACAATTCACAAGGCACACCAATCCAGGTAATACTGAATCAATTTCTTTACACAAAAAACCTGATTGTCTCATCGCCCACATCAGGGATATCAAATGACTTATTCGAGTTTAGAGTTGAAGAAAATGTTATAATCTTTATTCTCACACAGTATTTGGGTCATATCAACAATAGCAGATCTTTTCAAGAGCATGCTTAAAAACACCCCATAAGGAGCAAAAAACGGACACTTTCATTCAACAAAAGCTATTAAATATAATTTACAGCGGAGTGAGATCGTCCACCGAAGACAATGATCACAAGTTGAACAACTTGTCTTCCATGACATGATATAGACAGTGAATTCAAACTCATGAGCTATATAACTTCTCCATGGTCCCAAATTAACTTATGAAACTTCATATATATATGTATATATATACACATATACAAAAAAAATGTGCTACACAGACCAGCAATGTCAGAGACTATTCTCAGGATGTAAGAAACCAACAAATGAAATAAAAAATACCCTATAAAAACGCAGCTCACTGAGTACTTAAACTAACGTGGGACTGACTGTATTGCACTCGTGACTTCTACACTGTTTAACGTGACTACACGGCGTGTTACAACATATTCCTCGTGTCCTCCCGTTTCACGTGCTCAAGTGTCTTGTCGTGGCACTTTGTTTTTTTGTTCTGGTGAGTCTTGACATGTTTGGCCAAGTGGTCACTCCTCATGAACCTCTTGCAGCAGTCCGGGCAAACAAAGCGCTTCTCCCCCGTGTGAGTCCTCAGGTGTCTCTGCAGCTCATCCGACCTGGTGAAGCTCTTGCCACAGAACAGCCAGTTGCACACAAACGGCCGCTCTCCAGAGTGCCACCTCAGGTGCGCTTTGAGGTGAGAAGTTTTGCCGTAAACTTTCCCGCAGCCCGGTATGTGACAAATGTGTTGCTTCTTCTTTCCGGGCTCGTCGCTGGACGTGGAGGACTGGCAGTTGGGACACCTGCACCTCCTGCACCGCCGCGCCGTCGCGAGAGGAGACTTCGTGTGCAGCAGAGCCGCGATTTGCGTCTGATATTGCGCAAAGTCCGTATGTCCCAGCACCAAGCCCCTCTGCAGCTGGAAGCGATGGGGACCGAGGGAGGACGTGTGAGTGACGTGGTTCCCCTGCTGGAGGCTCCACCACGGGATATCCTCTCCGGAGTTCGGGGACAACTGTCTCTGCTGCTGGTGCACAAGGCCGGAGGGTCCCGTGACAAAACTTGACATGGCGGGCGGGATGGGAGTCGGTGCCGCGTAGCTGACGGCGGGGACGTAGGTGGGGGGGCAGGAGGACTGCAGAGACTGCATGGAGCATGGCAGCATCTTCACGGGGGAGAAGTCATAGGGGTACGAGGGGTCCGCCGGAGGGGTGAGGGGCAGTTCGTGGTGCGAGCTGAACGAGCTCTGGATGTGCGCAGACAGCTGGGGCTTGGAGGATAGTCCGAAAGTTGAGTTGCCGGCCAGGCTGCTCTGATGTATTCCCTCGTTAGTCCACGGGTGAAATAAACGCGAAGGGGAGCCAAGAGCTGGGTCGTAAGGGACCTGGAGGAAATCGGTGTGGTTTGATCCGTGGTGATGGCCGATCCGGTTACAAGTGGCCGCCAGGAGTGCCAGCGGAGAGTGCTTGCAGTTCTCTGGAGAGGAGTTTGGAGTGCGATCCTGGATAACCGAGACACACATGTTCTATATTACAATCATTATTAAATACACTTCACGAAGCAACAGAAAACAACACACACGCACACGCAAACACATGATGTGTTACGTTTTGATATTCGACTTAAGGGGTTAAATGATGCGTCTGCGTGTGTACTACATCGTCGCCGATGTGAGACAAAAGTTGTATTTATGTTGCAGAAGAAGTCATCCGGAAGAAAACAATAAGCGAGAGGAATACAATTACACGACACAAGACAATTAAAAAAGACTCTGTAACCACACGTAAATCAACTCGGATGAGTAAGTTTACGAGTTACCAAAAAGTCGTCAAAAGTAAACATAAACTTGCGCACAAACCTGGAGAAAAGCCTGGAGTGTTTCATTCCGCAGTACGGCCACTGCTGCCATGGTAAACGTCCTCCTCCCTCTCGGTGAGAACAAATGCGAATAAAATCACTAATTTAGGTAAATATGTGCATTCGCAGTGAAAAACGTCGCGTCGAGCAGGTCTCCACTCTTCAGTGCGTCCTCTCTCCGAGATATCCTCGGTCTATCTGAAGAGTGAGGGATCACTTCTTAGAATTTGATAAGGACTTTGGTGGGCCGCCAGCCAGTCAGAAATAAGATTTATTACTTTGAAGTTTGCCGCTGCCCAATCATCAAAGAATAGCGGCTCTTTGAGAGGGGAAAGCAAATCCTTTGAATCCACAAAGCTCCTATGGTGTGTTTGTTGGTCTGGATAAAGGAGCTGATTATTAAGGGGGATGGGAAGGGAGGAGATAAAGGCGGGACAATTAATGAAGTAATCACTATGTGGGAAATGTATATACACAAATAATTGGATTTTCTTGATCAAAGACCCCCATGCCGCCTGGAGACCCCGGTATTGGATGCTGTAGTCATCTGATCCTCTTTTTGTAATTAAGGATTTGTAGCAGAACCCTATGTGACAATGTGACATTGTTATCTCTGGAGATCTCTAAGAGCGTTGGCTGACTGTTTGATGGAGGAAAAGAGACCAAATCAAGTGACTCAACACAAAGTTCTCATCTCTCAAGAATCTGCGTCTCTTTTACATTTTTAATTTGAATTACATTTTCTTTGTTGTTCCTTTGAGCTACAACACAGCATTAAACACTTAATTATACCAACTCTGAATTATTAAAAAAAACTTAATTCTCCTTCACTCATTTTAATCATGTGTTCTATCAGAACCTTATTCCTAATTTACTTTTTTGTTCTTTTTCTTCTTCTCTTTCTCTTTGTTGAGCATCCAAATGTAAGCTGAGAGCCTTAGGGTAAATTCCCATCAGCTAATTCAAATTATAACATGTTACTTAACACGAGACAAAAGGGGAACCTCTGTTTTAAATCAGGTGACAAAAGCAGCACTTGAAATGGGGATGTCTCAATTATGTTTCCTTATATACGTTTCGTTGGGTCTGGGGAGGAAGTTCAGCAAAGGGTCTCGTTCACTGAAGCATCCAAACTAAACAGATGTATTCATAATGTATGGGGACTTTAACACAAAGGCTAAACTGGAATACAATATCAGATGTTGTCCATTTTTCCTTTACGGAACATTTAATGTGGACAAAAGTATGCCGTTTTTTAAAGATTATATTCAAACTTTTGTGGCAAAGCAGTCGAAATGGAAGTTGTAGTTTTCTATATCAACTCTCTGATCTTTATCTGGCTTCCCTGAAGAAACAATCACTGTCCTCTCAACTAGTTTGGAGCGGCAGATTTTGAATTAGATCTGTTCCTTTGAAGGGATTAATGTTCCCAGTCCTCTCCCACGGCTTTACACACAGTCATGAGGGAGAGGGGGAGTCCTGCTGGGCTGCACTGGAGCCATGTTAAACTACAAAACTGGCTACAGGAGTGAGTGGTGTACACTGTTCACTGATTTAAAAATAAGAAATAGTGGAGATTAACCTTGTTTACATCAAGTTATGGAAGCAGTGGATGAAGTCTATTGTGAAGAACATATAAACATATACGGAAAACCAGAAGGTCACTACTTTGAATCCTGAGCCACGTTGTATTAAATCTGCCTTTTACCAGAGTGCGTGAATATACTTTTATAAGTTACACCTTCAAAATCATCTTACAGAGGTCACATTCTAAATGTTGAATGGAAGTATTTTCATGAGACATAAGACATATGTGTACTACCTTTCAATAAGGCACCCTTTATACACAGTTTATAATGTAATGCTTTACTAATGGTTCATAAATAATGTACTAATGCTTTACAAATCAGTTTTAGGCAAGAAGAAGAACTTTGTGAAAAATCCATTTTGCTGATGTTCATCCTCCTTCAGCACGAAAAAAAATTACGAGACACATGAGCGTGTAATGTTATAACAATATTATTACCAAACAGAAAGGATAAGTGGGATTTTCACAACCTGGCAACCCAACACTAGCTCATATTAACGGATCCCGAATGATCTATAAAGCAATCATAAGTTATTTGTTAACCATTTATATAGCCATCGGTTGCAACTTGGGAATTCAACTATTAAATGTGTACATTTTAGTATTGAAGGATTTTACCCAAAAAAAGAGCTCAAAACAAGTAAAAAAATCCTTTGACTGGTGTTTATCCAATGAGTTAGTAATAAATACTCTTGGGATTTTGACAATGTGGAGCTCAAAACAGGTGAAAAGAGGTATATAAAATGATCAAATGTTGTATACTCTGTTAACCAGCTGTTACCAATTAAATTACTGGCGTCACTGCAGTAAATATTTGTACAGTCTTCTTTAAAAGTTTGTATTTCTGCAGAATAGTGCTGTCAGTCAGTTTTTACTTCCAGGTTTAAATGTCAGATAAATGTCAAACGTTGTAATCTGCTCTCTCATGTCAAACCAGACAACTGTAAAGTAAAAGGGAAATCCACCTAAAACAGAAGTAAGGTTTATTATGATCCTGAACAGCAGCACTGATTTGAGGACATTGAAATAGCAGATATTATTCGGATTTAGGGTGGATTATCACTTAAATCAGCTTTACATGTGAGCTGTCATGCTCTGCAAAGGCACATTTCAGACATATGTGACAACTGCAAGAATTTTGTAAACCATCAGAATTACCAAATTATTGATATCTTCCTTTGAGATAGCAGGTTCAGCCCTAAATGCAAGTTCTTACATTTTAATGCATCTCAATAGGACTTCAGCGGAGGGATGGATTTGGCTGAGCAGGACTTTGATATAGTTTGTAAGAAATTCATGACCGTGTGCTTGACACAATGTCCAGTCCCTGAGGTAATTTCCTGGCTCCAAACCGTTACCGTCTCATGGCCATACCTCACGTTTTACAGAGTCACCTCAGCAGTGGTTTGGCTAAAAGAAATTTCTCCTGCGGTATTTGATGGAAAAATTAAGTTGGAGGAACCCCCACAGAAATAGTTTTTGCCTCAAAGGTTTGAACATGGAATCAGTATGTACCATCCATGTATTTCCTACAGTACACTAAAGCAGAAAGTCGATGAACAGAAATACACTTAAGAGGTGGAGATGGGTATGAGGCTGCATTTAGGGATTAGCAGAAAAAAAATTTGAAATAAAAAAATAAGATACAGCCTTGTGGTTAGAGGAAACAAAGCTCAGACGGTATTCTTCTACATGAAAGTCAGTTTCTGGTGGCTCATATTCCTATTTGGATCAGAAATCTGAATTCCCTGCAAAACAAAATGAAACATTTAGTAAAAAAGGTCAACAGGTGTAGAAGAAAAAATACACAGTGCTCAAAAGTCAGCGGTTTAAACACATTTATTTGACTCATATAAAATGTCAGTTTACTTGAAATAAATATACATTTACAATAGATATCAAATGTGCTGCTGACATTTGTTTAGATCCAGTTCGAAGTTGACGAAGGCAATCTGCAGAAGAGAGAGAAAAACTGCATTGACATCCCTGAATATGCAGCACACTCTAAATACTTTTTCACTATCGTTCAACAGAAATCATGTTATTTGAGTGATTTACCACTTGATATGATTGTATTGACCCCAAATGGATCTGAGAAAACAGAGCTGCCTGTGATCTGGACACTTTGAACATTCTGACCGACCTGACAGTGAGAACGGTGGATTTGACAGTCGGGGGGCAACGCCACAACACTTTTAACTTTCCATATACTCTCTGGACAGCTGGAGAGAAAACAGGTTCCACAGCTGTCTCTTACAAGAGATATCAGAAAAGATGGGGAGGGGATGGGGGTGGAGGGAGGTGCATGTGTGAGAGTGTGAGAGTGAGAGTGAGTTTTGAGTTTGAGTGTGTGGGAGAGAGAGGGAGAAATGCTTGAGGCTACTGGGTACTTGAGCCGCTATAATGGTGTCTCGTATGAGAAAACATCTGTGAATTTCCTCAGTGATCTACAACAATGTATAACTCAGAGCAGTCACTCAGCAGACCTTTGAAGTTGCTGTCTGACAGAAAGCTACCATTGTTCACAGCCCCCAACACACAGAAACTCCAACTTTGGTCTCACTAATTTTCCCTGCAATGCGATACAACTCCCCCCCCCCCCACCAACACTCTTTCTCTCTTCCGAGCCTATGAAGCTGGGGATCTCTGCATATTCAAGAGCAAAGAGCAAAGCCTTGGCAATGTGCAGGATTGGCCTGGGGTCACGAAGGGCGGGACAGGTCATTTTACCTTCCCTCAGCCCACCCTGGATGCGTTAATCCAGCCCTAAAGAGGGAAACTCTCCCCCTCTATGATGATGTTCAAGGTTACAGCCTACAGTGCTCTCCCGGGAATTATTACAATAATATGATCCACGTATATATACAGTGATGGCATGAACCAAATGATCCTCAGTTAATTAGAGGGTGGCAGCGTTTAAGAACAAGTGGTTTGAAGGTTTTAGGTTTTATGATATGTTCTTTCACATTAGCAGTGAGTAGTATTTGTTCAGGTTGGTCACTGTCTTTTAACATTACGTGTTGTGGTTGGCTAAATAATCGATATTAATGTGTTCATTTAAGTAATTAAAGATTTTACTTTGGGGAAATAAAGTATATGAAGGAATCTTTACCTTAACACTATGATATAAGATGTAAAATAATGGAAAGAATCCATTCACACACGCATATTATCGACATATCCCTATAAGATTAACCTATTACATATGTCAGTGAAGTGCTGTGTTGTTCATGTCAATCCACTTATTTAGCCTAGAAATATCAACAAAACTAAAGACCATTGAGTAAGTGACCTTAAGAGGCATACAATGAAATTACGGTTCTATGACAGAATGGCGGTCTCCACAAATTACGATACATTATATTTTTTACAGTTGTACTGGACATTACTTTATTCTGACCTCAATCAAAAGGTCGTCTGGTTGAACACCGGGTGATCTGTCCCTGCTCCCCCTGGCAGTGGTAAAAAGAGCAGCTTTTTGTAATGCATCCCAAACTGAAACAAGGCCGTGGTAATTCTCACACTGTTACCCGTCCAGCGTTTATTCAATGGCAGCTGGTCCCACCATCTGGGAAAGCAGCACCGGGGCAAAAACATAACAGGTTACACCTTTGGCCATGCCAAGTCTGCTCGTGCCCCACTCCCTTCTACAAACTGAGAGGGGCTAATCACAATTTCACGCTCTGATTTGTCAAATCCCATTCCAGCACCTGAGGCACCGAGAAAACTTTAATGTCAGTATCTTCTTTGGCGGAGAGGATAACAGCTTTCCTCTTCTGCTTTTATTGTTCTACGTGAACCCTTTTCTAGTTTTATATTTGCTTTTACACAAGGAAGCAACTGAATGGTTACATTTCTTTTATGCAAATGTTAAGGAAGCTCTTTCTGACAAAAACATTTGGTCAGCACCAAGATTAGCAGCCAGGAACAAACTCTTATCTCCTCATGCATGCGGTTTATACTCATGCAAATGTTAACAACAAAACAGTGCATAAAGTGCCCTCAACAAACTGCAGGTGTGAGGAAGCTGAAACAAAAGCCACTGTAACCCTAATGGCATCCCTTGTCATTAAGAGACCTTTGATGTATGCAGCCTACTCAACAGACTCTTTTATCTCCTCCTTCCTCTATGCCTCTCTTTCTGTCTCTACCCGGCTCAACCAGTTTCTTTATTAATGCCGTCTTTAGGGAATGTTCTTTTGCTCAGAGCCCTCAACACACATCTGACATCTGGTTGACGCTCATGTATGTGGTTTTCTTTGGCACCAATCATTAGCGAGTAAAGAGCTTCACAGTGCTAGGTCTGTAGCTATTCTAGATGTATGTTTGTGTTGGTGGGAACCAACATTATGACAAAACAAGACGTGGCATTCAAACTGTGGTATGCAATCATAATTTAGTGTGATGTATTCTACTGTGGTGAAAATCGGACACCTCAAAAAAGCACGTAAACTGCATCAAAACAGTATTTGAAAAGGCTGCACATGAAATACTGGTATTCAAACTCTCCCTTTGAACTCAAAGGATATAGAAACAGGACAATGTTGGCCTAATCGTGCTCTCTCTTTGAAGTGAGACATCACTATTAGGTGAAGAGGTAAGTATGCTTCTTTAGAAAATAAAAGCTTTTCATCATTTGTTAAGGCTGCGGCTCGAGCGATTTTCATAAAGGTGGTTTAAAACTTTGGATAACAGTGTTTGGGGCTACCATGGCTGTTGCTTTAATGAAAGTGCGGTGCATGAAGCAAATAGCTAAAATGGTAAGAATAACACCAGCAGTGACGTTAGCCACATTAAAGGAGTCCTCGCTCGAACACCAGATGTTGTCAGATTTAATGAGGAAAAACAAGAGGGAGCTAGATTTACGCAGACATATTAAAGAAAACACAGGTTTCAGGCCTCCAACACTGACGTGACACAGCGTCCTGCCTGCAGACCAACAAGAGGACCAGGACCAAGCCAACACAGAAGCTCCAGTTCATTAGGTCAGAACATCTTTCGTGAGAGTGACGACAGTATTTCATAACATTTGCCTTTTGCAACACATAATCAGCTAACCAAGGTAATTATGTACACACCTCCGCTCACCTCCTCTCATATGCTAAAGCAGGCAATCAGCCAGGGAGTTAATTTGGCAGAGAAAAACAGGGGAAGAAACACCCACTCTGGAGCCATTTGTCACCACAGTCCAACCTTGTTATTCAAACTAGTGAGCCTATTTGAAATTCCTCTCTGTGGCAAAACAGGGCCAAAATAATCAAGGGAGCATGATCACACTTAATTGATTCAGTGTACTTTTAAGACGCACTACAGGGTACTGGGGTGACCTATTTCAGACTGCTCTTCAGAGGAACCAACTATCCCAGCAAGGAAGTAATGTACAATGAGGATTTTAATTATTGCAGGATCCATGGTTACAACCGGAGGTGAAATGCTTCTGAAAGAACTGTGACACCACATTTTATCACTGCCAGTGGTATGGGGTATTATTCTTAGATTTTCTTTTAGTTATATATGACAATGATTGGAAAATCCTATGAATTTTTTATTGATGCAGCTTAATTATGCGATTGTGAAAACAGATTATTTCGTCTTTGTCTTTTTTTGAGGGACAGTTGTCCCCAGATCTAAAATGTCCACAAACAACCACATGATTTATGGATATGAAACACACTTTTTAGATAATGCAATGATGGATTGTAACTAAGTATATTTACTCTAGAACTATACTTAAGTCCAATTTTTGGAAACTATTTGAATATTTCCATGTTATACCACTTAATACTTCAGCTTTACTACAACTAGGGAAATATTGTTGTAACTTTTTACTCAACTACATGTATTAAACTGCTGTAGTAACACGTTTGTTTGCAGATGAAGTTGTCTATACAAAACATATATGATCTTTTAAAATAAAAATGCATTACTACAGATTAAACTTCCCAACAGCATAAAGAGTAAAATGATCTCTACCTCAATTAACTGCTACATAAAGTGCTGCTTACACATGAATGCATCAGTAATAATACACCAATATTGTGAGAATGTAACAATGACAGGAGCCAATGTGTATATTTTTTCTGCTGGTATTCTTTTACATGTTATAACATGATTGTAACATGAATACTTGAACTTGTAAATTACACATTTACATTGTTGAATGGCTACCTTTAAATAAAGTATCCACCACTACCCAGAGCTTGTGAAACGTTAAAAACATTTTGGATTAAACACACTTCCACTACAAGCAGAGTCAGTCCTCAGAGTCTCAATCCAAGTCTAACCCTCACAGTACTGTTTGATGAACACTTTGGGACTCTTTAAACCCACCAGGATTCGCATGAACCTGGACCTAAGTGAGCCGCTATCTCTGTCTCGCTATCTAGGCAGAGCTCTAATGTTTTCCCCGCTGAGTGTAAGGAGGATGAGATCCTCAGTCATACCACCCTACTCTCCCTATTAAGATCAAAATCTCCTCTCAGGCCCTCGGGTGTCAACAAAGGGAGATGCAGTAAATGATATGCAAATTGAAAAGAAAAAAAAAAGCTCTACAAATCAACTCGCCGGCCCTGTATTTCCGACACTTCACATCTTAAAAGAAAATTCCTGTATTTAGGGTGAAATTCAAAGTGAGGTCTAGCTCTGCCTCTGTGAGGCTATATGGGGTGATTCCAGCACTCAGACAGAACAAAGCCCCTCTAACTACAGGCGGCTCGCTGTGGGAGAACTCGGAGGGAGAGTTTGGGGCTTCAGAAGGATTTGTTTCTGGATCCGTTTTAGACAATGAAATAGGTTTGACCAAGTCCGGTTAACACCAATGCATTTGAAAAGAAGCACGTTGCCTCCAAGTGCTCCTTAAAATAAATGTGTAACGATGCCGATACAATAATAGATGGTAAACTAAAATAATTGATGATCCTTATAATTCTAAGTTATTGTTGTCATTTATTCAGCTAATACAAAAGCATTACAAATCAAATGATGTATTCCCTTTTGCTTAGCTCATGTCATTACAATGTATGTTTGTGTGTCTGTCTGTGTCCTTCGCATATCTTGAGAACTGTTCATCCGATCTACTTTACACTTGGCGGATGTAATGACGGGGACCCAAAGACATACTATTTGGACACGAGACACATTCACTTCCAACGAGCAATGGACACTTTTTTACAACTGTAAGCTGCACTTCCGAACGGGCACGCGCTCCAACAATGCTGCAAGCAGCAACTACGGAAGCAATATTACTTTTTTCCTCAGATAGCGAAGCCATGACTCAAGCTACTCTGCCTCTGATTGGCTTCCCCAGGTATTATTTCACTCACTCACCCTAATCAATCAGGTTATGACTCCAACCATCAGGAAACATTTTTCCATAATAGCAGCCGAGCAACCCGCCTGTTCCAAACAGCAACGTGATTCTTCTTATTTTTTTTACTGATGTTCCAACACACGGACACAAGACATTTCTTTTTTTTCTAGGTATTTGTCATTATTTTCAACATTTAAGAGAGAAGAATCAATCAATCAATAATTAGCATTAGATACATGGATAATAAGAGTCGGTTACATTTGTCTTGCAGCCCTGGCATAGAAACATTTGGTGGATACTCAGCATTTAAGTGTTTCATTGTGACTTTGCAAAATGCTTTTCATTACAAACCTCCCCTCCCCAGTGCACCACATGATGATGTATTCTTTGTGTTACGTGTATTGTCATTCCTTCATTTATTGATGCAGCATCTGTACCATTTCACAGCAGTTTTTTGTAAACTGAATGATCATTTCTTATGAAGGGCATGTTTTTTAAGACACCCAAAAATGCCGGTGGAATAATGACAAACAGCATAATATTCTTACACGTTTTTGCCACATTGAGAGAGGCACAACTGCAGGTCAAGCAATTAGGACTAGAAAAAAAGTTTGCTGTCTTTTTCCCCTCTTCTTGCTAGTTTGAACATCTCCAACTAAATTCAGGAATTATGGCAAAAAAATATATGGTGGCTTACTAAACAGAAAGTAGCACAATGATGTTGTAATAATTTAACTTCATGAGTAAGTCGTTCCTGTAAACCCTTTCTGACCATTTTAGATTACCAGCTGAGGGCATCGCCTGCACAGGTCGCCTAGTCTGCCCTGCTGCTACTTGCTCCACATGCCACAGCACTTCTAACACTACGGATGTTCTTTGGAGTGTCTGTCGACATGTCTGCTGCGTCTGTCTTACCGGTTGACATGGCTGTAAGGCTCAGCTCTGACTGACGAGAGGCCCACTAGAAAGGGTGGGAGGGGGGGCAGTCGGTCGCGTACTCTTCCTCAGGGATTGACTCCACAGTTGACAGTAATTTGTAGTACTCATCTTCTCCATCCAGCAGTTTGATTTGACTGTGATGGGAAAGACGACGAGAAAGTAGAGAAAAGTATAACTGTGATGCAAAACAGTATTTGCAGATAAAGCGTTGAGGCGCATGCGTCATCTTAAGTATACTGAGCTGAACCAGGATGCCATTTATAGTACAAATATAAGTCAGACCTTCAACAATTAAAATTAGCATGCTGACAAAGCCTTAATATGTAACCCCCTCTCTAATGACGCAGAGCAACTGCTCATAAAAAGCCTGTTATTTTTGGTTCTCCATTTACATTATAAGAAAACAACTCCATTTCTGGATTCTCCTATTCCACAAAGGGCCTGCTCTGTTTAGAGTGGCTGTAAGTAGGAAAGCAGTTATTTACCCAAGTTTTCTCGGCTTCCTCTTGCTCCCCTGGTAATCCAGAGTTCTCTGAGGAAAGGGCCAAGAGCACACAGTCAAAAGATGAGCAGAGAGTCATTAATTTTTAATTCAAAGTGATTTTGTGTTGAATGCGAGCAGATGCTGATAATATCAGAAGTCACAGCATAATTTTTTCTGATCAAAGGGCTCAAGTGAGTCTGATGAAGCATGCATCTTGCTCAGCTTTGATAAACCACATCAATTATTCACCGTGAAGGCAGACATCCTGACATGAAAGCAACAGATAAAGAGCATAAGCACATGTTCAAGACAAGAGGCAGAGAAGCGTGGGGGTGGGGCTCCAGGGTCTGGCACAGGTAGGTTTAATTGTATTATCATGTGGAACCAAAGTCAGACAAAGGCCTTTATCGGCACTTTGAACTCACATTTAGCTGGTTGTAGTACAGGCTGTCTTCAGGGCTGTTGAGCAGCTTGGGCTGCTGGCCCCGCCGGCGAGGAGTTCTTTGCTGCAGCTTCATCACTGGACCTGCAACAGAGGAAAAATGAGGGCAGTGATCCAACCAAGCAAAACAACAACAAGCACCGACATGATACTGATGGTGATGACAGCAGCAGTAAACAGTTTCTGCCCTCCACTTTGTAAATCTGCACCCCAGTGTGACAAAGTAGCAGAAACACATTTGAAATCTACGTTGGTTAAGGTTGAAGATTATGTAATTTCATCAATGGGCTGAGTCAATAAGAGCTTAACATTACATAAATCCACACATATAAACAACATGTTTCCTCACAGGTGCACAGCAGGCTAGAGTTCAATTTGCTAAATAGCTACGAATGGAGGAGGCAGAGGGGAGACTGTGGGGCGAGGTATTCAAGAATTTTCCCTTTTCCATGTGACCAAAACCCACAAAAAAAAGAGATAAATATTATTGAATGCGTTTACACTGAGCTAAGATGAGATCTTAGCATTCCTTCACACTAAAACCAGGAGGCAACCGACACTTCTGAAAAGTGAAGCCAATGTGGAAGTGCTTTAAACTTGCAATTGTTCTAATGGCCAAGAGCCAACTTCTCTGGTTGCAAAAAGAGGTCTGATCGTATAGAAGTCTGTGAGAAAACGACCCTACTTTTCACTTGATTTAACGTCGTAAATTTTAGTTTATGAAAGTTAATTGTCACAATCTGATCGTCTACAAATGTCTTATTCAGCATTGGGAGCGCTACACCCTCTTGTGTCACTTCTAGTCGCAAAGAAATCAAGATGGCGACGGACAAAAACCAAGACGACTTCTAGTGCTAGGAAGTAAATATATACATGACAGCTGTGACCATCTTGAAAGTTGCTTTCATCGTTTAATAACAGTCCCTGAAAATGAACACTGTGACTACAGAGTAATTGACTGAAAAAGTGTGGCGACGTTAAAGTGCTGGTAATCCTATTTATTTACAGTATTTCAGTCAATATATGTGAGAGTTATAATAATAATGCGTAGATGTGTAAAATTTAATTGCGTATTTTTGTCAGAGATAATTAAGTGTTTTAGTCACACTTAATAATAGGTGGAACAATTTAATACATCGAGTAGAGGATTTATTTTCAATGCATTGAACATTTGTCTGAGGAGTTAAACATGGATTCATCCTGTATTTGAAGAAGGAGTTAGTTAGTGCTGCATCAGCCGGGAGGCTTTAATGAGGAAGGTATAGGGAGTTGTTTAAAGTGTCTGTCTTTTAAAAAGTTGCCATTCATTTTTCTGCTGAAGTTATTAGTAAGTACCTAATGAGATACATAGAAGCAGTGCACAGTAGTGAAGGGCAGACAGGTCTGGTAAAACACAGGCTTGTAAAATAATCAAATGTGCTGGTATTTGGCTTTTGTTATTTTTGGACAGAGCTATTTCCTCCTGTTTCCATTCTTTATGCTAAGCTATGCTAATGACTGTAGGTTCATACTGAGTGTACACAACTGAGAGCGGTATCAATCTTCTTTTCTAACTCTTAGCTAAACAAAAGTGAATGAGAGTATTTACCAATATGCTGAACTATTCCTTTAAAAGCTGAGTTCACCTGCATCAAAAGTATGAGTGTTATCTCACATTAGCCTTGGGGTGTCCAGCATTAATTTGGTTTTCATTGTTGAGATTACAAGGAGTTTGCTGCCACACCAATACAATTTAAGTGTTGTGGTGATTTGGATGAACGTTAAAGTGAAGAGTCAACCATTAGCACTACACTGACTCAGCATATCTACAAGAATCTAGATGCTCACCCTCCTGCTTCCTCCTGAGACCAATGACACAATTATTGCGAGCTGTGGCTTATCTGTTAAGAGTCAGAGAAAGAAGTCAATTATGATTCCCATTCAGTGAATGACTTGTTCTTTACTCTCTGCTGCTTCCATTCCAGCAGATGACCAAATCTTTGCCAGCGTAGCGTTGTTTTCCCTGATTGTTCAAAACAGTGTACTGAATAATTAATTATTCATTGCACCACAGAAAGGATATTGACATACTAAAGATAACGAGCTACGTGATTATTCAAACATAACCCAATTATGAAGGCTTATTACATTCTCCGACTACAGCACTCCCAGGGTTTCAACATTTATAGGTTACAAAAGTGTGTTTTAAAGCCGAGACACCTTTACAAGGTAGCATCTATATTTAATGTCAGATAACGTTTCATCTTCTTTGCCTACGTTTCGGGTGAGACAGGCCATTTCTTCATCATCTCTCGCTACCTCGGCTTCTCTACCTTGACTAAAGCTGCATTTGCTTTTTCCACCTTAACACTACTTTGTACTCACTTTGAACAGACCTCATCACATCTCAATCCTATACATCAAAGGGCAAGCTCCCCCTCCACCCCCCATATTTCCTCAGCTTTCTTGATGTTATTCAAACTGGTGCAGGTTTACTAAAGTCACACTTTGTAAATGCCCAGAAAGTTCCTGTCAGTTCTGAGATATTAGCTAACTTTTACCGTGAATCTTATCTATCCGTGCCTCAGAGGTGCTAACCGTCCACTGTGTGAATCCGTGTCACCCCTGAGTATTAGAGGATATTTTGGATGAATTTCATGTACTGAAGAAAATAGCTGTGTCATTTGGCTGGATTAAAAGCACTTATTTTTAAATATTACATTAAAATGAATTGTACAACGTTGCTGCTTCGCCTTGTGAGACCTAAACGAGCTACTGTGGTCACATGCCATGTGATGAAAACAAAAACTAAATAACACATCAAATGTTTGCACCTTACATTTAATTTAAGCAATGTCTGTATGTAGGACATTGTACTGCTAATGATGCAGGAATGAATTTGATAAGCAAATGTTTTATTCCCCTGAAATTGCATCAAAGCACTCAATCACAAATAATGAATCCTAATGTCCTTGAACGAAGTTTCAAAATTCAATCGGATTGTAAAAATAGTTTGCATAGTCTGTGTTGTGATTAGTGAATCTTAAACATTTTTTAAAAAGTGATGCAGACCCTGCTTTCAGTGTACGCCAGCTAGTACTTCAGTCTCTGTTTGCTGAAGACCCTCCGCAGTTCCAACTGGGTCTTAAAAGACCTCACCGGCTGTCGTTGGTAAATTTACTGCGCTATTGAACATGAATTATGTGAGCTCGCCAAACAGAACAAATAAGTTATGTCCCGTTTGCAGATGAACATGCTCTCTGTATGTTGGTGTGGAATTGGAAAAGCTGTTTGACATTTAAGTTGCAAAAAGAAGTTGCAGCCCCGCTTTACAGTGAACAATATGCAAATGTTAAATCATATTTTAAAATTGAAATGCAACACAAACAATGTGGCTGGCACGTAAACGGCATTTGGTATTTTTATTTTCACTGACTTAATATTCAAATACAATATGTAAAACAGTATTACCGGTAACCCCAAATCTGGGGTTACTATCTAGACTAGCACTTTTGTATGAGGATACTTTGTCCCTGGATGATGAACCAGAGCAACGTTTCTTCTAACGCCAACATGAGATTGAGAGTTGTGGCCTTGCATGGTCTCAACAACTATTGGATGGATTGTCATGAAATATTCATGGTCCCCCGAGGACGAATTATAATATCTTTGATGATCCCCTGACATTTCATCGAGCGTCATCATCAGGTAAAACATTTTATTGGTACTTTGAATTATGACCCAACGCTTGCAAAACTAATAACATTTTCATCAGCTGTGCTTTGGGTTTAGCTGTTAATTAGCAAATGTTAGCATGCTAACGAGATAAACTAAGACGGTGAACATTGTGCATTTAACAATGGCATGCTCATAACATTAACACCATTGCGCTGCATTAGTTTATTTATATTATTGTAAACACAAGACCAATTTGTGATTGAGGTTGGTTCAATCATATTTTGTTTAATAACACAAATACTGTATTATAAAAAAAAAAAGGCTTTAATTACGTTTACAAAAAGAAAATTACATTTTAAATCACTACTGCAATATTGGTTGAGAAAATCCAAATAAGATGTTTTCCTAAAATGGACTGTTGCAGATCTGGAGCCCGAAACACGACACACAGAGGTTGAGCATCACCATTTATCCATTCTGACCTGCAGCGATTAGAGCGTGTAGCAGATCAGAGGATGGGTCAGAACTCCCATCATCCCATCTGCGCCTCTGTTTGGGAAATCACTGCCATTTGATCCAGGCCAGCCCCAGAGGAATGCTGCTCCTGCAGATATATTACAGGCACGAAGGCAACCAAACTGGCCTCTGGCAGCGGAGCGTGGCTTGGGCGTGGGCAGCAGAGCTGGGAAGGGGTCAGTCAGTGGCTCACACCAGGGGTTCGCTAAATGATCGTGGGTAATATCGGCTGTTTGGGGTGGGGAGGAATAATGGTCTCCTGGGAATACAGAGGCAGCTCATACAATATTGATTTCTCCATATCAAAAGAAAGCTGCGCATAGTTTGCTTTTCTCTGTGAGAAACTTACATATTAATTCTCAAGGGATGTTAATACAGCTCTGATATCCTTACTCTTGAAAAAGGATAAGGATCCTACAGAGTGCTTTAGCTATCGTCCTCTTAGCCTGTTAAATTCTGATTTAAAAATATTTGCTAAACTCCTAGCTCGTCGTCTGGAGTCTCATATGTCAAAATTAATAAATTCTGAACAAACAGGATTCATAAAAACGAGATTGGCAGCAGATAATGTTAGACGCCTTCTCCACATTATTGATGCTGCAGAAGACAGTAAGACACCAATGTCACTTCTCTCTCTTGACGCAATGAAAGCTTTTGACAGACTTGAGTGGCCATTCTTATGGTTAGTCTTAGAGGTGATGGGCTTTGGTAACACTTTCATTGGCATGATTAAAGTCATGTATTCTAACCCTTCAGCCCGAGTCTTAACAGGACGCACCTTCTCCTCTTTATTCCCCGTTTCTAGATCTTCACGCCAAGGTTGCCCCCTGAGTCCTGCATTATTTGTCCTCTCCCTTGAGCCTCTGGCTCAAGCCATTCGCCAATCTGTTGTGGTGTCACAAATAGGCATTCGAAATACGCAGCATCACCTCTCATTGTTTGCGGATGATGTGATGGTCTTTTTGGAAAACGCCACTCAGTCTCTTCCACATCTGCTATCCTTATGCGAGAAGTATGGAAGCTTATCAGGCTTCAAAATTAACTGGTCAAAATCTGCTTTACTCCATCTAAACGACTCTGTTTGCAATTCAATCATCTCTGCCAACATCCCCATTGTTAAACAGTTTAAATACTTGGGTGTTGATGTTTTTCCTTGTTTAAACAAGATTATTAAGCATAATTACTCTATTTCTCTGAACAACATATTGAAAGATATGGGAAAATGGATGAGTCTCCCCATGTCTATTCAAGCCCGTATCTCTGTGGTTAAAATGAACATCTTACCCAGGATTAATTTTGTGAGCTCTATGCTACCTCTTTCTCCTCCTTTTGATTACTGGCATAAATTAGAGGCAGCGGTATCAAAATTTATTTGGAAAGGCAAGCGGCCACGACTTAAAAAGTCTACTCTACAGAGGAGAAAGGAGAATGGTGGTCTTTCAGTTCCCAACTTTAAACTTTATTTTTGGTCCTTTGTCTTAAGGCCTCTTCTTACATGGTTTGACCCAGATTCCTCAGTGTGCGTTAGAAAGTGATATGACAGAACCATGGTCACTTCATGACGTTCTTTTTGCCAATATCTCTAACAAACAGTGCCAGCTGCGTTTTGGCCCCATTGTCTCTCATCAAACCTGGAGATTGGTTGAAACATATTGCCATATACCATGCAATTGGCATACACTTTCTCCACTAACAACACCAACAATAAAGCACTCCTGATTGGAGGGAGGCCTATAACAGCTCCGCATTGGGAACAGAGGGGGGTTCATTATCTAAGAGACATTTTTAACGAGACTGGCTTGTTATCTTTTGCTGACTTACAAAATGCATTCAGTCTACCACGTTCCTCGTTTTTCTTTTACCTTCAATTAAGATCAGCACTCAAGTCATATGGTGTCCCCTGGCGGAGATCTTTGCCCATCCATCCTATCCGGAAATTATTTACAATACAGGTAAAAACCAGTGGTATAGTATCTAAGCTCTATCAGTTTTTGGTGACACCTGGCCGCCTCAGCCTTCCTATTGAGAGGGTCTGGGAACGTGATTGCCCAGACCTGACCACTGATTTTAACTGGCATGATGTATGGTCTAGCATCTCAGAAGTATCACGCAATCCAGACCATCAGCAAATTCACTACAATTTCATTCATAGGACATATCTCACCCCTGTGAAATTGCATCACATGAAAGTAATTACCAGTCCTTTATGCACTTTCTGCCCACTAAACACTCAAGGTACATATCTTCACATGTTCTGGGATTGCTCCCCTGTTTGTCAGTTTTTGAACAATATTGCATCCAAGTTATCTGTCTTGATTAATGTTACTGTGCCTGTCACTCTCAGTGTTTTGATTCTAAATGATCTGTCAGACTTTCAGCTCTCTAAAATTCAAATGCGTGCTCCATTTGCTGGACTTACAGCTGCTAAGAGAATGATTGCAACTCGCTGGAAACCACCTCATAACTTATCTATTCGAACATGGACGCTTTCCTTCTTGGATGTTATATATATGGAGATCTCAACAGCTCACATAAATGGAGCATCAGAAAAGACTTTGGACACTTGGGTCAACATTGCTGATTCTTTGAAAAATATGCTGTAGATGTGTGCTATAGCCCCTTACTTCTATTTTGCACATGTGTTTGGTCCCTGTCAATGTTATTTGTTCGTCTGTCTGTGTCTTGTGTTGTGTGTATGTCCCCCCCTCATCTTTCCTCTCTGTTTCATGGTTCTGAGAGACTCCTTTTGTCTCAGCATATTGTTTGTAATTTGAAAGGGCACCATGTCTTGGTGCTCCGCCATCCTGTGTGATTATGCTAAATAAAAACATTTGATTGCAAAAAAAGAGAAACTTACATATTGTACTTGTTTGCTTTTTGAGATAAAGGGGGCTGGAATTCTTTTGAGATAGGTATTTCTTTCATTCTCTTTCATTCTCAAAGAGCAGCAGATGACTCATTTTACATCTCTAAATACCACTTTAAAAACCCTCGAAAATCAAAATGCTCTTCAGAAACAACATAAAAGAGCTGCTAAAAGGGATTTTTAGTGGAATACATTAGAGATGTATCGATTTACTTCCCAAATCACGTGCTGCAATCACCTGACTTCTCCCAGACCACAGAGAACCACTTGGGCTTTGTTTATTCAGATGGAGGGAGCAGAGGCACCAAAAGGCATGGATTATAAGGAAAAATCATCAGCAGGGGCCTTTGATGTCTAAATGAGGCATGTGCAACCCCACCCCACACAAACACACACACACATGCACACTAACGCAGACATAATTCCTCCGTTGCATACGAAGACTCCAAACAGATAACTGAAGTTAAAAAGGATTTCAAGAACTTTTCATGACTGCTGAGATTTATTGACACTCTCGGCATTTTGAACATCTAGCAACTAATGTGCTTTAAATTATGAGACAAACTGGTCAAGAACCACAGATAATGTTGGAAAAGAGTAGTTTCACTGTTTTCACTAATGGAACAGCGGATGTTGTTACTTAATTTTTACACTGAAATCAATCATTTCCCCAGAAAGCAGATTTGGAACTTTAAATCCGAAAGAAATGTTTGCGTTGAGGACAAATATCTGAACTTTGTGGAGGTTATTTATTTGTCACAGACATAACACATGTTATTTATAACCGTGACCTAGCAGGATAAATAAAAAGTAAGTAGCAAGGAGGGATATGTGAATTACAAGAAAACCAGGCTAGAAATAGATTAAATATGTAAACTTTCCCTTGTAATTTAATTTCGATAAAAAATGTAACTATATCAAATTGTATTCTGTCCACAGAAATAACACACTGATATGGGTTTGTGTTTCCGAAAAAAGTTTGTTTTAAACTACATCAAATGAGTCAATCCTTACGAAATTACAGAGAACTTGGAGTATCATTTTTTTCCACCTAAATTTTACGTCTCAGGAGATTATTCTGTTGGAATTGTGATGATGAGTAGTTTGGAAGTACATCCTGTTAACTACTCCCACTGACATTAAGAGGATTACGTAGGTAGCGTCAGACAGAGGCAACTCCTTCCGTTAAGTTGAGTCTTTCCTATCCCTTCCAAATCTCTGCTGCCACTATGTCGAGCCTGTAATTTGCCTAAAACTGAAGGCATCCGGTTGAGACACTGTGAGATGTGGAGACAGACAGATCAATCAAAAGACGAGAGACAGCGAGAGGGTGGGAGCGTATTTGTCTAGAGAACATGGAGAGGGTGGATCATTTGTCTAGCAGATGCATGTTGATACGGTGATGCTGATGCTCCTTTGAAAGAGGTGGTGGTGGTGATTCGTGGAGCAGCACCTGGTGGCTGCAAACCTTGTGGGAGGAAATGTGGGAAGACGTTTAAGGGCTGAGGGAGGGAGCGAGAAAAGAGGAAAGTGAGATGTTTTAGTGAGTGTGGGTTTGACCTCAGTGTGGTTAAAACTGCGTCCACATTTCCAATGAACTCTCCCAGCTGCAGCTATAAAGCCCAGAGAGAGCTCAGGGCTACAAACAAAATCAATTATTATTGACTGTACCATGTTATGCACTGGGGGGAGATAACTATAACCAATAAGTCAACATGAACTTCAACTATTCTGTGCACCCTTTTCATTTTTCTCTTTTCTCATCCCTTCCAAAGACCAGGTTAACTATCTTCCAAGGCTCAGAGGTAATTGGTCTCTGTGTTGTGGCTCCACTTTATCGCTGCCTCTCTCTTGACATGTATGTTTACCGCAACTATAATCTTCAAAAAGCCTGTTAACATAAGTAGCTCAGCTTTCATAAACCATAAAGTCAGCTCTGACTGATCCTCAGCACCATCCTGTTTACCACGCCGAGGAGCATAAGCAGCACTCTGATCATATCTGCTGTTTGCTAGCAAAGGCTTTCTTTTTGCACACGCCTCTGTGACTCATTTGAAAACACGTTGTATTAATATTCAGGTTCGGGAGACAGGTGACAAGAGGTGACATCGTCTTGGGTGTGCGGCTTACATGACTTCGCTGTGTATGTTCAACTTTTTCTCTGACAAAACATGGGGAATCAAAGGTTAGTGCTGCAGACATCTGAGTGCGCCTGGAGTACAAAGTTCTTTAATGCTCTCTTTCCACCAGAAAATGCAACTCTGCAGGGATTTTGCTAAAGAGTGAGAATAGCTGCCTCGCCTGCTGTCAGATTTATAGTGAAACAGACACATAACCAAATCATCTCACTCCCTAATCTGCTTTGTTTCACACATGAGAGAACTGGGCTGAGCGCAACACTAGGCTTTGTTAAATCACTTAGAAAAGACCCGACGTCCGTCAAACACATTGAGAGCTTCCAGGTCACGCCCCGGTGTTTTGGCATTAATGGGAGCCGAGTGTGTACGAGTGTGTGTGTGTGTGTGTGTGTGTGTGTGTGTGTGTGTGTGTGTGTGTGTGTGTCTGGAGGGGTGGTGTAATTCGATTTCCATGGTTAATTTTCTGGTTTTCTCCACTGGTGTCCTGAAACACTCCAGGTCGAGCTCCAGCCCGAGAGAACCGATGTGATCACCAGAGGCGACAGCAGGAGGAGACACAGGAAGGAGCCTGGTCTCCAAACATCTGGCAGGGCAAGGCTTCCATGACTCGCTCAACCTCGGGATGAAAAAAAAGACTCTCAGATCTGCGGGGATCAAAGTGTGCCCTGGATGCCTGAGCCACCATGGCCTCCCTCAACATATTCAAATGGGGTTTCCTGAAAGAAGACGGAGCCACAAGCAGACCTTGCAACATAAACGAGGCAGGAAAATGGGCGACTGTGAATACCTGAAAATCTCTGTGCTCTCCACATAAAATAAGCCCATGGCGGAAGAGGAAGAGGATTTTCTTTTTGTCAGGGCATTTAAATAGAATTTAACTCCACTGTCAGATATGAAATGTTATTCATGTGCCCAAGGCTAATTTACCCAGTAGAGATACCTGTCAATTAACCTAATAACAAAAAGAAGTCTGTGAGTGTTTGACTTACTGCAATAAATGATGCCAATGCGACTAAACTAGAACGTTTTCAGGTAACTAGTTTTTGGTTTCAGGTGGTTCCCAACCTGGAGGTCAGAATCCCCCAGTGGGTCCCCAAGATAATTCATTGCAACAACCATCTTCTTACCAACTTGAGTCATTAAATTCCTCTATTTCTAACAACTATTTTCTGGTGCATTTTTTCAATGTTGTAAATTAAATTAATTTAATTTTTAGTTTATTTTTTCTTTAACCAGCAACCTGAATTATTATGTAGATAAATACCCTAATTTCTTGAAAATCCCTGTAAGAACAAGTTGATTTTTCTCGGAAAGGTTGAAATGGTCTTTGAAATTAATTTAGGTTGGATCGCTTTCTATAGTTATAATTTATAGTTTCATATTTTTGCTATTCCTATTAGTCATTACCACACTGAGGCCACAACCCATAAAGAGAGGTTGCAAGAACACATTTGAAAAAGATGGAGATCAGTGTGCTACATTTCATGGTTCAAAAGCTCCACCTTTATTATTATATAGCAAAGAAATCATCTAAACACTGTATATTTGAGCTTTTTAAAATGAGAGGGATCCTAAGTGCAAAGGAATGTGACTTTTACACATCAAATGAAACATCCTCCTCATAGGTACAGTGTCAAACTACAAAGACATAATAAAAACAAGAAAGTAATTTGTCTGTTAGTTCAAGACTCTGTTTTAGAAAAAGACAGGAAGCTACAGTGACGCGGGACAAAACTTACTTTTGAGCAAAGTACCCACACGCTGGCATTTACTGCAACATTTCCCTCCATAATTACTCTGACATTATAAATTCATCAAACACTGCTCCCCTTCAGCAGCGGTGATGCCTGGGAGCGGGGGTCACCTGTATGCAGCATTACCGAATTAGCCACTATCTAACCCAGACCTGCTGTGGCGTGCTGACACTAATCCCAGGCCTGCTGGAGAGCCCTGTCTGTGTTACATTATCATGTCTAATCCCCGTAATCTCTCAGCCGCGCTGCTAAACGCTATTTCACCTCCGTCTCTTACCTCATACCCCTCTAATAACATTAATGAAGGGCCGGGCTCCTATTACCCAGGCTACCGCAGTGGTGGGCTGGGTGACGGCTGTAATCGGAGGCCCCCTGTGCAGCCACCCACTCAGCCTCGCAGGCAGCGGGAATTAATGTAATTCATTGCCCGGGGCAAAAAGCAGACCAAACATATGTTCAACAAATCAGGGTTTGTGTATTTTCTTGTCACCGTTACTGTGCAGGTCTATTAGAGTCATTGATGAGATCCTTAGTGAAGGGCTCGCTGTGTGGGAGAATGAAAGCTTTGAAGTGCTCATGCCACTTCGAAAGCATCCCCCCCCCCCCCCCCCCACACACACACACACACTTGCCATGAGGCATTTATGATGAGCTGACCTGCGTTATTAAAATACCGGAGAAATGATCACCCATAATGCTTCTCTCTTTTTGCTGTCAACAAAGAATGGCAGCAGAGGATTGGCTGGGATGAAAGGTTGAAAGGGGCCCCCGTATTAAAAATGGCACTTTATCCATTAAGGTGGGATTTCGGCTGTCTCTTTGTGTAATTACCTGCACCCGCCAGCTCTGTGCTCGGGCTTACCTTGTTTACACTGCATGTCTCGCAGTCTAGCTGTCTCCCTGCAAGGCTTCGTAACACTGTCTTCTGCTCTGCCTTTGTCTCTCTTGATGTCTTTCACTTGTCTGTCGAGGCTGTTGAGGCCGACCTTGAGAGAAGGAGGCGTAAATACACCCAGAAGAGCAATGTCAATGAAAGCAGCAGATAAATAGACACAAGTTAAAGCAAGCTTCGTAATGTGTTTTCTTTTTTTCTTTCAATTTAGTCATGTAGACACTGTATTCATTTATTTACAATTTGGCACTCATATAACTCAAACCCATTAATGTGCTTTGCAATGTTAATCAAATGCTAATGCAATTGCATATCCCCCTTTACGAGCCCTACCTCCTAGCAAACAGCACCACACTGACTTAATTGTGAGTGCAAAAAAACAGCTCATACAGTCTTCCTCTCATATTTAATTTGATCTTTGAATAAAAGAGCTATAGGAAAGTATTAATCTGCTTAACATTTCTAAGTACATCCAGCAAAGGATTTTGCTTTTTTAATCTTACATATGCTCAGCAGAGTTACTGGCAAAAACTGTACATTTTCCTCATTTCATCCTTTCAACATCAAATGGTGAGCAGCAAAAATTGGATCAGACTTCAAAGACTGTGATGTGCTCCAAGTCACGGAGTGGCTCTTCTATTTCACATATTGAATCCGAGCAGGATATCAAAGTGCTACCAAAGAACCTCAGGTCTTTACTAAAAAAGGGGTCTAACATCTGTAGAAAGAGGAGCGCAAAGACAAATCACCTCAGGGAAGAGCGAGCATTTATTCTCAGCCGTGAATTTCCAGCCTTTTGATTCTCTCGTTCCCGTACCACCCTGTCTTCTCCGCGGAGATGAAGGTTGGAGCAAGAGAACTCTTTTGTCTCAAGGACTCAAGAAATTCCCAAGGAATAATCTGGGTTAAAGCTGCTTTGTAGAGGAGCAGCATTTTACATACACAGCTAAAGCCGGGCAAAAGAAGATGCTCATTGATATTCGGTTACTTACATTTCCTCTATGTATGTGTTCCTTGTTGCACTTAGACCTGTGAAAGTGAGACACATTTTTAACCGACATGAACACAAACTGTCATAGAAAAACACATAGTGTTAGTAACTGTTTTTAATACATACATGTAGTAAGAGCTGCGGATGAATTGTATTTGTCTCCTTGTTTAATAGCAAAAACAATTGGTTTGTGATTATGCAATTTGCAGAGAGCGAGACAGAGACATGTTTCTCTGTGTGATCACTCATTATAAAAAAAATAAGACAACATCTACAAACACAACGTTGCACGCCAGGCGCATTCATGCTTCAAGTATAGAAAAACAAAATCTCATCCAGTTTGGACTTGGTGATGCAACTGGAGGCTCTGTTATTTGGACGCAAACACAGAATTCATGCGTGGCAGAGAGTAATGATATCAAAAGGGAAAAGAACAGCATGTAGGTGAGAACATAGATCTTACAGGATGAAAATGGGCTAGATCATGTCAAAATAAATCTATATGGAGAGATTCCAACACTGATTAAACAGAATTGTTAAGTGGAGGTTTGAAGTTTTTCTCACCAAGGAATATGATTGTAAACACGGAGAGAAAAATCCCAGATGAGGCTCCGCTTGGTTTGAGTATACAACAAGCATAACATTTTCAGATGTGTAAATCTAGTATTTTGAGTTGGAGTCTGGAGAGAGTTGCAAAGCGTTGACCAAAAAGTCACCCGAGGTTTGAACAAGGTTTGTCATGCACATGACTTGGTTTAAGATGAGCACTGATAGGCAATGACATTCTTGCTTGCTTTTTTTGGAGCTCCTGCACATAAAGAAAAAATGCATAATTTCCCTCTTGGATACATTTGGATGTGATCTCAAATCTAACATTAAGGGATTTGTAATAACTGATTTGTGTGAGTTGTGGCCCAGAGAAAAGTTAAGCACAGAGCTAAAAGCCGCCATCAACACCACGTGTGCTGCTGTTCCGTCGGTGGCTGCTCTCCTGCTTGGCACATATTTTCTTAATGACTGGCCTGCCCATATGCTGAATAAACACAAAGTCTTCAGCTCGTACATCTGGAGACCAGTGCAGCGCCCAACCCCATTTGCGGTCAGACAAGTGTGCTATATTGGTGGAAAGATATTTATTGCGTTTATAAAACTGAAAGAGGTGGTGGTTAAGGGAGGAGTTTTCTCAGCAGCCCATCCAGCAGAACTGAAAGTATCTTTCTCAATAGGCTGTCTCTAATGTTGGTCATGTTAAAAGCATTTTGTGTGTGCCAATAGAAACAATGAAGACGTAACACAAATCTAACCACAGGAAGTAAATCTTTCAATGAGAACAGACCCTTGAGGTCAAGAAGCTCACCCCATATGCTCCCCCTTGGTGGTCTTTCCTCCAGCCTCAGGGTGTCTTTGGGGTTCATGGCACCGACGCACCCGAAGGCCCCTGTAAACTGCACACGATACTCATTTCAGACATGCTCCTACATGGTCAGAAAACCTGTGATTCATCTAGACAACATGCATATAGTCCACTGAGGCAGTTATCAAATATAATTGTTGCAATTAACACAATTCCCAACGATTTATCGAAGCACTAAAACAGCTTGCGAAATGTGTTTATCATCCATATAAGGAGTGTAGTGTAGGAGAGGGAAAACACCGTGTGATTATTGAGACACATCGAGTTCAAATGGAAGGTAAACGAAGGCTGCTGACTGACTGCGTCAACCGGCTTTTGTGTTTTTCTTGTAAAATGATATGCGCAGAAAAATAAAGCTGAAGTACATTGTTGAGCTATGGTTCTATTTTGCATGGTCTAATCTGATCGATGGTGAGCATGTCCCCCAGGCCCCGCTGAGATCTGAGGCTCATACATTTGAAAGGCATCTGTTTATTTTCAGAATGCAAATGCAGCCCACCTCAAAGGCTATAAGCTGCAGAGAACATACAATGTGAATGTGCTGGAGTGCTCCGCCGGGGGGCTGAGGCCCCACTTATGTCAGGTTCAGGTCCTCCCCCCCCCCCCCCCCCGAACCCCAGCGGCCACACACAACACACACTACTCTAAGGAGAAAGACAGCAGCGACGGAGAGGCTTTCCTAACACCCAAAGCATGTTTACCCATTCTGCATCGTTATATACAAGAGCTTTAATGGAGGACATTTACACAAGGTGTGCAGGCAACTGAGATGCTCCATGTGCCAGATGAGGGCAGCCCCTAGGAGAGCCGGGGGAAACAATGCCAAATCTCCTCCCCCTGCCCTCCTCTCTCCTGCCCCTTTTGGCACCCTTCTTGTCCTCCAGTGAGAGGCTCCAAGGAGGGGGGTCGGTTGGGGGGACCCGGGAAGGTTAATGTGCCCACTTTGATCTTCGTCAAGGCACACTGAGTAAGAATTAATTTACATTTCAGATGAAAAGGTTGACAGTATAAAAAGGCATCTTGTTTCTGGTATGTGAGAGCTGTGTAATAGGCCAGGAATTTGAGAGAGGAAGTCGTGAGGAAACAGAAGGGATAAGCCCCTCTCTTGCCTTTACTGGGAAAGAGATGAAAGGAAAAAGGATCTCAGTATGCACTGTTCTTCTGAAACATGGGGACCAAATGCTGCACAAACTTTCAAAAGCTTTTCTGTATGCATTATTAATTAATTATTACTGTTTCGTAGGCCACTCATTGAGATCAAAAAGGTGTTTCACAAAGAAGTAAGGTTTTCAGGCCCTTTTCCTTTTGAAAATGCAGGAAAAGGGTGGCGTGTGGACACGTGAGAAATTCCAGTAGTCTGCACTTGAATATATGACGAACCTCAGAAGAAAAATGTAAACATTTCTTTACCTGACTGAATGCGGATTGCGGCCTCTTGCCGCTCTTTTTTTATCTGCTTGAGGTTCTGCCGAGCAACATGGCCCCTCCAGGCTAGGGGAAGAGAAAGAGGCAGTGTGTGTGCGTGTCTGTGTGTGTGTGTGTGTGTGTGTGTGTGTGTGTGTGTGTGTGTGTGTGTGTGCGCGCACGAGATTGCTGACCTGCCTCTGTGAAACACAATAGACTGCACATACTACACAAGATCCCACTTCAAAACACTGCTAAACCAGGTGGCAGAGGGATGGATCCCTTTGAACTCTCTGAAGTCTTATTGTCTGCTCTGAAGCATTGCTCCTAACCTTTGTAGGTCAAGCTGTGGTTATTAAACTCGTCTTTTTTTAATGGAGACTCACCGGCACATAATAGACCAGAGGTCATTAAGAAACCAGCGGTAAGATTCACATTAAATGTGCACCTGTTTCATCCAGACATGATCAAAGAATACATCAGGATTTGCATTCTTAGTTTGACTTAAGTTTGAACAATTATTTTCATCTGTTTACTGTTTAATTAAGACTAGTGTACCTGACTGGATGATGATGGCCCCGCGATTTCTCTTCTTCTTCTGTTTTCGGTAACGTCGGGCGCCAAGCCAGCCTTTAGTGTACGCTTGCATCACCACCACCCGAGCTATCACCTCCCTCAGCAGCAGGTTGAGCTGCTCCACGTGGTGGTACTTCAGGAAAACCTAACCAGACGTTTAGGGGAGAACATCCCAGTAGGTCAGTCTAGATCGGTCTACTGAGTCTAATAAGTGAAGTGTATAATACAAACACTGATTTCTTTATTGTTTTGGTGTAATAATGACATTACCTTTGTCTTCCCGAGCATCCAGGATTCCAGTTTGGCCCGCACCAGTATTGCAACAACGTTCTCTTTGTTGGTCTTTGGCATCTGGTGAGCCCGAAATGCCAGGTAGTAATATCTATGAGAGCAGGCAGAAGGGGAAACAATTACATATTTGATCGAATGTAGTTATAGCACTTAGAGTCGATATGAGCCAATATGATGTAAAGAAGATTTTGTGTTCAGAAAATGAAACCAAAACCAAAAAGACTCCGCCAAAGATAAGAATACTTTTTGAGGGTTAATCGGGCCGCTCTCGATCAAAGACATTCACGACTAACACTGATGCAATTTTGTCAACTAATTGATTTTTTGATTAAATAAAGTTTCTCCAAAAAAGAATCACAGAAAACACCACTTTTTCATAAGTTTCTTATGAATAGGAATACATAATAAACATTCAGCTTGAAGAAAGTCATAAAAAACGATAAATCAACTGACGAAATCTTCGTGGACTTTTAGTCGACTAACGGGACAACAATACCCGGGTGGTTGTGTCATCTTTTCGGACACCATTTTGGTGGAAATTGATCCATAAAACACAAAGACGATGTGTCGAGAAAAATGGACCACGTTGTTAAAAAGAACAACCAGACATCAGTATCGATAATAGATTACTGCTTGTTTTCAATAAAATACCTTTGTCTCATCTAACTCAAAAGATAGTAAATCAATTTGTTTGTTTTACATTTTATTCTACTTCTACTTTTGTATCCTTTAAGATAACTCCAAAAGTTAATCTACAGATATGTTGGTCACACTGTCAGAACTGATGACAAACAGGCAGCTCCTCTTCACTAAATGCCAACATTTTAAAAGTAGTTTAATCCAACATTGGGGAAGAAGAGAGATTAGAAATCTTTGCATCTTTTTTCACACAGCTACTATAAGCATCATCATAGCAGGAAAACGGCCTGCTCAGTGAGTCTGACTGAGACCTGAGCCTTCAACAGAGGCCCTTTGTGGGAGCTTTCCTCGTCTCTTATTTCAATGGCCACAGAAGATGCCCATCAGCCCAGGCCTATCAGTGTTCATCAGCTCAACTGCATGTTTATCGCTCATATGGTCCAGATCCGTCCACTGATCCTCTTGTTGTAGTTTACAAAATACCAGTGTAGGACAAAGGGACTCTAACTGTTTGCCCAGGGACACGAAACTCCAAAACGACTGGTTCATCTCTTGTGTTATGGCGTTGGTCAAAAAGAAGAACAACAAGAAGAAAAACTTCTTTGAACTCCCCTTCCTGGCTCAGTCTACAGCCTTTCATTCTAATTCCTGTTGATACCTGTTATTTCTTTGATGGTAAATACAAAGCACTGCTTGGCAACATCAGACGAGCCTTTGATATGAGAGCACAAATTTAAATCAGTTTTCAGTAAAGGTGCAGTTTAGCAGTTCAGGTCTGTCTGTATGATTTCAGCCTGGCTCAGGTAGGATCATATGGATTCAATAGCAAAGTTAAAATGTAGTCTGAAGTGGTAATACACCCGCTCATTCACACACACTTAGTGCACAGGTGTTGTGGGTTAGGTTTTTGATGATAACACTATTTAATATCGGGACCAAAAGTAGGACATTCAAAATGTTAGGTCACCAAAATGAACCACAATTTTTAAAACTTCCCTAAAGCAGGGAGACTAACCAGTAATCTCAAACTTGTTTTCCCCTACAGGCCACAAGCCCAAGTTAATTAAATTGATATCATCAAGTCTTCACATTAGGAAAGTTGATCAAACACAAGTTTCCTTACATTTTACAAAATATTTCCCTGAACAGGGCTGAGGTTGAGGTTTACACTGGTTAAATGTAGGGTTGGACATTTGAACAGGAGTGCATATCACTTTTTAACATTATTTTTAACGTTATCAGGTCCTGTCCCACATTTCTATAAACAAAAACAAAAAAACAACACCCTTACGTAAAGTCCCCCTAATGATGAAATCCTTTTAATTGTGTTCTAATGTAATACCAATGGGACACGAGACAGAGACTACATTTGAGTTTTTCACAGTACACCCGAGTTTCAGAACAAACTCTTTATGCATAGTAAAAAGAAAACCATTAAAATGCATCACCCCTTATAATCACAGTTCCTCCCCGTTTTAATTTCATCCATATTTTCTAGACTAGAATATCCACCCAGTTAAAAAAAGTGGTAGGATTTTGTCTCGCACTATCACTAATGACTGCCAATTAGTCAGCCCCTTGCTCTGCTTAGCTTGTACCCCTACCTAATTAAAGAACCCGTGTTTCTGTGTGACGCAGAGCACGGCTCACTTGTTCCGCACCATCTCTGGGGTTGTGTCGGCGCTCCACGTGTGCGTGCTGCAGAGTGGAGCGTGCCTGTCACACACACACCGCTCTCACCTGTGGACAAACTCTTCAAACAGGATGCGGTGGGAGTAGCCCTGCCGACGGATGTTCACAGTCTCCAGGATCCCAGTGTAGCGCAGCTGCACCATCACCCTCTCCTTGCAGAAGCGCAGCGCCTGCCTGTCATCGTTGGGTTTGATGCAGCGCACAAAGTGTGGCTGACCCACCACCATCTTAGACAGCAAGTCCATCAGGGAGTACTGTAGACAGAACAAGGCAAGAACAAAGAACAGTTATCATATGAAATAACATCATCACAGTTCTATTATAAAGATTTTCACTTCCAACGTCAAGAATCAAAAATTATTTTGATAACAGAATTGAAGCTGAATAGTAATGTGCAGTATTAATCAATCCCAACAGGATCTGGCAGTCGTTGGTAATTCATGAATAGTTAAAATAAGTCTAATTTGAATGAACTGCTAACAACAGCTCGTTACAGGCTCTGCCAAACTCCAAAAAGTCACAACCTGTTTGTGAATTCTTTCTTACGTTCAGGATTTGAGTCATTTTTACAAACAGGCAAAAATGTGTGACTATTTCATTTCATACATGAGTAGTACACACATGAAATATATTAATATTTAAAACTCATCAAACAGAAATAGAGACATATGATTCAACCAACATCAATGGATTTAGGCTTGTATATTCTCACAATGTAATTGTGTTGTTATTAACAGATTTCTGTGCTTTTTTCTTCTGATGTCATAACAACGAAGACATTTAGTTGTCGATACCAATACCAGTACCGTAAATTCCACAACTCTATGTACCAAAATAAAAAATACCTACACGGAAATAGGAAGCTACAGTCTGTCTCCTCATGTTGGTGGTTTCTTCTGGGTGGCGCATCATCTCCATGGTGTCCACCTGAACACAAACATCCACAATGAACAAACAGGCCGTACTCAGGCCAACAGCATCACTGCCAAAGCAGTAGATTACAATGAGATTCGGTTTGTTTGCAACCCGACATCCTCGGCGGGGCCTTGTGGAGATAAAGGTGTCATTACAGCAGGTCTCCTTCCTCCAAATGGCCCAGTTGGGAATACACAGCTGTACTAACTGTGCCGTCTGTAAAACGTAGCCCCGTAAACACTTAAAGCTAACAATCTAGAGAATAATTCTGCACTGCTGTGGGGCACGGGAAAATTGCAGAGCATTCTGAGTAATGAGACCAGCCGTCACCAAGCAGACAGCCATCCCGACGACGGATTAACCAGGACACAATATAAGCTTTTTAATGGCCTTCGCAGTTCATGGCTTCATCAAAATTAATGATGCAATAGATATTTTATGGTAAGTCTACGTAGCAAAGTGCATATCTTAATTCTCTATTCCGCACTAGTGCAGAGAAGGAAAGGTACGTCAAACGTAAACCGAGTGACACGGAATGAGGAATCGGATGCCTGACAGCAGATCACACAGAAGTACTAACGGTTATCTCACTTCCACTGGGCTAACAACCGCCACACTGCTTTAATCTGGTCGCGCGGGTAACTTTTTGTAAGTATCAGCTTGTGTCAACTTTCCCCAACTCGGATTGAGAGCATGACGGCGGCATACATATTACATCAATCACCCTGATTTGTTAAAAGAAGCCCCTTCTTGTTCAAAAATAACCACGGAGGTTCTTATCGGCAAAGTTCAACAAAGTTTCTCCACAGTTATCTTGGCCTGTGTTTGTGTCACACACCAAGTAGTTCTATACATCTAAAATGACAAATCGCAAGAGCATTTCTTTACGTTGATAAGTGTGGCTACGTGAAAAAAAAGTTCAAAAGAAATCATTTACATTTTCCAAAACCAGAATGTGATTGATGTCAGAGAAGTGAAGCTGCACACGTTTCAAAAGATAGTGAAAAGTTTGAATTTGGATTACAATCACGATTCCCGTAACTTGGGACTGGTCTATGATTTAGTATCATATTTAGATTTGTTTCAAAATAAGTCTTACCTTCAATAGGTATTTGGGAGACTTTGAGTGCGGCACATGTTGGCGAATTACATGGAAATAAAGGAAGAGAGAAGAGGAAAGACAAGAAGCTGAAATACATACACCTTTCAGGGGTTTCCACTGTAAATCATAAGGTGAATTATTTGTATTCCTTTTTTTAAACAGAGAGAACAATCACAAATCATTCCAAAATGGACAAAGATTTGTTTTCAATTTTATATCTTTCAGTCAAAATGATTTGACCAAATGACTCCTCTTAAACAAAGTGAAATAGACCCAATGAAATTAAACGGATCATGTGAAAGTCAAAGAGTGAGAAAAGTTAAAAGTCCTCGCTATCAATAAACGTTCTGGCTGACTTCCTGGTGCTAAAACACATTGTAGTGTGTATGTAGAGCCTCAGTAAGAACACGATTAATAAACAATATTGGGAGCAAACATTTTCATTGTGCTTCTTAGTAAAGCCTTAGTGTTGCGACATAAAGTTACTGTGGAATATTAGACTCATGAAACTGTTGATGCAGTTATTCCGGATGATTTGAGAAGACCTACAGTTACTTTAGTGCCCATTAACAACAAAACAACAATAGCCGATGAGTTTGAAAACTACTTCCATGCCGTAGAAAACAAATGCCAGATGGTGATGCCGCATCACCACAAGCAAGACAGCAAACATAACAGGGTAGTCAATTAATATGGCCATGCTTCACAGCACAAGTTTTTACTGGGTTTCTTATGGCGCGGTGCCTGTGAGCAACAAATAAAAAAACATGATGTTCTCGGATCTGATGATTTGTGCCACAGGAGCTCACCTTGGTGCGTCCTGACCCGAGCTGCGCTGGCAGAGACCTGGAGGCAGCAGTGACCCGCGCTCTGGAAGTTGCCAGATTTCCTGTTCAAAACCCACCCATAAAAAACATTCATGAGTCGTCACGTCAGGTCTGATTTAAAGCTCAGAAAAAGTCGGAACAGTCGTGTGAAACACAGGGAATTGGTTATTATTATTATGAACTATCAAACATGGAAAAAAGTTAGAAAGGAAAACAAAGATAAACAGCTGCACTACTATGTTAACATTAATGGTCATACTGCAGCACAATATATAAAAGACAGTTCAGAAGGAGCCTAAATCTGAGCTAAGTCGATACACTCAGGAGTGCAGCTGCGTGCAAAGCAGTCCAACAGCCCCACACACAGAGGAAAGGATATGAACATCGCATATGCAAGACAGTCTGAACATTTCAAAGTTTCTGCACAAGATGTCCAAATGTTTTCTCTGGCTATATCTTCAGAGGCTAAACTGTGATTAATAGCAGTGAAAGAAGCCTTTGAAGCAGGATTGGTGACATCAAAGTCCTAATCCATGGGTGGCAGGATTTTTATAATGAGTGGGAAGTATCTTAACACATTTCAAAGGGTTTACTCCATGAATAAACAATAGCTGCACAGATGTGCCACACACACCTTTAGAAAAATACGTCTGCAGACACAGGAGGCAGCATTACCCAAGCAGCCGTGTATGGCAAGGAGGAAAACCTTTGTAAGTTTTTTAAGATAAAGCTGAAGTGACAGGCCAACAATTGTTCTAGATTTTCTACCGCACATCGACGAACTCCCAAAATGCAAATGTGTAGTCGGCTTCTGCTATATAATTTCAAGACTCACGTCAGTTGTTGAGGACATGGTCTGACAACGAGCCAAAAACTTAAACACCGGATCAGCGCCTGCCTTTCTCAGATGACTGGAATATCAAGTGTGTATTAGAAGCATCAATCAAGCCCTGAAGAGATCAAAATCAATTTATGAAGGATTAATTAACAACCAGACCACTTCTAACTTTAGACAAAGAACGCCATTCTTGTGCCAAAGGTTTTAAAGGGATCCAAAGCAATGTAGTGTCTCATGGGCCGAGCACACAGGCGCACACACACACACACACAAACACACACAAACACACACACACACACACACACACACACACACACACACACACACACACACACACACACACACACACACACACACACACACACAGAGAGCTGTAGTCAAAACAGGCCAAAACATATGATGTGAGAGAACTTCAAAGGGACTCAAACAGTCTTTTAAGCTAGAGATGATACCGCTTTTAGCATTTGACAGATATCTGCTAATTTTTATTTATTTATCTATTCATTTATTTATTCTGCCATTAATACATTTTGCGTTGGGTAAACAAACTAAATACAAGATATTCTGTCACATTAAAATATGCACTTTCATGTCCGTTAATAATGTGCTCAAAGAGTATCCACAGGTTCGGAATCTCAACCTAAAAATAGAAGAAAGGAAAGTGTAAATTATGATGAAAATATAAGCAGTTAATTGCTCATTATGAACACATGTTTGTGAGAAGGCCTTGCGTTTAGGATCACAGGGACAGATTTTACATCCTCAAAACGCCCCTTCGGCACAATCAAGAAAAACAACAACAAAAAACACCAAAAAGTATGATCTTTGAGAACAGGAGCTGTTAAACTGTGTCGGGTATATTACCAGCACACAGGCAGGCAGGGCCCCGCTCCAATTAGCCCAGAGTAAAGCTGGATGGATTAATTGGAGTGGGTCTTGTGCAAATGAAGTGCGCTCTCTCCTCTCCCCATTAGTGCTGCTGGGCCAGATCATCTGAGCACATTTGTCATGATGAATTAGCGGCTGCGAGTGGAACGAGCTCACGGAGTGTCGCTGTGCTTTCACGCCTCTCACTTCCATGACACCATCAAGGGGAGATGAAGGGGCTGCGCCGCGATGAGAGAAACTATGACAGTTGTACCTAAGCCTTGCAAATGGACACTCGCTGCTTTCTTCATGTATTCCTTGGCGGGTTGTATTAATTCATTCTTCTGGCGGGTTTCATACCCCCTCCTGACTAGATGATTAGAGCATGGGTTAATAGTCAGCATCCTCAAAGATTTCTGTCTCCTGAGACATGAAACCAAGGGAACACCTGTGATGTCCAGCCTGAAAGAAGACCTTCTAATTTAGATACAGCGGGGAACTTGTCTAATGATGTGGATTATAATTATTCAAACACAGAGACGAGCAAGAAAAGGGAAGATTTATACTTTGACAGTGGATTCAGTAAAAAAAAAAAGAAGGTCGCCTATGTTTTAAGTTCCAGCTTGAGGCAGTTTTAAATAGATATATGATGAAGATAAAAGCACAGAGAAAAAGAGTTCTATATAAAAGCTTAATAATTACAAGAGGAGCAGGTGAGGGGAATATTTCCCATCAGGTCATTCAGTCTTGAGAAACAGGCGGTGTAGGAGCGACCCACTGATCGTTTCTACTTCACGCACATTGCTCTTGGCACGCACTTCCAGGACAAACACAAAGTGAGGCAGAGCAGTGTGTGTGTGTGTGTGTGTGTGTGTGTGTGTGTGTGTTGAGGTGGGGGGTGCGGGGGGTGGGGGCAAAAAGAAAAAAAGCCTCCCTTGGCATCTGTGCGTTCACTTTGAAAATTAAGCCCAGCAAGAATCCTGTAGAAAAAAAAAAAAAAAAAAAAAAAAAAACTCAAGCTGGCAGTTGTATTGGGGTTCTATTGACAAGAATAGTCAATGTGCTTGGGATTAAAAAGCAATCCCGCGTTCAATATGACACCTCCATGCACGCTTTTATGAGTGCCAGTGTGCGTCTTGTACTTCAGAAGCTGTGGATCGAGCTGTCGACACGGGGGACAATCAAAGTTGTAAGAGAGAGCAGCCGTACTGAGCTGAGTGAGCAGAGGCTTGCTAGATATCTCCGCCGCTCTCCCGCTCTCTTTTTGAAAACATGTGATCTAGAAACTCAACTCAGCACCCAAGCAAATGAGATTAAAGCACCCATAACCCCCGCCACCCTCCCCACCCTCCATAACCACCACCGTTTATGCCTAGAGATGGCTCCGGGGGCTGTTGATTTAAATGCCATCCACTACTGTCAGAGCAGATCAATCATAAAAAGCATGGTGTAATTGGCTTTTAGTGACACAACACAGTGTTGCATTTATCAAAGGATGTTGTACCATGTGATTTAAGAAAACTGGCTCCTCGCTATCGATGTGCGGGGCCGTCAAAAAAACACACTGCTGACTCAAAACATTCTCCAATTCCACGATTAGGGGAGAAATCGAACAAAAGTACGACTGAGTTTCCTCTTTTGGTAGCGAGAGTGTGTGGAAGTCTAGTGAAAGAAAGCCTGTGGTGTCTGCCCACTGGGATGAAAAAGGCTTCCACTGGGAGAGAACAAAGGGCCAAATGTGTCATATCGCTGGGAGAGGCCTGTCATTCCTACACAGGAGGATCTCCTGACATGAAGAGAGACAGACGGAGATGCAGAGGACGGCAGAACTGCAACTGTGGCTTCACGTGAAGATGTAAAAGTCGATGCCAATTGTTCAGTAGATAGGATGGACTTGAACTTTTAACCCCGATGTCTCACAGGAGAATATTGTGGCGCTTGTTTTGTTAACTCACCCAGTGTTAACGTTGTAAAATATGAGCAAGAATTGTGAGACCTGAGATTGAGGACAACCGTTATTGTAAAATAAAATTCAGCCAAATTATTTAACTGAAGTAAAAGTAGAAATACAACAATATAAAAATACTGCATGTGAAATATTTTGTATTAGCAGCAAAATGTCAGTGTTATGTCATGTTAAATTATTATTATTACTGACGCATTACTACATTTATAGTAGCAGATCAAGGCAAATCTGATTTCACGACTCAAATCATTTAACTACAACTAAAAAACAAGCACCTCTAAAGTACAGTATTTTAGTAAATCTACCTCTGCAAGCAAATATTAAAGTCACATACATTCACAATATCCAGCTTTCCTCCTTAATGAGACAGCTTTAAGTCATGGTTGTCTGCACACAGATTAACTATTAAAATAAAGTATAAATTCAAAACATTTCAAAGAGCATATTTCTGCCTGTTACATTTTTTTACAAAGCAGCTGGAAATATGTCAAATTAAGTCACCATATGAATTCATCTTAAATTAGGAGAACTACTACATTCCAGGTGTGAAATATTTGATGCTCCATGCAAATCAGACTTAGTAAAATACATCAGCAGCTACAGCTTGTAAGTTGAATCACATGAATATTTCAAATGCTCAGCTGGCCTGCATACTAATAATTCAACATGACAACAAATTGCACGAGTGAAGTGCAGCTCAAACATTAACAGTATTTCTTTTCTACATATAGCACACATTATAAATGGTTATAAACCCTGGCATAGATGACATATTCCAATCCAGTGTCTGTGAACTTTTCACAACACACACATCACTCTGCACATCCTCCATTTTCATCGTGCTCTGACAAAGGACCGGCAGTCTTGAGGTGCTGTGTGTGTGTGTGTGTGTGTGTGTGTGTGTGTGTGTGTGTGTGTGTGTGTGTGTGTGTGTGTGTGTGTGTGTGTGTGTGCAGATGTGCCAGGCCGCCCTGTGGCTACACACACACACATAGTCCACACACATACACATGGACACACACACACACACACACACAAAAAGAGACTGTGACCGCAGGCTGCCCAGGCACCAGTGGGCCCTACTGAGCTCAGCCAATTCAAACACTGTGATCCCCCTGATCTGGGAAAGGCCCTGGCTCTGATGAATTTGTCCATGCAAATACATCCCATTTCCTCTGACAAAACACCACCATATGTCCAAGTCTCAAGGACCCACATTCTGCAGGGCTCAAGTGGCCTTGCTATTCACTGCCTGGAAGATTTTTACTTTCCGGCGGCCCGCTTAGTTCCCTACTGTTCTCCAAACATGAACTGCATCGATACTCATCACCTTCTCAATCTGCTGTGTGGAATGAATGAGTGGTCTACTGCAATATTGCATAAATGTGGAATGTTTAAACTTGTTTAACATAGAGACAAAGGATGTGGTTTAGAGGAATTGTTCCTGAATCACTGCAATGTTTGACAGCAGAAACATGGACATTCTCTGCATGTCAGTGTGTCATTTGACATCACAGATCCATCATTTGACTTTCATCACTGTCAGGCTGCAGATCTACGAGGGTGTCCCCTAGTGGTGACACTGTGAGGAGGTGACCTAGAGTGGGAAACCACCCTGGTGTAAAACAGATTTCCATCAGATCCCCCAGATAATGGTAATTTCACAGATTAACAGTGAATCTATAATGTTAAGTAAAATGCAAATTAAATCCCCCCACAAATTTTACCCTGAAGAATAGATTTATAATTTTCTCATGCTATACTGTATCTCACTTTAAACAGCGCTCCATCTTCTCCAGAATGATAAGCCGGAGTAGAGCGTTTCATAGCTTTTATCTAATGAGATGATCTGCAGTTTCACAAACTGCAATAAGAAAATTGGACCTCCAACTCCAAAGAAATAACTGCGAGCATATTGCAGTCACGCTGCCTTTACGTGAACGTGCAAAAAGAATATAATTACTGTGAGCTACGTTGGAGCTTTTTGGGATACAAAGGCTCAAACTGCCCAAAACTGTTTGTTTCTGCGACAAATCATCACATGAAGTTGATTCACCGGTCGGAATGACAAGGCAGAGAAGGTGCAGGAGAACAAAGAGGAAATAAAGAAGCTTTTAGATCCAACTGACACTGTGTTAGCAGCAGTAAACATTATAGCACATCTAAGTATCCATTTCACTGCCTTTGTGCACTGAAATGAAGTGTGCACTAAATTTGTTTTTATAGGGTGTATTCCTCTGAAGCCGTTAATTGCAGAAGGGAAGTGGCTGAAGGCTCCCTTGTGCACAACCTGCAATTGAAGTTTACAGACACATCACAAAGATTTCTACTGGAGTCTCGGCTAAGGTGCCTTTTGTAAATTGAAGCTCCTTTTAATGCCACTGGGACTGAAAGCAGGCATTTACAGGTGCCTAAAAAGGAAGTGAATCACATAATGTGGCTTAGCTGAAATAAAGTAGGAAGTGGGAATCTGATAATTTAACACATCTATTAGCATTTCCGCTAAGTCAAGTGACCAGGAGGCCTCAGCCACGGCTAATGACGAGCACATTACTCTCCCTTCATTTTACCAACAGAAAAGAGGTGGGAAGAGTGGCTTTTGTATTCTCTAAATACTGTTTCTTCATCCCCTGGGTATTTGGAAACCTTATCATAAAAATATCCCACTGCACCCACAATCTGTAGATAGCATTCAGACGTGGGAAACCAAGAGGGACAGCTTAGTGAAAATAAAAACAGAGCGCCGTGCAAAGCGCTGAGCCTCTCAAGAGATAATGGAGACTGCAGATTTATTCGAGCACGGCACACGGAGGCTTGAATTGAAGGGGAACGAGGAGATGCCTGGGAGCCGCATCTTTAAGAAACCCACTTACCTGAACATTTATGGAAGCAGTAGACACCAGCACAATGCAAAGAGTAATACTGTCAGAACCCTGCATTGTTAACAATAGTTTGTCTCAAAGAAAAGTTTCCATTACCATTTCCATTGTGCTTAGTGGTAGAATAATGCCCGTTAGTGGCTGAGATGTTCTACATTGTTGTGTGTTTCACGGAGGCCTGTATTATAGCATACCTGTTTTAGTTAAGGGGCTTGTGAACAGCTGCTGCAGAAGTTTGTTCTCCGACGTTCTCAGAACTACAACGATGTCGGCAGGAAGAGTGTCTCTGTTCTTCTCCAAAAACCCATTCACGTTGTACATGACCTGTCGAGCAGGACATGAGACACGACCTTTAACTCTCTCTCCGATTTTTCATCGTTTTTTCATCATTTTCATTATAGGCCCTGGCAATATCGGTAATATAATTATTGTTATTGTTAATGATATTGTTCGCCAATGAACAATGTCATTTGATACCTTTCCTGCGTAATGCTGAATCCCAAAACAAAGCTCCACACGTTTCGGTATCCAGAAGTACTTGCAGTGCAAATTGTCCTCAAATTTATCTGTTGGCAACAAATGAGAAAGGAGAAAAAAGTTAAAAAGGTTACAAAATAGATGCTTTAAGCAGCACAGGTAGGAATGTTCATGTTCAAGGATTGTTGTTTGTTTGTTGTCTGCGCATGACGAAGGAGTAGCTCCAGTCTTACCCACTAGGGTCTGGTCAGTGGCCTGAGGGAAGCGGCTCTCCTCGTCCATTAGGGACAGCAGACCCATGGGCTTCTGCAGGAACATGTCCAGGATGGGCCTGTTGTCCTCGTACTCCACCAGGCTGGCATCCACCCCCTCGCTCTGGTATTCCATCTAATTAGAACCAGTGAATGTAGAACAATCTAGTTGATGATTTCTCTAAATGACCCAATTAAACAATCTGGGCTAAATATGATTTGTGCATTTGTGGGGGAGTTTCTAGTCAACAAAACCAAACAGCTGCAGCCGGCTGTGTGTGTGTCTATTGCTGAAGTTCACAGCATAATAGAGTCTTTTACTGAATGCATAAAACCGAGCAGCTCTGAACTAACAAATAGAGCCACTTACTTATTTATAATTTATTTCACTTTGCAAATAACCCAGAGTCATATCATATTATTGCATCTATTTAATTTCGGATCAAAAAGTTGCTTTAAATATATATTTTACTAATAAAGTGGAACCAATGGATCTAAACCGTCTTCATGTTTTAGTCATTAACTCAGAATAATCAGTTTCTGCGTACAGCGAGACTGAGGACACCAAATAAAAATCCCTTTTCCACAGAGCACCAGCCCTTCATCAGGGGAAGCTCGCACTTGTTTTTGGAAGAGGAACTTTTCCACGGACTCAAAGACCTTATTTTCAATGATCACTGCTGTAATTAATGTGTAAATGGTGATTGTCGCTTCCAGTTCTGGTCCTGGAGAGGGCTTGAAAAATAAATGAATGAGCTGGGAGCATTTGCCATTTCATGAGAAAAATCCTGCCTCAATAAATGACCTTATTTGTATTGGATCTTGTGTTTTCTTCGGTACATGTGTTGCTGTATGAATATAAATATATGGCAGTTAGTACTATTTTTTTGTTAAAACAGACTTAAAAAGGCATTATAGCAAAATGGCTCTTGATTAATGTCTATTCATTTCCATCAAGGAAAATAAAGACGTATAGCACTTCAGGGTAAACAACTTCATTAAATCAATTAAGAGTGTAATTTGGTGGTGCGTAACGGTATAAACACTCCTTTGCACATCACAGCCTGGCTAAAAGCAAAATGTTCACGTTGAGAGCATCTCTGGATGTGATGAACAGAAATAATATTAAAATGACTGGAAGTGTTTTAAAGGTAAGAATGTATATACAGTGTTATTGTTGTGAGGATGCATTAATTTCAAGTGCATTACATGACATTCATAAGCATGTTGGATATGCACAGACATACTATGTCAATAACGTCCCTGCATGTCAAACTTACCTGTTCGAGGGCAAATATGTGCTGGTTGAAGTAAAACTGAATCTGCTCGTTTGCGATGTTGATGCACAATTGCTCAAACGAATTCTTCTTGAAGTTTTCAAATCCAAAGATGTCCAGGATTCCCACATTCATGCCGCTCTCTGCGGCACTTCAAAGGAGGAAAATGGGACAAACAAACTTATTCTTCTATGTTACGGAACAAGCAAATCCCCAGCAGGCATATTGATTGATAAAACTTTAATGATAATCTGAGACTGGTCTGGATGGCGCAGGAGTCTGATGAGAAATCATAAACGTTGGCGCTCAAAAAATAAGAGCTTTTTAAATTTGTTTAATTTCAGTTTCTATTGATTTAACCTCCAGTCATCTTTAATATTGGCACAAACAATACTTATTTGTACAGCACAGAATGAAGACTAACAACCTGCATTTCATATTCAGTGCTTCAAGCTGCTCAGTCATTACCCGCTGTATGTAGAGGTCACCTTTAGCCTGGGCTCGAGGGTTGTTAATGGCAATAAGGAAACGGCAAAGATGACTGGAATGCTCTGGCATTTGTACATCTCTGAGAGACGACTCCTTGACAGGAGATGCTCATATTTATGAAGGAATTCTTTTGGATCAATGAAAAGCCTCTTTGCAGTCTCTCTGAAGTCTTTTTAATCATCTGAACATTATTTTCTCTGCACGCAACTCTGTATCAAAAATTTATTAAAACTGTTTTTGCTCTCCTTTTGCGTGTCCTGTGCCTGCCCATTGATATTCTCCTCTGCATGTTTGCATCTACCTCTACAGACTTCCATAAAGGTCATCAGAGCGTTGCAAAAACTCTGCGCGATCGCTCAAGATTATTGAAGAGGAGAGATTTACAAAAAAAAAACGTCCACACAGATCTTTATCGCCAGCAGACACGCACCAGATATTCATGTCAGGCTGCAGCAGGGTGTTGATGCGGTTGACTATCCAGCTGAAGAGGCGTCCGTACAAGGCCTTGGACATGGCGTCTCGGACGTCGGCGGCTTTGTCCACGGTGTTGGTGCGGATGATGGTCTCGCCCCTGGTGACCACACACTGAGAGGTCAGCGCCTCCTGGAGTTCCTCAGGGCCGATGCAGAGGAGAGAGGCAGCTGAGAGAAAATACAAGAGGTTGATAATCAAGAGCTCATCAGCCTTTTATCATTAGCATAAAAATAGGTCCCAGCTATCTCTTATTGTGGATGTCTGAGCTACTTCACGTTTTTTTTAAATGTAAATTGAAATGGATTCTGTGCTTTGACTATAACCACTTACTTACTGCTCAGAGAACTGACCACTGTTTTCTGGGTAACAAGATGTGATGGATTTATTGTAGTTGTTTATGTGTAATGCACATAAACATGTCCACAAAGGTTTATATGACATCCAATGCCATAGTGAAAACAATGTGTGTCAGACAATAACTATTAACACAAAACATAAATCATACAACAACATAAAAAACATCACATTTCTTAGAAGGGTTTCTTTCCTAAAACCTAACTGAAGTCTTATCTGTAGAGAAGGGTGGCATTTTACTTCTCTTTCTTTGGCTAAAGGAATTTAAAAAAGAATCGCTTCACACATTGGATAATATATTGTATCTCACCGTTCTCTAAGGACTCAGAATTAGGCACTTCACTCTTATCAGTCTGGTGTTGGGATGTGATGGAAGCAAATTCAATATTGCCGGTGTTCAAAATGGCTGAGAGAATTCTGTAAACAGAGTTTACCTCCTAAACAAAAAAAGAAAAGAACAAGACAAACATGATAACATTTCATTGATCTGCAACCAAGTACTATATATTTGATACAGTATTAAAAGTACCTCTTCAGTAAAGCCGATATTTCTGAAGCACTCCTGAATTGCGTCAAACTGCTCCGTGTACAGTTTGCTGGAGACAATGTCTTGCATCACTTTGCAGTGCTGGCTGTCAATATATCTGCAGATGCACAATCGACTATCAATATTGATGCTTCAACATGATGAGAAGGGAAAGATGGCAGGATTATTGTGAACATGTCAAACTGCTGTGCTAACCTGGGAGGTGTTCTGTTTGGCAGCCTGTAAGTCTTCAGCTTGTCTTGGTGGTAAAGCCCAGCATATATGTAATAGAATATGTGGAAGTTTTTCTCCCCCCTGAAAGGAAACAAACAGAGCAGTTAGAAGTGTGACAAAGAGATCTCAAGTCAGGCCCACCCTGAGCAGCCCATACATAGCCTGTTTGATGACCCTCGACTTCTCCAGCAGGTACTCGGATATCTTGGCCCCGATAACCGCTCCAGTGGGTGTGAACTTCATCTCCAGGTATTTGCCGAAGCGGCTCGAGTTGTCATTTATGGCTGTGCAGGCGTTTCCGAAGGCTTCTACGAGGGGGTTCACCTGCAAGATCTTCTCACGCAGCGTCCTATTGTTTGCCTAAGAGCAGCAACATGTGTTTTTGAATTATAATTCTCATACAACTATTATTTAGAGTAAACAAATACAAGAAAAGATGGCCACACTGCTACTCTACCTTTCCCAAGAAGGTAAGATGTTGGACAATCAAATGAGCGCTCTCTGTTTTCCCGGCACCGCTCTCACCACTGATTATAATACACTAAAACAAAAAGGAAACATTAATAAAGGAATATTTAAAATGTTTTAATATAATTGTAATCTGTATTTTATACATTTTACAATCCGAGTCTTCACTGATCAAATGAGTACCTGGTCTTTGCAGAACGTCACCATGCCTCGGTAGGCTGCATCTGCCGTAGCAAAGATGTGTGGAGGGTTGTCGGCCCGCTTCACACCATGGTACAGTTTAGAAAACTAAGAAAAAGCACATAAATACACAACATTTTTTTCATTTAAAAAAAATATTTCTACAAAAAATAAGTTTATTAAAAGATCCCAGAATGTTTTATTGTTATAATTATTCAAATACAATGTTCACCTGTTTTTAATATTTGCATTAAACAGCCATAGTCTACAGCCATGCTCACAACTCCGTGGCTGTAGCTGAATGCTAATGTCAGCATGCTAGCATGCTCACAATGACAATGACAAAGATACTGGATGTACAAAGATGCCACATTTCACCAGTGGTTTGAAATGCTATGCACTTCCTGTCTCCTACCGCTTTGGTCATGATGTGTTCACCTCACCCCTCCAACCCTCTAGTGAACACTGTCGATAACAGCAGAGTGGGCTATCATTTAGTAACGTTAGACCTATTTAGCATTGCAAAAATGTGTTAGGAAACGTGAGATGCCAGATCTCTGCATATAATGCTGAGTTCACACCAAAAGCGTTATGAACATTCGCAACGCTTTTGGTGTGAACACAGCATAAGACAGAGAAAGGTTGCTAAACAAAGTCTGAAACATGCAGCTTTTGTGTCAAAATGTTTGGAAGATATGTAGCCTGTGAAATGTGTCTGATGTTTACTTTGGTGACTAGCAGGTGAAAGAATCGGTCATAATCTGTGCTAACGTTCATTTCTTGCATTGGAGGTAATAGACTCAGGACCTGCCACTGTTCTCCTGAAGGGGGTCACTAAGGTCAACGAAATTCATCCTCTGGAGACCATGAAGGTTTGTACAAAATGTTATGATAATCTATCCAATAGATACTTCAGTCTGGACCAAAGTGATGGTGTGACATTGCTGTTTGTAGACACATGCTGCTAGCATATTTTTGTGTAACATCAGATCAGTACTGTTATTTATTCATCTTTATCAGGTATTATAATAAACACTGATTAATTTACAGTTAAAAAAAAAAAACCTTAAACATAATAATAATAATAATAATAATAATAATAGATCAACTAGGGCAGGACCAGTGGCATGACTCATGAGAAATCCTTCATTGCTTTCATTTAGACTCAGAAACCACTGGGAACATTTGTGTAACTGGTCCATAACCAACCTGGGGAGAGTAGATGCTAAGATTCTGGAAAGGGTTGAGAGCAATGAGGATGTCACCAACATAAGTGTACACCTGCAGCTCTTCATATCTCTTCTGGAGACGGCTGATTATTGTCTCCTGTATGAAATAAAACGAAAACACACATAGCATCAAGAACATTATGCCTTGGACCGATCAATGCAAAATGAGATAAACATATTTCATCTTACCTCATCTAAGAACTCCAAGTTTACCAGATCATCATCGGGACAGCTCTCTATTATGAGGGTTTTACGAGTATTGATCCGCTCGTGCCTGTATGAAGCCAAGGACACGATAATGCCTCAGAAAGCTGTAACGTGACCACCAAAGGAGAAACAGTAGGTTGACTGGCTGGATGTAAGACTCAGTCACTTCCACGGTTTGTTTGAAGCCCTTAAAGCTCTCCCGGGGGACACATCTCCCATTATCACAAGCTGTGATTGCACTTCATCTGTGTTTTGACCTATCACTCTCCAATGAGCCCCAGTGGGCAGAGGTCAGCACAGAGCCAGCTGCCTCCAAGGGGCTGTGGAAAACCTCAGGGGACACCAGAGAGTGTGTGAAAGAGAGCAAAAGAGAGCTGTGTCTGTGAGTGCCGAGTGCTTTGTGTGTCTATATGCGTGTGTACATATGCATTATATACTCCAGTGTGTAGTGGATCAGACATTTCTATGAAACTTAAAATATATGGTTGGTGATATTCTTGTCTTGAAATCCGAAGAAAACCTTTAAACCAACACTAATTTGATTCTAATAACATGCACTGTCAGTGTAGACAATGTATGATGTATGTTATTCCTTCATAGACCATTGTTGTCAAAACCACACCAATGAGCCTCCCAACTGCACTTAGTGTCATTACTTTAAATATTGCTTTAAGTTAATTCCAAACACAAGCTGTCAAAACTGAACTGGATTGGGTTGCAACAGCTGCAACAGTATGTTTGTGTTTAAAAATACTAATATTATCTTGTTAACTTAATCTCATTACACCAATATAGGCTTTAGTTATTTGTGCAATCGGTGCTAGAAAACATTTGTATCGGCAATAAAATCTCTCAATGAGTTTATGTAAACAGGAAGCCACTGAAGCATCACAAACTGACACATACGTGACAAATGTAACCATTTCAGGGGGTTGTGTGATACATTAACATTAATTAACAATCTTTATTGTAAGTCTTACTTTTTTTTTTAATACAAACATGTATAGATGCAGAATTTTGTTTCAAAGTTACGAGTATTAATGCAGTTTAGAATTAAATATCTACTCATGCTAACCAAACTAAAGCTCTTTAATGTTTTAGTCTAACATCATTAGCACAACATTTTGTAATTTGAGAAATAATTTTTTATTTGCATTTGTGTTTTTAATAAACTGCCTTTTCTGTTAAGTGTCACATATGCAAGCATATGCACATATGACTCAATAACCATAGCTATGCAACAGTTACACCTCGCAGTTACTGGGGTGTGAATATTTAAGGGGACTAATCTCTACGTAGGAAGTAGTTTGTGTGTTGATACATGTTTTTATTTGGCGACATTCCTCAATTGGAAATAGTCCACAAAAATGCCCTGTTTACTAATTTTGTTGTAATGTTTGTTAAGAAAATGAAGTTACTTTGTTGAAATAAATCCACAACCAATAACTACATACAGTATTTGACAAAAGGGATCGTCTTCAGTAACACCAGCCTTGCCCTCGAATAAAAGCTTAAGAAATTGAAAACACTTTCTCCTTTTCAATCCTCAAAACAATAAAATATATTTTTTAAACTAGAAGTATCCATATTCTATTATAATAAATAATCAATCAAACCATGGATAAAAACATTCTGGCTTCAGGTTAGGAATAGTTTCCACTCCTCTGCCTTTGTATTCTGAATAACTTCAACAGCACAGAAATAAAGTCTCATGCTCAATATGTGGTCCCTCTCAAGTGAAGACTCGTCATCGTGTCCCTTTGGAGAAGGGACTTGAGACCTCTAGCCTCTACCTCTCCTGCTTTGAAGTAAATCACACTATTCCACCTACGGCAGCGACTTTTAAGTTCTCTATGTCTTTATTCTTATCTGGAGTCATTGTGAGCTGATCTGTGGCATGAGAGACTCAACTAGGCGAGCCCAGTTCTCGCCCTACAAGCCCCTAATCCCATTATCCACTTTCACTGTGGACAGGAATTCGGGATCAGGCTCAGGCACCGACTCTGCACACTCTCGGGAGTAAACAGAGCTGGCACAACATCAAGACTCTCAGTCAAGGGTAGGTTCAGCAAACTCCTTTATAATGAAGATTAAGCAGAGCCAAAGTCAGTTTTTCTCCAGTAAATAACAGGAGACTTCTGCTCTGTCATTTGCTGCCATGACGGTGTCTGGGTGAACTATTCATCATCACACATTTTTGGATAAAAGCTCATGAAATCATGCCCCATCTCTTCATATCTATATGTCTATATATCTATTTATCGAGGAACTCGATAAAGAAAGTATCTCTTATTGTGTCATTCAAAAACCAAGCAAAAAGAAGGCAGTAGAGTTGAAATGTCACTTATTCTCTGAAGTAAATTAATCTTGAAATGTATATTTACTCCATGATTGGTTTAATCCCACGGAAGTGTTTTGTGCTAAGGACTTCCCATCAGACGGTCGCAACATCGACTGGCCTAAATGGCGTTTATTAATCTAAGGTTAGTCAGCACAATCACTCCCTCTGAATTAGTCACACTCCCCTAACTTCTCTTTAATCACACACTGTAATGTCCATTACTGGGGCTCATCCTCAATTCTGGGTGTAAGAAGATGAGACCCTGCCCCCTACTGGACAGAAAGTATATCTCCACTTAGTCGGTGCACATCTGCTGCAACAAAATCTCTTATTGACAGCACACAAATGAAGCCACCAGCTTTGTCACAGCAGTGTATTATTTCTTCTGAAATATTTTTTTAATGTAAAATTAAGGGACTTACTTGGTCCTGGTTATGCAGCCAAGTTCTTGCTGCTCCTGGATGAGAGCAGCTAACTGCTGCCGTAGTGCCATGTCCTTGCCGTGGGCCTGCTTGATGAAGGGATGCTCCAGGAGGTGGGTCACAGATGGACGTGCTTCAAAATCTTTTATCAGACACCTTACAATCACAACAATAGAGGCGGCTTTGAGCACGTTCAGACAGACATCGACAACAATCAGAGGGAATTAAACTGCTGAGGATAAACTGTGCGATCACCTGCACATTGTAGAAAAGCTGGTTTGTTGAGATCAGTTCAGACAGACCCTCACACCCAGCAGAGAGCTCCTTGTGTTTTTATGTCTGGGGTCACTAATCTGTCCGAGTACCACATAGTCACTATCACCATGGCCCCTGAGTCCAAACAAGCCTTGCTGTGGCACAGCAGTGAGTCCTATCTGTGATGTGCAGTGTTTGCCAATGGGGGATGTTACTTTGTGATACTGGCCCACGGCCAGTTAGCTGCCGAGTCAAATGGTTGCAAACTATTGACTGATAAGCACCGCACACCCAGGGGAACATTGGCTTACCTTTTTGACAATTTAATATATATATACACATTAAAATACCCCACCTGTACTCAACGATGCATCATCAACAATTCACATTTGTACTGTTCAATTACTTGTTCAGCTAAAGACTCTGTGTGTGTGTGTGTGTGTGTGTGTGTGTGTGTGTGTGTGTGTGTGTGTGTGTGTGTGTGTGTGTGTGTGCGTGTGTGTGAGCACTACAGCACCAACTATTGCAGGCAGTGACGAGATAGGAGAAAAACACCAATCTAATTCCTGCTACCTAATCTAGACTGGAATTCTGTTTCTTTTATCAGTTTGTTCAGCTCTGGAAGTTAATGCCATGAATTCATTAGCGTCAGGACATTAAGCAGAGGTGGCTGCTATTAGCAGCGCTGTGCTGCCGGGATGCTGAACGGCAGAACACTTTGTCACAGAAGTCAGCTCTCTGGCTGCACAAGCCAGAGACAGATGCTGGTGATGGATTTATTATGGTCGAACCCCCCCCCCCACCACCTCAGTTTCTCTCTCTCACACACACACACACACACACACACACACACACACACACACACACACACAACGCACACAACACACACAACACACACAGGGGTGGGGAGGGGGTGGGGGGGAGGCTTCACAAACAGCCTGCAAAGGTTGATAACATTGTCCAGCCCCCCCACATTGAGCTCTGATGGGCTTTGTGCGGGGAGATTATTTCTGATATGATATCACACAATCCATTACCACAGATTACAGAGTTGCAATCCAAAAATGAAAACCATTGCAATTATATTCTTGTTAAAATCCATTATTAAACTACAAATAACTAATATCACTACAATGTGTGTTGACAGGTTCATGCCTGCATTGTGTCCTGGCCAGTCAATACACAAGTAACACATAAAAAAAAAAAACAGGCCTTCAAGGCAGATGGTTTGTTTTTTTCAATTACTTTTTTTCTTTTTTACAGTTGATGCATTTCAATGCAAACCTCCAACATAAATGTTAGCTAGAAACCATGCCCACACACATTTTATTTTATTTTCTCATTATAGGTCACACGCCTCTGCTCTGTGCGCTGGATATTAAGGTTGTATATTTTGAGCAACCATTTACCAGCCATCCCTGACATTATTAGCTTTGCACTGAGGAGGAAATGATAAGTTATCTGGGCCTCAGCTAGAACCGATAACTCAGGTGAATTAGTTTGTTCCTCTGTGGCAGATTTACACAAATGAAAGTCCACGAACAGAAGAACAAGAGGGTTGATATAAATAATAATAATCTGGCTATAAAATATCAATTTCAATTCCCTCCATGTTTACATGCACCTTCCTACCTGCTGACAATGTTTTAAAGCTAATGTTCAGTTGTTCCTGATTTAAAAATACGTTTTTCTGGACAAATGCTACATAAACATTTCTTTTTTTAATTGGCTTATGCTATTTTTAGTAGTAGCAGCTCAGTGAAATGAATGTGTATCATCTTAAGTATTATATAAAGCATCAACAGTAGTTGTTCAACATTACTTTCAGTCACAGATTTGAATGTCTTGCCAACCGATTTAACAATAAATGGATATTCTAAATTATTTACAGGCTGCTTTCATGTACATTTGATGTTAACCTGTCTTATTTCATATTGAATATACCTTTATATGAGGTGCATGGTTATTACTGACAATTATTCCTTTCCCACTGACATATACAGTTCAAAATGTCAATTTCTTTCGTTTAAGAATATAAAATATCCTTTTAGTCAATTTACATTCACAGGTGGATGCACAACAATCAACTTAAATGAACTGCTTGAACATTCAGTTTGTAGAAAGATTGTAAACTATGCTGTAAATACAAATGCAGAACTCTCCGCCTACCCGAGCCCTAAACCATCTCTGCACATCCATATCCGTATTTATTAACCAAACCAAACAAAGTCTGAATTAACTGAATTTAAAGGAATCTTATCTAAATATAACAATATTTATGTGTAATGAATAAATAAATATCTACCGATATATCATTATTCTTAAAGAAATCTGAAACAGCCTCATTATTTTTGTTAATAACTGAGGACAAAAGTCAACAGGTTAAAGTAAGAGGACACTTACTGGCCGATGAAATGGCAAAAACTTCTGCACCACTGCTCTGGATTTCGTAATGTAGGGGAAGGGTTTCTGAAACAAATCACACATACACAAAAAAGTCAACTTAATATTTGAAAAACTGAACATTTAAATGTCATCATGATCATCTCTGAAAATGAAAGACTTTGAGTTAGTCTCCTGAGTTAGCTGACAAATGATCGCTGGCAGGCAGAGTGTGACCGTCAGACAGAGTTTTTGGTCCGAGGACAAGCTGGTCGGGGTCCAGGTCTGTGGCAGCCACAGAAAAAGTGACAAATGATAACAGCTCCTCCACTGTCTGGCAGCAAGCATCTGCCTTTGGGAGTCAAAAGTTATGGGAGCTAGTTATACCTCTGTCAGCAGCATTTACGGAGGCCATCTATAATGAGGCTAACACTTTTCAAGTGTGCAAGATGACAGGAGGCAGGTCTGTATGCGGAGCCAAGGCTGGACCGGCCTGAGTACAGTCATCTTCACAGGGAGCTGCGAGTCAGACAGCTGGAGGCTGAGCCTTTTGTCACTGTCAGGCAAACAGTGACAGACCTGGTCGAGACATTTATTAACCGGACTAATTAGTTCACACGTGTTGTTTCACAGAGCTGACAGACAGGTAGGAAGTGAAATCGCAGGCGTGAAAAGGAAAAGAAGAAGAAGAAAAAAAATGCATGAATTTTGTTTATCACACGCAAACCGGAGGTAGATGCAGCTACACGTTAAATGACAACATACTTAACATCTTTTTTTCTCCTTTTTTTTTTTGGAAGAGAGGTGAGGATGTTGGGGTACAAAATCTGTCATTTTCCACAGCACTAAGTTAGTCGAGTCTTTGATAAGGAAATCAGGCAATCCTTTCCAAAGTGCAGATCAAAGCCAGTAACTGACTGCTTCAATGCAACCTCTAATATGAGCCTGAAGACACGTTCTCGCCTTGATGTTGTACCATCCTGCTTATACATTAGAAAGTCAATATAGCAGTAGACTGCTGATAACACTGTCAAGTGTGCTCATTGTGCTTAGCAAATTCAGGCATTTATTTCTTTCTGTATTTGTGAGAGTGCTGGCTCATATTGTAAACACAAATGGCTTATTCAAATCTAGGTCCAGGCAGAGCTTGTCCTGTCAGACGCTACTCAGAGTGGATTGAGGCAAAATCACAGAGGTGTCAACCGCAGTTGACGGCTGTAACTAAGCCACGAAGGAAGACAAAAATCAGGCCAATGTAATATTTGAATATTTCATATGCAGAATGTATAATTCCCCCATTTCCCATATGAACTGTGACGCTTTATTCAATATTGTCAGTGCTCACTTACATCTGCCCATGCAGCTCACATGAAACAAACCCAGTAAAGGTTTTGAAACAGTATTAAGATTCAAAAAAAAGAAAAAGAAATCTCTTTATTTTCCAGATCTCCAAAGTCCACGATGCCAGACAACATGAAGGTGATTTGAATTACCAAAACAAGGCAGCAATGTTGAGCAATATATTCTAAATCTATCTTAAAGTGACCTTGCATAACCTTCTTGGTTATGCAAAACAGCACTCAAGTTTCATAATAACTGGTAAAATATGCATGTATTTCTTTGGTTGTTGGCCTGTTTTCAGCAAAAAGAAAGAATTAGTGTGAAAGCAGAAACCCAAAGGCATTTTTTCAGACTGAACAGAGAATGAATACTGAAAATAAAGACTTATTCAGCGAATGGACCACCTGCTTAAAATTTCATCTCATCCATCACTGCAGTCGGAGCACCAGCACCTCTTTGCGCATATATGCATGATCACGCAGAGCTACTGCTACATTTATCATGTCTTCGGTGGCCACATCGCCACATGCTGCAGTCCTGGACACCACGCAGAGCCGTAAAATAATATCAGCAAAAACAGAGATGTCAGAGCCTTTAGTCATGATTGGAAAACCATCCAACCAGTCAATGATCTCTCTTAGGGGTCAAGACTGCATCAGGGTCTGATAATGGGAACACTGTGACATTAAGGTATGGTTATGTCCACTTGGAAACATAGAATGGAAATGTAGAATATTAAAGCTCTTAAACAGTGTCTTTTTTCACAATCACATCAAGCAATATGAGAGAAACCCACAGTTTCCACATCAGCATTACTTCTGGCGTTGTGTGACACTCAAAAGACGACGAGTTTTCAATCGTAATCATCGAGAATTGTTTCATTGTTGTTGATGGAATTTTTGTGCCAAAGGCTCTCAGAAAGGATCCAAAAAATACATGCAAAGCAAATGCACATTAATCTGCAATTATTAACCTCGCTAGTGGCATGGCTCTAGGGTTGGCATTGTCAGTTGGTCGATCCACAACCGTAATAGTCTCTGGTCCTGAATATCTCAACGAATGGCCCTCCAAAATGTCTTCACTTTATTTGAATCAGATATTTGTGTGGAACTGTCAAAATGAGCATATGGATTGGAACGGGCCTGAGAGGTCACAGTGAGCTTGACCACCAAATTATAATAATTAGTTCATCTTTAAGTTCATGTAGATGTTTGGGCCAAATTTGAAGAAATTCTCTCCTGGCCTTCCTGAGATGTTGCATTCATGAGAATGGACGGAGGGAAAACCCGAAAACATTATACAATCTTATAACAATTATTCTAATTTGTTCAATACTTTGGTTTATGACTAAAATAACTGCTACTGATTACAGCATCAGCCTCAGCTGTAGTTTGAGTTTAGTGCTGATTAGCACTCCAACACTAAAATGCAGTTATCAAATATCTACTTAGTTCAGTAATGCATGAATTTAACATATCATTCCACACACAGGCAAGACGTGTCTTTAGTTCACCCCAGACCTGATTTGTGTCAGAAACCCAAGAAGCCGTACTGGTCTTCCTCACGTGCGTCTGTCCAGCTGCACAGATTGGAACTCAGGCTTTTTCCATGAGAGCTGTCTCTTACCAGCACACTGGTGTGGTTTCTCTCCTTCAGTCTCATCGTTTGATTACCCTTTGTTGCCTCCGACAGACCATCATTTACTACCGTCGTCTATCTCGTTCGTTCCGGTCTCCACTCAGACAGCTACATGTACTATTAAATATGTGGCTAATATCTACAGGGATCTGGCCGAATAAACACAACCTTGGACGTCGTTGCCAATTGACCTTTACAACACATGTTACACCCACCTTGGTTTGGACTTAACATGGACACTCGAGGCATGCACCGCAAAGAGACAACCTGCTTAAGCAATTAACCATCCTGTACATTAAATATCACAGACCACCTTTGTCTCGAGTATCTGTCCGTAATTAATTTTGCAGTTGATGATTTTACAACTTTACCCTCTGCTATGCTCCGTTACCTTCGTCCATGGTCACCATGGACATCACATGTCTGTCATATGCACTGTAACACACTCAATTACTTTTAATCATAACAAAAGGACAAGTTCACAAAAGCCTTGGATTCAACTTCAATTAAAACAACTGAAACCACAACAAATGTGTAATAATGATCTACCTGAGATGTAAACATATGCACGGATGAGCCGTATGTCACAGCTCATCAAATATCAGATCATTCTGGAGCACAAACAGACGACGCACCAAGGTGACCCTAATTCATGGCGCTCATCAGTGTCCCATCTGACAGATATCATAGCTCCTCGTGTCATTTATAGCCTGCTGGGATATGTGCATTTCCACCTGTGCAGGTTTCCTTGTGACATAATGGCTATCTGCTGCTGGCCCCTGGAGTCAAAGTGGTGATTACACTGAGTGTTTATTTGGTCCTCATCTGGACATATTTAGCTTGACAAGAACACCTGTCTAGTGAAAGCTGTCACTGTTTTTGTTTATCAGACAAGGAAAGAAAAGAAGGATTAACAAACAGCATCATGGAGAAGTAGTACTTGAATGTATAAAAGATGTATAACGTGAATCACACTAGGGGGAATTTGTCTTGTTGGAATATCCTCTTAATTTGATATCTTATATATTTCTTTGACTCTTGTTTACTATCTAGACGTGTTTCAGAGAGGAGGAAAGATAAGGTGGATGATACATGCAAGATTAACTACATGACAGTGAACCCTTTAATGTCTGGAAACACATTACTGTGTGCAACCATAAAAAATGATGAAAATGCTTATTGCATGTTTAGGTGCTTGTATGGTTTCATAAAACATGTACTATCCAAGGACAATACTTTAGAAAAGGCTCCATTGATAAGAGTTTATGACGTATTAAATAGAGAAAAAAAAGCTTTGCAATGATCAAAACCTGTGAAGATGAATCTCTCTGATTTCCTCATGAATCACTCTCGCCGCCGCTAAAAGCCTAAAGGTGAAACACATTTCCCTATTTAGAAAGTAATTCATATAGGAGTCATAATTTACACCACGTTTCCTTGTGATTTTGTCTGCCGAGCAGCAATGATGGGAAAATATATTTGAGATAAATGACATGTTAACAGAATCATTTCATGGTTCAACACATTCGCTGTGATTTATACCCCAACCACCAAGCCTTTAAAAGGTCCCAATTCATACCAAAGGGGAAAAATATATATTTTGATTGGAACAGAGACGGAGGAACGTCAGTTCAAGATATACGTCCAATTCTATTAACATCCTAGTTATCCCCAGAGCCAAAGATTCTACGAGATCTGCAGTATTGAAATAGGATTGGACATTGACATTGGAAATGCATATGCCGCCTCTGATTATGGCTGCTATTTGATAAGGAAACGTATTTACTATTTGACAGAAACCACTTATCCCGTTCCAAGTAGCTCTTTTCCTTAACATACAACCCCTAAACCCCTAAGCTACATCTCCTCTACCGAAAACGTTGAAGCGTTATAAGGTGAATATCTGAGAAACGCCTAACTCTGAATTAGCAGCATTCATTTTTTTTTACGAGCCGCCCTTACTCTTGTAATTATCTTAGATTCTGGTTAAAATTGGTGCTGATGAAATGCTGCATTAGCTCCATAATTCCTGCCACACACACACCATCCATGTTCCTCTTCTGGCTTGGCAGGGAGGAGATAACATTGTGACGGGGAGGAGGTGACAGCCTCATCTCAATGTGAATGGAGCTAATCACCAATGCAAATTGCAATCAGAAGGGCATATCTCTACCTAACTGAGAGATAATTGCGCGATTGTGCTGATAACAAAAGGTCAACCGCGTGTAGCCACTAAGCTCTCAAATGATCATCAGACACACACTGTCTCCAGCAGTGAATATTTTTACAGATTGAATCACTGCATTAATTTTAAGGCCAAACACTACTACATTTTGTTGATGATGAAGATTTTAAACGCTGATTATTCAGCAGATGCTTCCTTTTAGATAAGACAATGGCAACAAGAAACATGGCTCAAACCAAAAATACGCAGCTTAACTCTTCCTTTTCAATTGTCAAGAGAGTCACGTATTCTTTTCATCACCTCTACTGTCAAATTCAGTTTGCCATTGTCCTCCTGTCATAATAGAAAGGCGTCTTTGAGTGTCCTTGTGTGTGCAGCCTCCTGTTGTGTGGTAGGAGCGCCCTCTAGTGGACTCACCGTGGGATCTTGAAGAGGGCTTTGACTGGATGCATCTCAGCCAGCGGGGGGTCACCATCTGCCAGCTCGATGGCTGTGATGCCGAGCGACCACACATCACAGCGGGCATCGTAGGAGTAGTCGTACTGCTGTTCACAGGCTATGACCTGGCAATACAACACGACTGTGACCATCTGAACAACTCATTCAAACTGTTAATAAGTCATAAAATGCTGTTTCCCCTCAAATTCTTGAAATAAAGCACTATCAATATCACCTTAGAGATATTGAGTAATAATTTAAAGAAAATAATGTTCAAACGGATCATAAAGCTGAATATAACTTCCTTATTATGACACTATCTTACTGCCTAAAACCTGGCAGAGTTACAAATGTCTATATTTATGGACTATTTAAAGAATAAAAAAGGTAGGTCAGTTCAGTTGCCAGTGGTATGAGCGTCTCTTTTCCACAGTCAATAATTATAACTGACACTACATTTTACAGCTGAGTTTATTCTAATTGCCCCTGAGGTCCCTCCCTAGCAGCCCAATCACTGCACCTCATTTCTGCTAAAGAGTAAGCCGAGGGGCCAGAGACTCCCAGCTATTAACCTTGAGGCAACCTCAAGCGCTGCACCCATGGAGGGGAATACACAATGACACAGAAATAACCTAGCCTTTCTACCTCTCTCTTAGTGGCACGTAGAAGAGATTTTGCACATTTAAAATGTTCAATTAGGAATTAAAACATGTGTGTGTTAACTGAAGCGTAGACTCTGACCTCAGGAGCCATCCAAAACGGAGTCCCGACTGATGTGTTCCTCCGCAATCGTGCACTGGTCAGTTGAGCCGAAACACCTACAAAAAATACAAAAATGAAAATAATACCACTTCTTATAACAATCAAGATTTGTGTGAATTTGCTAAGCATAAAATACAATTAATGACTAAATGTTTGACTGAATCAATAAATCCTGGCATATCATTTAGTGTGGCAGCCTGCCAAGCAGTAATAATAATGGGCTATAATCATTTCAAATTATGTAGAACAGATTTTTATCAGCATGAGTCCACTTCATCTCCATGACACAGAGGACATAAACATGCCTAGGGGTGACTCAAAGTCATTTACCATAACAGCTTTCTTTTAATATGCAAAGGATCAAATAATGCAATTTAAATGAGCAATAATAGCCTCGGGTTAGGGCTACGGTCCATGAAATAAAAAGACGTTACGGTGAGCAAGGGACTAAAGCACAAACGTTGCAGGCGTGTGCTGCTGACCATTCTCATGGATCAGTCAAACACCAAACATGCTTCATTTATCTGACAATGCACTTAAAGCTGAGAGACATTTTTCAGACATTTTTCTCTTTCCAGCAGACCCTGAATTGTCTAAATTGCCTCCTTTCAAAAGACCATTACCAAAGTCAACCAGTTTGACTCCTCCCTCAGTCGTCAGGAGAATGTTGTTGCCTTTGACGTCACGATGGATAATTCGGTTGTTGTGCAAATGCTGAAGACCCTTTTAAGTCAGATGACAGAAAACACAAGATGCTCAGCATGAATCACTACCCCATTATTTCCGTCATTAGTAGAAATTTGAATGTGACGTATCTAAAAGGTTATGCAGAACAGAGTATGTAAACGAAGTCCCGCAGCTGTTCAGGGTGAGACACATTCATTACCGACTGGCACACTTTGCAGCGGGCCGTCTTACCAAGAGCGCGCTGCATAAGATGTATGCGATAACAGGCTCCTGCAGACTCTGGCCTCGCATCAGCAGGCCTTTGATGAGCTCTGTGACAGAGCCGCCGTTGCACAGCTGGGAGGGAGACAGAGAAACTCTGGTTACTCGTCCATCACTCAACACTCTAGATTAGGATTCATGGAGAGAGAGAACGAAAGAGCCCACACACACACACAAGTCAGAGGAAGCAATGCGGAATCACATGGCAGCATGATAGCATCAACATTCATGGAGGTGGGTTGCTGTGACAAACGGTGGCCCATTTGATAAATAGTTTAATAGTTTTGGGATCAGTCACAAAAATGCAGTAAAGCTTACAAATATACCCTGTGGACTTGTAAACAAATACAGGAATGTCTACATTGGGTGGAGAAGCAGTTTCTTCCTCAAAAATGTCAAGCTGATTTTTTTAAATATTTCGATCATTTACATCCTCATACATTGTCTAGCAGTCTCCTTTCCTGCCATTTACCACATAGAGGTCTTGCTTTTGATATCAAAATAGAAAGAAATTGGCTTTTTTTTGTAATTCATTTTCAAATATTGTTAAATAGATGGCCCGGGGTTGTGATCCTAAATGGTTAAGAAAAGCTCACCTCAAGGACCAGCCAAAGTTGTCCACCTGATAAGTTGTCTGACTTGTAGAACATGCCAAAAAACTTCACCACATTAGGGTGGTTGGACAGGGACCTCAAGATGTTGTATTCTGCCTCAATTTCTTCGTCCACATCCTTTAAACAGCAAAAGAAAACGGGTAGAGTTGGGACATATCATTTTCAGTGATGTAGCAAGTATGAAGCAAATAACATGTTGAAATGTGATGAAAATAGCATTTACGCCGACATGTTTCCGGTTGCGTAACAGTAACAAACTAGAATTGGACTATAATTAAACTACAACAGGCGGGGTTATAAAGTCAGTAACAAAGGAAGGAACGGGTGTTAAACTATTTCTGGCAGTTCTTTTCTATCAAAGTAAATCTCAGAGGAAGAGAAGAGCACGAGTCAGAATTTCTCCTGCTGGATGTCTGAGTGATAGTGTCAGCAGTCTAATAAGGGAGAGGGATGAGAGAGGAGGCAGCTTCATCTTCATGGCCATCAGGGAGCCCCATGGTGGATAGCACTGCCGGGATGGGGATTGTTCCATTGACACAATCACGGGCACACCTAAGACCAAGTCTCACTACACAATACGGAGCCGATGCAGCGGCTACAGCGGCTTATCACACAGACAAATTAACGGATATACAGAGAGGATACAGACAATGCAGCAGCTTTCTGGCGAGGGTGTGTTAAACTTAACATGACAGGACATAAATGACAAGGGGAGACATTGAAATATATCAGTGGAGCAAGTACAAGTACAACTGCATCAAGAGGAGGAAAAAGTACTGGCAACTTACTCTGTTTGAATGGCTCGCATGCTGAGACAAGTCACATAGTTATAAAGAAAGACACAATGGTTTTAGTCTTTGCTTTTGTTTTTTCTTCTGTCACAATATTATGAGTTCTTGCAGTCATACAAAACGGTCACAATGATGGTTTTGGGGTACTCAAACTAGCACAGTCAGATTCATGTGTGAATTATCTAGTTTATACAGTCTTTATGACTATAAATATGTAGTCTAAAAAATGCTGGATCATAAAGACAACATAATGTTAGGCAATATACAAGATCAATTCTCAATTGTATAAGTTACAGGTAAGTAAATGAGAACACTCGCAGACGTTACAGAGTTATTAGTTTTGATTTTCAGGTTTACTTTGCACTAACCAAAAAAACTGTCTTTCTCAAAGTATTGTGTCCTTGTTGCCTTAAAACTGAGAGATAACCAGTGGCAGATGTTGCTAACTTTACACATAGAGTCATGTCCCATGCAGCCATAAACTAGTTATGCAGCTACATGACGCAGACACAACATAGTATGACAATAATGCAGTTTAAATTAAAATAAGTGGTTCCCAAATATAACCAATTGTTCACAAGACAATTAACAAGATCGTAAAGCAGGAAACAAGACTAAGAGTCTCCTGCCATGCAAGCATCTCTGGAGAGCTTGAGATGATGAGCATGGATGGCTGCAATAATTTCCATGAGAAAAGAAAAGAAAATGTGTTGATATGATTTGGTCTGGACCGAAGTAGTGGACATACTGATCTCAACAAAGATGCGATTATAAATTAGTATTAGTATTCATTTTTTTCAGACATTCCTCGAATGTTTGGTTGGTCTTAAAAAATAAGGGAAGAAAATCCATTTTAATAGTTTTGGTAACCCATATTCCTTGATGATGGTCTAATTAATACAAAGGGATACAAGTCAAAAAGGTTGGAAACCACTGCATTCAATTATTGAATAAATGAGTTTCTGGATACTCTGGTGGATTTTACAAGTACTACTTTAGATTAATACAATATTTAATCTATAGAGTCCCCTTTAGGGTTCATTGAAACAGCTTTTGATGTCTGCAAGGTGACAGTTATTATGTTGTCAAAGTGGAATGGAAAATAGACAACATCCAGTAGCCACAGTGTTTTTTAATTCTGCAAAGGGTTCCACAGTAATAGGGACTTACATTGATCGGGTCCAGGACTTTCACTGCTGCCTGACTCCCATCCTTCTTGCTGGTCACTCTGTAGACTTTCCCATAGGTTCCTTTACCAATGGTCTCCACTATATCCCAGTTACCTGATGGATCACCCAGGTTCGCCATGCCAATCATGCTGGACTTATACGGATACAGTCCATACAGTGACCTCCTAGAGGATAAACACAACCCCAAAGGGGGAAAAAAAAATGTTTCAAAATATTGAATATTTAACATAGAAATCCAAAATGAAAAAAATAATTATTTGTTGAAATTATTCTGTAGGTACCGTGGAAACTTACAGTAATAGAAAATAAGATAAATGTAAATACAATTCTTCCTAATACTTTGTCCTACAATGTACACCTTTGTGAATAACAGTTGAGCCTCAACAGACCAGACACTTTAAAACTGTTTCAGCAAGACAGAAAAACACTTACAAGTAACATCACAGAGAAACAGGTCATTCAAAAGACTCCTTTTTTTAACAACTGGGTAGAGCTGTGTATGTATAGCACAAAACAGTACATTTATTCCCAAGGGCCTACTCCTTCACCTCAGTGAAACGACTATTCACCAAGGGAGCCACTTTACAGGTTTAAAGCAGGAGAAATCCAAGTAAAAGAAAGCAGACATATGTAGGTGGAGAGGACTGTACTCTACTTACATGGCAAGTGTTATTTTCTTCTGACTCATCGGGAGCTGAGAAATGACGACTAAAGAGTCTCTTGTGATCATGATATAACAGCATCAACAGCAACAGCAATTGCTTCGTCAAGAGGACAGACAACAAGTGTCATCTCCCAGAGACACTGAATTAGCCCTCTCCACCGGACCTCGTCACTGCCCATTAACAAGTGCAATCTCCTCAAGATCAATTGGATTGGACAGAGATTACCTTGACAAGTGTCATCCTGAATGTGCGGCGAACAGGCAAGCACACTGTGTTGTGAAATGATCATTATGTAAAGTGTTTGATAAAGTGATTTACATTATATAATGATCAACAGCGATGTAAATCACCCTTTAAGTCTACACGTGACGTTTCTGTGACCAATGCAACGCGTAAAGACAAAACATTAAGTGTCAAAACAGCGTAACCTGAATAACATGATGAATTAGGAACTGATGCATCCATGTTGGTGTACATGCATCCTACTTCTTCAAAATGACACGTGTTCCAGATTAGCATGATGGAGAGCAACGCTTGTGGACAATCTCACAACTGCGTCACTTGTCATAAACGTGTTATGCATCACAGTGTGACCCTGAGGGAGGGAAGTCGAGATCAGCAGATTGATGTGAAGAAAAAAAAAACGTGAATGATGTTTAACCCTCAGGAGCTGTGGCAATGCGGGGGGACTGATTTATGGATTGTTGTGGATGCAGGTTGAGCAACGGCATCCAGGTAGATATGAGATGGGTATGCCGTCTCCTCTGTGGGGACGTTCTAATACGCAGCGCTGATATCCTTCACTGTGTCCTTCGGGGAGATACATGTGATAGTAGCACTAGCCAACGTATCTTTTGCAATTGTGCGTTTCTATGACACACACATAAATAATAATTACACACAGCAAATACCGAATCACTCGGCTCCAAGTTTGGTTGCATCTTCAGTCTAATAATCCATCATCGATGTACTGAAGTTAATCGCCCATCTTAAACTGTCTGTGAATAATGCATCGCGCCAGCCTTATTAATCAAGGAGCCCAAACGTTTATAACCCTCGTCCTGTTGTGTAACATGTGTCTAACCTGTTCCGCATTTACACAATGCTTTGACCGCATCACCAGTCACCTGTTGCCACGAGACCTTCACCAACTTTTGAAACAGACGGCTCATGTTCCTCGACGGCAGCTTTTTGTCGTAATGACCGGCTGCATCAGACACCTGCTCTAAAACGTCAACTCTTTCATGCAATCTATGAAGCATAGATGTGCAGCTTCAGATCACATGATGAAGATTATTGTTTTAGTCATTTAGAGGATCATGTCTAATAATAAACAACGTGTTCTGCAAAAGCTTTTAGATAAACTAGAACTAGAACATTTTTAAAAACAATAACTAGACTTTAAGAGCAGATTGTGCATCAGTCAAGCATAACTTTAGGTTACTCAGCACAAATAATCTCAGCTACTACTTGAACAACAATTTAAAAAAAAGACATTTAATCCATAGCCAGAGTCTTCAACCATCACATATAAAGAACCAATGTGGTCATCTACTTTTCTGCATCTATTTATATTTATAAATCATATTCAATTACATTTTCAAAGATGAATAAAGCTCATAGAGCCAAGAGTCACACCTACCTGTTTCTGTGAAAGTGTTTGTCTCTTCCTCGCACCAAAACGCTCCCGTCTAATTCATGCTAATCTATGGGGATTAATAATTCACCAGTAATCTGCCACCTGATCTGCAGCACTGTTAAATATTCAGGTGTCAGATGTATCCACTCATAATGGTGGCTGATATGAAGCAGCTCAGGTTGCCCACAGGTTACCAGGAAGTTCATGATAGTTGCTAGGTCACATGACATGCCTGTCCCCCCTTCTGTACATAATGTTATTTACACATCGAGCTCGTTTTTACTTCATATGAAAAGTCTATCTTAGTTTCTTGTAAACCAGTGACAGCAATGTAATAAGCATCTGTGCAGATATTGTATGCCAGTGCAAATGAATCCACAAGACAATCTGTCCATAATGTCAAATATAAATCCAGTAACTTAACATAACTCCAATGTCAACTCATTGCGAGGAGTTCACATTATCATAATAATCTGCCGTCCTTATCAATATATCTATATCTACAGCGCAGAGCCTCCCTGCTGAGTGACAGTGACAACAACGGAGACATTTATTCCACATGATAAACCACAACACTGGATGCTGCTGTTGCCATGAGTTCAACGCCTCAGGGATCTAATTAAGTGGAAGATAGTCACAGCAGCTGGAAATAACTTCCATATTGTCAGAACATGCTACATAAATAAAGCTTACCTTTTTATATACGTTTTAAAACTCATGCCTCCTGTGGAGGCCAACAAGATCTCAAGCCTTCTCACTTTAAGCCCCTCCTTGGCACATACATAATATATCAACTTGTTTCAAAACTGGGTAAACTAGAAACAAAAAGGAGTCAAGTTGAATTTCATTGAAATGATTAAGACCATGGACCGGATGCTTCTTTCTCTGCATTAGCGTCTGTTGTGCAAATATAACATTTATGTTGTTGGCTGCTCTAACTCGACAATGACGTACACGTGGGTCACGAGATTGATCTAAGGGGGGAAAGCAGAAAAACATAATTCTGCTGCAGTTAGGATTATTTTTTTCAATCTATTGTATAATCCTTGATGAGGATACTCCTCTAGGCCGAGTTATAATCCTTATACATTGTGCAGCCGATGAAGAAGGGTACAAGGACAAATAGCAATGTTTTAAGGGGTCATAAACTAAAAATTGCGAACCACTAAAATTGAGAGCATGATGGCCTTCTTAATTTTTTCTTGACTTCTGTGGTATTCAGTAGTATTTTGATGATTGTTTTAACTCTATTTCACTCTTTTACCGAGAAGCTCTTGAACATCAGCTACAATTTCCCTTTTTCAGGTCTGCTGACAGTCCGGTAAACAAAGGGTAACCTGAGCGCTGCCACTGAGGACCAGCGGTGTCCTGTTCTGCAGCAGCAATGATGCGCCTCCATTTAAGAGAACAACATTTAGGGTTTCGCTTTGTTTGTAGACAGAAAATGTCTTTGTGGATGAGAACTAAAGTTGAGTAAATCTGATTAATTTGGGAACAGGCGTTTGGTTATGTGTTGCTTTGTGATGATAGTAAATGCAGATGCTTCTTGTGCATAATTATATGCCTCCCCAACATCTGCATACTTCCAAGTATCAGTGATTGTTGGAGGTGGTACCAGCTTTAGATGAAGTGAACAGCTGCAGCACAGGGGCCCGTCTTTGTTACCAGAAAGTAAAAGTGAGTAATCTAATGTTCTGCTTCCATCAAACTCGCACAATCCTACCCTCTCTGGTAAAGCCTTGCAGGAACTCAAATTGGTAAACCCTTTGGTAAGTCTTTGGAGAGGGAAAAAAAACTCTGGACTATAATCCCTTTTAAGGGGATATGAGGAGGCTTTGCAGTAAACCTTCACGAGCCACGAGCCAGGCTGAAAGCACTGTGCCCTTGTTCTCACCCTGGACCACCAAAGCCTCATACGACCAGAAACAAAGAGCTTTTTTTGTGTGTGGTTTAATTCCCCCTAAACTCAGCAATCCACCTGCATAATTAGCAATCTCCAAAAGACAACTTTGAAGACACAAACCATCAATCTAATTAACAATAAGCCAATATCGTCATTAAAGTAAACAATCTATAAAGCTAAACCACTGTCAGAAAATGAATCTCTGGCATCTACTCACAAATATCACAGCTGTTGTAACAGCGACTGCAACATGATGCGCTGCAATACTGTACGGGGAAATACTGTAAATGCAGCAAAACTATTATATTATTTCTAGACATGTATTTTATCACTAAACTGTAGCATCATTCCAACAAAATGGAGAATTATAACTCCATGTGTCAGTATTTTAAGATTGCTTTGGCCCTGGTTTGACTTCTGTAAACACTAAATCCGATGCTCAGTCCTCAGAATATACAGCCACCTCATATCTTATTCCAAAGTGTACAGATGCAACAGAAACAACAGTTATTGTTAAAAGTGTACGTTACAGTCGTGTAAATTGTGGTTTAACATTATGTTTTCCAGAATTACATAATCACTGTAGCTTTATGGATTGAGATATGTAATGTTTGATGTCTTAAAAGAGAAGTAACTATGTTGTGATATCGAACCGAAAAACAAAAATATAATAACAATCATAATATTTACCTTAAAAAACTTAAGGCTTTCAGTCAAGTTTGACTGTTGACTTTATTATGTATATTTAGACCAATGCAGCACACTTGATCATTTTAATATAGCACAAAAAAACCGACATAATTTGAGATACTGACTTTTGGAGGAATGGCAGTCATTTTCTAATTGCTACGGTCATGACAAATTGACTATTGCGAAAGGTTTTGATCAGTTCATGTTTGACATTATTTCATAAGGCACATTTTTTTTTGCAAAACTTACAAACCGTTTTGATTTGTTGTTAAACTTACTATGCAATGTATTATCATATTTGATAGCCTACCGATGTTTTCATTTTGTTTGCCTGAGATTTTGAGGTGAATATTACTTTTGAAGAAATACATTTGTTCTTCAGTTTTGAAAATTAAATGCAATTCTGGTGGGAAAACGGAGCCAACGCAACTCAAAAAAATTATTTTCTCATTTATTTTTCACAATTATTTAGAGATTACGATTTGCTCAACAAAGCAGTGAATAGTCGACGAACACCACTGTGTGCGCAGTAGCACCATCAACAGTCATTAATCCAGTTGACCGCGTAGACCTGCGCACGTTCTGCAGGCCTACTGATGAGGAAGCGACTCCTACCTCGAGTACGCAGCCTCCGGATTTCCATCTCTACAATCTGCAAGACAGGGGAAAGTGTTTCAGACATCAGCTGATTGCTGCTCAATCTTTGTATCCACTTGTGTCCACCGGGGCAGTCCTACACAAACCAGAGTGTTACTGGCTTCTTCTCTGCCTGCAGCTTACCGTCCATAGCAACATGTCCGAACTGATTTCCCTGTTTACCCAGCGAGGGGGTTTTAATTATTAACAGTATAGACATTTGAGCATGTTGTTCTGCAGACCGGAAGCTCTTCGCGGACCAACATCTACTTCAATAGTCTATTCATGCAGTCTGGGCCGGAAGTGCACCTACCTGGACAGGTGAGCGAGGGAAGGTCCCGTGATGCTGGCCGCAGCACGAGCTCGAGCACCATGCATCTCGCCGCATGAATGTTGCCCCACATTCTCGGTGGTTCAGCCCGGATACAATTCCTCGTCTGGTTAATACTAGATTTGTTTTCTTCTTTTCTTTTAGCCTAATTGGCAGAAAAGAGAGGCTTTGTGTGGCCGATGGTCATTAACCAGAGGGCCTCCCTTGTTTATGAAACGTCGACCCAGTTACCCTCAACGTGCTCAGTCACGTGGCAATCAAAGGTCTTTCTGGTGCTCTGAAACAGGCAGTTGGATGAACACTTTATTCAGATATCCCCGATACACTAAGCTGTGAGTAATTGTATGATACATTTCCTCGAATTTATGTATTTTTCCTGCAAAGGCCAACCCATTAACAATTAGGATACACTGAAAATAATTAAATTATCTCAGTAGTGTGCACTGATGCATCTGCTCAGTTGCATTTTGAGAATATCTAGCAGCTTTTGTATTCTTGTATAAAAGGTCACAGGATTCATCTGTGGAGGTTATGATCTGATGAGCTCCAGTGAACTGAGACCCCTGCTGGACACAGTTTGGAGGTGGAGGTCTGAATGCAACCACATTTCCTCACTACAGTTCACATCGGTGGATTGAGACCAAAGAATGGTCGTTGCACAAGGTAATGATTGTGTTTTCTGCAGCAAAGACGATAGCAGTGGCATGAGGTTCCAGTTTTTCATCCGTCTAGTCTACTCATGTCAGTCAGATTTCACAAATTACTTCAATACACCCGTTAGAAATTATTCTTAAGTCGTGTAGATACCGAATGATAGTATTATTTTACTTATTACTTTGACGTAACCGATACCGGTGTACAGAAATGGTAGAGAAAGTCGGTAGTCGTGTAGTGCTCAAAAATTGGCAACAGAAAACAAAAAGCGCCACAAATCAGTGTGTTTATATTTTATTCACATATGTTACATTTTGCATTAAATGTCCAAGTCATACTTTCTGGTCAAACTCAGAACGTTTGAGTCAGCACCTACAGTAATGTACTGTATTCTCTCTTCATTCATACAGGAGAACACACAAGAGCTTTCAGTTACAATTTACACCCATTACTTATTGGCTATTTGGTTGCGGTCATTTACAAAGTGGGTACTGCAAAATAAAGAAGAGAGGAGAAACTCAGTAAACAGAATGCATGAATTCAAGAGGAAGGTTTTTCAAGTGTTTACTTGTTGTCCTTAAAGATCCCTCGATGCAGCACAATGTGGCCCAGCAATTCCAAATCAGACGTCATCGATATCAGCAGTGTGCTGTTCATCACTCGAAAAAATTAACGTTGCAGGCACAGCTGGATACATTTCCTCTCTTCCAGGACAAAAAATGATAATCAAAATATTAGGTAGCTAACTTAACGAATGGTGGCTTAAAGGATGTCATGCACAATGTACTCAAATCTGATAATCTTGTTATGTTGGAATGCAACTATAAATCACAACTAGATGATGCACGAGTAAGGGATGATCACAACAAACGCTCTGTACTGCAGTTAGGACTCAATCAAAAGCATAAAATGGCTACTTAAATTAGTTTGACTTCAAGTTTTTGTCGAGCAATGACAATGAATTGATCATTCATTGACAGGTTGTAGCTTTAGCTGTGTTAGAGTCGTCATTTGTGTTGCGATTGGGCCGGACACCAAGATCTGTAGTGGGCGCAATGAGGTGACCGCATACCTCCTTAAACATTAAAGTGAGTTTGAGTCAACATTCCAAGCCATCTCCAATAAACTCAAAGCACAGACTTAGAAAAAAGAAGGAAAAAAATTTCACAAAAGTTAAAATTACTTACTTGAACAATGAGCAGCAGCATTTATTTAAATATCTAAAACGTATTTTAAACAGCAAACACAAAAGAAATTCCTGAGGATGGATTGCAACTAGACCCATAAAAAGAGCCTTTGCTTGTTTGCAAAAAAACTCTAGTGTGTTGATGGGTGGACTTGTCCTGCCTCCCCTCACATGTCAGCAGATAATGAGTGCACATTGCAATAACATCGCTACACTCATCAGGAGCCTGAAACTCATGCCAGCACGGCAGAGCACATTTTGATAAATAAAAAGGGATATGCATTAACAGAATTGTAAATGGTGCAAAAAGTAATCAAACTTTGCAGGGACATTCAGCACTTGATTTCTTTTTTTTAAACCCGAATAAATACAAAGGGCTTCAAAACCCTGTTCCACACCAATTTAATTTCTGGGCAAAGTTGTGCTTTTTTAATTTTTTTTTACTTTGACCAAATTTAGTTTTTTTTTCTATTGAAACCCACACAATAAATCACTTAAACACACACACGCACGTGTTAATCTTTAGGCATGATTGTACACCAAACTTCACATAAACCAAGGCTGTGGCAGCAATACCCTCACTGGGATGTTTGTGTTTATCACGTTAAAAGTTCCCAAATATTTTGATCGAGGCAGACGCATAAAAAAAAGAAAGAAGAAAATCCTCCATCACACGTTGCTGTTATTAAATGGACTTATTAGAGTCCATTATAGTGAGGGCCCCAGCGCTTATTGATGTGATCAAAGGTGTGTGAACCCCACTGTTGCTCCAACACTCGATACCTCTCTGCACACAAGAAGAGAGGCTTGCCCCGGCTGGAGAAAAGACAGAGGGGAAAATAAGTGTGAGAAGTGTTAAAAAATGTGCCCCAATTCCATACTAGATCCTAATTCAAGCAAGATGTTGCGAAAACTGTGCGTTTGTTCTTGAAAACATAAAAGTATTAAAAAAAAAAAATTCTGTATGCAAGAAATCATGATGTTATAAGAACTCATGTTATTTGTAGTGTGCCATTTCTATACACCATTGTCCCACAATGCAAAGCAGAAGAAAAAAACTACAGAATTATGAAAATGATTTAACTGTATAAAGTAACCTGCATAATAATGTGTGGCAGTTATGACCGAGGGTGTGATGAGCCGTACCGTAGATCGCGGTCCTCCTCTCCGTGGGCATCAAGGTAAACAGAACCCCACAGGCAGAAACGATGGCCACGGATGATGATGATGACCGAGGCATTTATCAGGAGGAAGATGCCTGTAGCTGCCCCACAATGCTGGGAGTGCTGTCAAAGAAAAAGATTTTTTTTTTTTAAATCATCAGGACACAGTCAAACTGCTATGTAAATTAATCTTGCAATGAGGTATACAATTATTAATTGTGTTAAACCTATAAATTAGGTTGGGTTGGCATTCACATGGAGTAGAAAGAAGAAGGAAAAAAGAGAACAATATGGCCTTGAATTTGAAGCCCTAAGGAACTTACCAGAACACATTCACAGATGCCCTGCTGTTTGCAGCACACGCCTTTGAGGCAGACGAAGGCGCCACAAACAAGGCAGAGAGCGGGGTCTTTCGGCACCTTTTTGCAGGCGGTGCAGGCCTTCCTGTGATAGTACTGGAAGATGATATTGTAGTTGTCGGGTAGCTGGAGAAGGCGGGGGGCGGTCCACTGAGGTTCCTGGACAAGCAAGGTCTTCAGAGGAGAAGAAAAACAACACTGAAATCAGGCCCTAAATATATTGTGCACTGCATTTAATAAATGTTATCTCTAACCTCTTCCACAAACTCTCAATAAAGATACTGGCTTCTTACAAGAGATGCATTTTCTAAAACAGAAAAATCTGACTTGCTGTCAACCTGCACCAAATACAATCAATTCACCAAGTCTAAACCAATGTCCTTCGGCTAGACGATGTCATAATAAATAACATCCTTTGTTGAGTATTGGCAACCTAAATTGACATGCAAGACACTCTACATGTTCACAAAATGACGAACACCATTCAAGGATACTGAAATACTGGCGGACGTGGGCATAAGACACATGGCTGGTTATGCCAGTCATTCTCCTCAGAGACCCTTCACAGCTGTGGACCTTGTCAACCAAGGTTGAAACTAATTTCAAAGTGTCAATAGCACTTGAGGTACATGAGTAATTTACAGGACATCAAGTTCCACATACATGGTTTGAATATTGAATTGTACAAAGAGTATTCGCACTTTCTTTGACAACATGCTGATATTTTCTGAATTCAAACCTATGCTGCACAATGAAAACAGTATTAGATTGTGAAATAAAAAATGATGTGATATATAATATTTATTTTCTGCCCCTTTGGTCTGAAATTCACACACACATACCAATGACTGCTCAGCCTGCATCTGAGAGAGGCCTGTGACCTCAGCGCACCACTGAGTCACCAAGCCGAAGGCGCTGACCGCCCACCTCAGACATGAGCCACTGTGCACGATGTTGGCGGGCTGAGGGGCCGAGGGTAAGAGCCCCAAACACACAGCCAAGGACGTGAACTCCTCCTCCTCCTGAGAACACACAGAAGAAAACAGCTGGCGAGGTCACTCTTTTGTTTTCAACAACACCTTTGATTCATGAGTCAATTCAAGCGCGAGTCAACCGATGAGCCGTTTGTCGTGTGTCATGTATTGAGACGTCAAGCATGCTGGTTTCATGTCAACAACAATGGAGACAAGACGAGTAACAATATTGACCATTCTTGCTGCAAAGATACAATGGTAGGGTAGCGTCACAGCAGGTTGGATGATGTGTATTGTATAACATACCAGGCAGCCCGTTAGGTTGTCGCCGTAGAGGTGATGCTGCAGGAGGCATGAGAGGCGCAAGAAGGGCAGGCAGAACTGCTGGAGGCTGAACTCGATAGACTGTGGAGACCACACACCGGAGTTCAGCTGGAGAGGGAAATAACAGGCGCACTTGATCAATAACCAGCCAACAGCTTGCTGATAACACTGTGATAGATATCGCCGCTGGAGATTAGTGGAGACATTAGACCCCTGTTTTTCATGGTAATGGCCATTTCATTGTTCACAAGAAAAAGAAAAAGAGCGGCGCAAAGACCAGACTGAGGGGGAGAGGGAGCACCATCTTGAAGGCAATAACAATCTAAATCAAGCTAGTCATTTTAGTGCCTCACCATTGATGTTTCTTCAGTGTTCACCTTGTAGACACTCTTGTCCTTCGAGAGCTCACAGATAACGTGACTGAGCAGCACTTCAAAAGACGTCTCAGCATTTATAACATTCTGTGGCAGAAAAGCAAAACATCGACGATATGAAATCAAACATTTAACAACAGTTGCACTTCAATCTATCAATTTCACATTTTAACTGAATTAAGGGGGAGAATATTAAACCAAAGTATTTCGTCGCCGTCTATAAAAATAATTTTAAATAAAACTCCATATTGGTGCAGTCCCTCCAAACGCTTGATCTATGTATGAAAAAAGCCTTTCATCTATTAGGAGGAGGATGGAAAACCCCCGGTACACCTGGAAAATTAGGTATTAAAGTGAACTCAGACTTCTGAAACCATGACAAATATTAGCAGTCTAAATTAGCCCTTCTTGTAAGGCATGCACCACATATTTATTGAGTCACTTAGTGGCCCCTTTGAATGATTTCACAGATGGACACCTGCTGTTTCCTGCAGACAACATTTATCATAGACCACAGGAAATCCAAAATGAATGAGACAACCACATGACACTTAACCAAGTTCAAAGACACATAGAAGGAATACAAATGGTCATGACCTTATCAATCTATTGTCAGAGTATAAGAATGTCACAATATAAATATAAATATATATATATATATATATATATATATATATATATATATATTGAAAATGAGAATGCTTCACTTGTGCATCTTCCTTCCTGGTATAAAATGTGCACAGTAAAATATAATGAAAATAAGCAACGGGCAATAAGTCTTTCCGTATAATATAATATCTGATAAGTGGTTGAGTCATTACTGAATGCTTGTTCTGATAAAAATTCAATGGGTTTGGCTAGTATTTTATATAGAGGAAAATGCTGCATGCATTTATCCAGCTGGAGGTGGTAGAATATAAAACAGCAGTCTTATCTAGGCTGCTGTACTTTGTCATAGATTTATAGGCTAGGAATATAAAATCCATGGATTTCCTCCCTCTAGGCTTTGATCTTTGTTCAGACTGCATCTTCTTTAAACAACTTAAATTTAATTACAATGGCGTTCAACCAAATATGGATGCCATCCTCATTGTGGATTTGAAATCCACCTTAATAGCAGCTTGTGAACGCTTGGGACTGCTGTTGATGACAATGTAGGCGGAAGATACGAATCCAACCCTCCATTATGGATGGAAACACCCAAAGAGGAGGGTTTCAGCTATTTGTCTTTTGACATTCAAGCCAGCTACTCGCAAATACAGATTTAATAGACTAAAGACAGATAGCCCATTAATGCAATACTCTCCAGCAATCACACCTTCCGAGATAATGAAGATCGACTGTTTAACTCATGTAAATGAAACCGAAAGGGGCTCAATTCATCTCAATACTAAGTCATACGCAATGATTTACTGTCATAGACTCGTTCTGGAAACGATCAGAGGACACAGCTGGTTCAACAAGCAGGGGATACAAGTAGACTTTCAACACCCTTTAAAAATGTTGCCCAGCAGGGTTAAAACTGCACAGAGAGCTGAAAATAGTTCTCCTGACGCACTATTAAAGCAGTTCTAAAAAGGTTTTATTCTGCTGGGCTGTGCCATTATCTTTACAGTATGACCTTCTTATTAAAAAATGTTTCAGTTAAGTTTAACAAACAGATTAGAGATATAAGAGATGTACCGACTACGGAGACCCATGGGGGCAATCTACACAAGAAGCAAAAAGGAAAACCAACAAACCAACCACAAGAAATAATTACAAGCCCAATAAAAGAGAATAAATATGAATACAAATTAAGTAATGGTCAGCATATAGCATCACTATCAGCACGGTCTCAATCACAGGTCTACATCATTTAGGAAGAAGAAAGAAAAGGAAAAAGGCATACTCTATGCGCGACACTGGAAAATAAGGTGAATACATTTTCGCACCAGCATGTCATTATGAATCAGGCTCATGTGACCTCACTTTCACCTTCTTGAGTGCTCCAGATGTGCTCCAGGCCTGCCTTTCTTCTGGGCTGAACTTGGCTGAGACTGCAGCCACAGCCTGGGTGAACTGCAGGTTGTACAGCATCTTCACCACACAGATAAAGTGCTCTACACAGGGAGAAAAGGTGACACTGATTATACAAACCAAGCCACATGAAAATATAAACAGAAGTGGAGAAGCACAATTTACACAGATTAATTAAGACTGAATTAATGTATTATAAATTAACGCATAAGATTACTTGAATATGTGAAGTGTAAAAGATCTTCCAGCATAAAAAAAGGCGGCTAGCAGCTATTCACAGGGCCGTTGTATTTCTCAGTTCTGCATAGAGAGCCTCACTGAACAGTAGATAAGTGCAGGATAATTAGCAGAGTGTTTCAGGAGGAAAATGTAGGCTGAAGGATATTTAAGTTTGGTTTAAAAGTACAGTCTTCTCCAGAAAAGTGCTACTGACAGCTCCACAGTGCTGCTCACAAAAACTGTTAGAGCAGACTTAAAAGGTCGAACAAAAAAAAAAATGGAGGCCATCCCTTTTTAGCAATTAAGTGCAAAAGACCCCTCAGGGACTGATCATGCCTCAACCTCTCTATTTCTCAAAAGGAAGAAGAAAAAAAGAGCCTGTAACAATGATATGCTACGTGCTGTGAAACACCACCCTTGAGAACAATCCTTAACAAATTATAATTCATGATTTTAACTCAAATCTTAAACTTCTTCAACCCAAAGCTGCAATTTCCAATAAAGTCACTTTTAAACAATTATACCATAAACAAATCTTCCTTGCTGCTGGTCAATCTATTTCTGTCATCAAAGAAATGATCTTCCTGCTGCGACACTTCTCTCGTTAAACAAGCCCCGCCGTGTGCCAGGTCTTTGGGTGGCCTTCCGCCTTTTCTAGTGAAGTACCAACATAGAGGAGATGAGGCGACAAGCCACAGATGAAGGGCACACGAAGGAGGTGCAGCCCTCCCATCACCAGGGTCGAGTCTCTGATCCTCATGGCCAAATAACGGCAACAGGAGCATAGATAAGAGACGTGAAATGCTTCTTTCCAGCACTCCGCACTGATTACTACAGATAATGGGGCTGCCCTTGTGGAGCAGCCACTGAGACACTCACTACTCTCTTGCAGCCTCGTGATGCAGACATGGGAGCTGTACCTTTGCGTAGAGGCTGTGGCATTGTTAGCACAAAGATAATCAGGAGGGATGGGACATCTCGAAACAGCATGGGTACCTCAGGTCTCTCTTCATCAAAGCCACTGCAAAACGTACAAAAGAGGATTCAAAGGAGTCAAAAAGCTATTGTGATGGCGGAAAGAAAACAAGAAATACATGCATTTATTTCATGAACTAAAACCAATATGGCCATGCAAAAATACAAGTACGCTCTTCAATTACACAGCCATTATAAATATGATTAATATTGGCTGTGCTACTTTTTACGTGAGCCCCTTTCAGAGATGCAACTAATTACGTTAATGTGATGATAATTTAATATGTTGTCTACTCTGTCTCCCTCTCAAATATCATGTGAGCATTGTCTCTTTCTGTGAATGTCCTATTGTGTGAATAAAGCACTCAGAAACATTCAGAATCCTAAAAAGCCCTCACTTGAAATGCTTGATTACGGCTCCGATGTATTGAGTTTTCTGAAAAGGACTTTAAAAAAAAAAAGAAGGTATGCCAGCAAAGGTCTTGGATCGTTTTAAATTTGCTAAACAAATACATGGCATGAAAAGAGCCGTTCCTTGCAGTCCCCAACCAACTTCCTTAATGTAGCCCTGGTTACATTTTCACATTGTGTGCCATCTCCATTTAAATGTCTTCTTGTTCTGTTGACAATTTAGTGAGGTTCCAATCTCTACTCTACTCTACTCTACTCTACTCTACTCTACTCTACTCTACTCTACTCTACTCTACTCTACTCTACTCTACTCTACTCTAGAAAGGCCTTGGGGGGCTTTGAATGAGAGGAACTGCACTAAAAGAATAATACCTTCCATTACCAAAGCACTCACCAGTTAATTCCACTGTGCATTGGAGGAAAGCCTTAGAGGACAGAGTGCTCAACCCTGCCAAGACCAGTGCATACACACTGTATTTGCACACTGTAAAACCTTGATACATACGTCTTTGGTTTATCCAACAGAAATAAGGCAAGAGCAATGTTTGGATATATGTAGAAACAGTTCTCTTTGTCCTATTTAACTAGGCTATATCAGGTTGACTGCCTAAGGGTGTCAATGAAAGTGCTCCCTCCTGAAATCCTATCAAAGTATTTTTAACCACCAAATGGCTCCTCTGAGCATACTGTATGGCTGCGAGTCCTTTCATAGTAACAGGTGTAGCAGCTGTCTAACTACACTAACGGGGAGGAAAGGTTGTTCAAGCTCATCTTGGATTGTTAAGTGCTGCCAGGAGCCTTTTTTTCTTCTTCCTTTTTTTTTTTTACACACACACCATCAATTCAGACGTCCAAACACATTTGTGCATGAAACAACATGTACTGACAGACAGTAGCAATTCAAGATAGAAAAAGAAAGTGTGCGAGGTAGAAACTATTTCTTTTGTGTTTTGTTAAATGCAGGTTTCTGTTGACGCTAGGTGGACAGCTGGGAGCTGAGACGCCGTGACGGCATGGTGTTGTTGTGGTGCAGTTGTTCTCAGTACAGTGAATTTGACAGGGTCGTTTTGCTCTCTGTGGAGTGCCCGGTAATTTGCCAGATGCAGCAATTATTGGTATCTATGGAAACCACAAATGGTCCCTTTTCTGTTTTTAGCTCCTCTTTGTGTGGAGGAAAAGCTGCTGGGGGCCGGACAAAATGGTGGCATTTAGAGAGGGGATAAAGTGGCCCTTTGATTGAATGTTTATGTGAGGAAGGAAAAGTGTGAGGGGAAATTAGAGACTGGGGGAGTATGAAAAATGTATGACCAGATTTATAGATTTACTGTTCGCAGAGGTACTTTAGAGAGAAAGTCACTCACTCTGCCTCTCTGACTTGTGTAACCTGAGTCAGCTTAGTCCAGGGGTTGTAGGCTGAATCAATGCTGTACAGCCGCATGTGCATGGCCAGCACGTGGAACAGCTGATCTGAAAGAAAGGAGGAAAAACAAAAGACACATCATTGTCATGTTCCAGACAAGTCTTACAAGACCAAAACCAGCAAGTGTCTGTTTATCTCAGTGTCCATTGTCGCGCACCAGCAGCAAACCAGTGTTGATCAAATGATGAGAGCAGTCGACTAGAACGGACTGCAGGCTGATGGTTTGGCTCAGATAAAACCAGGTCAGGCCGGATGACTACATGGTAGTGCTTGATAGCCTTGAGCAAATCTTTGGTCAGGTCACACCTGTTCATTGTGAAACTAATAGAACATGAGACTCCCTGCACACACACACACACACAAAAAATTGTCTTTGTCCAGAGCAAACCTGTAACAAAATATACGACGTTACAGCAAACCGCAACCTGGGCAAAAAGCAGGAGGTCATTTTAGATGTTAAGTAATCAAACCAATCCAAATTGAAGACATGTCCTTGTCTTTCTTATTAGTCTTAAAAAAAATCTATTGTTATTATGAACTCAATCCAAGTCCTCTAAAAGACATAATTTACAACAGCATAAGGGCAAGAGATATAAATCACATATGAACCGTGCTTGAAACCAGCGCCACTAAACTAACTCGTCAACCTTCTGTAAAGCCAAACATCTTTTCAATAAGCAACACTAATCCTATTTGATTTAGTTTTACAGGGAATTATGATGCTGTAATGCAGCAAAGTGCTTCAAATAATCAGCTGTGCAATTTGACTTTTGTGAACTGGCAATACTTGGAGCAACACTGCCCTCCACAGGGGAACAAAGATACAACATAAAGAAAGCAAAGTGGCAGTCCTTTGTTGCATCCCATTTGTCCTCACGACGGCTCGTTTCCTCTCTGCCCTCACTACCACCCAGGATTTACCTGGATGAAGGACGGGAGATATAGGAAGTGAGATATAGGAACTGAGATGTGAATAAAATGCATGTCATAAAATTGCAGCATGTATACAGGCTTATTCCAAACTTCCGGTCCAATATGGGGATCACAGTTGTAGCCAAGCCAATTTAAATTGAAGTAGAAAAAAAAAGTCAAATATACCCCTTATCCCCATTATTAGCAGCTATAGATAGATTCCCATTGCCAGTATAGATGAGTATGCCCTTCTGTTTTCTTTCCCCAGTACGTTCAACGTCACAAACGGACCGGAAAACAGGGTTAGTAAGCAGTTGAAATGTTTTATGTTGTGGGAGCTGTGCGGTGGCTTTAAGGAGCACATATAACAGAATAACTTCTCACATCTAAATCTGCTAATTAAAGGGTTATTTCAACCAAACCTAGAGTTGGTTACTGTTGGCAGATAAAGATGTTTTGATCAGTTACAGTATATGTTGTCCGTCCAGTTTGAATGTAGTGTGTTATGACAATCAGCCAGATAACATCACTGCTGTGTGGCTGGAGTCTGGTGGCTTTGAGGAGAGCATATTAATTGCATGTTTTGTGCATAAAGGAATTATAATAATCCCTGTTGACTTTATTTATTCTACATTCACTTCAACATGCATCATGTAGAATTGTGCATCCACCAGGGTGACATGTTCTTTATTACTGCGATCGGAGCAGATAAATACTTGTGACTACTGCCGAGTCACTTGTCCCAGGAATGAATGCTGATTGCAACCTTTCCCACAAAAGATAAGATGTTAGGAGGTGTTAGTGGGTTTTTTGTCCACTAGGAAAGTGGAAATAGAGGCGCATTCTCAGATAGACCTGTGTTGTAACCTTTTATAAAATGGTTTTCACATTGCCAAGTTTGATTTTACAAAGTTGCTATAATGTCATATCAACCACACAAAACATAGGGGGGTTAAATATTACAAATACAGCTGTCAGCACTCACCCAAGTACTGCAAGCCTGCACAACTGAGAGCAACACGTTCAACAGCAGCCACATAGTCCTCAAGATTAATTCAAATGTTTGCAGTTAAGTAAACCAAGGACATGCTATTTGGAGGCTGATTCTCCAGAGTGGATTTAGCCCATTTCAAGGGAATTGCAGGCAGCTTGCCCCGTGGTCCATCGTATCCTCATCACTTGAACTGAAGCAGTGCCTCCTGGGAAACAGGCTTAGGAACCCCATGAGCTCTCGGTTAGCACACGTCTGCCGTTTTCCTTCAAATCCATTTCCCCAAGAAGAACGAACACTAATGTAGTGCAACTGAGTAAATGTGGCCGTCAGCATGGCGACATGGTTAATGTAGCTCAAAAATGGCTCTTTTCAGCCACTCAAGGATGACAGGCCATTTCAGTGCAGCAGCCCCAACTTTCGGTGAATAATTAAAAAAAACAGAAAATAGGGTGTAGTTTGTACAACAAACTTATTTCTGACACTTTCATATACACTTTCTATTGCATGATCCCAGCCTGCATCCAAACATTTATGGTCGCGGTTGATGTTCGGCTTTGAGGAACTAAGATCACAGTTTTCATCCCCTCTACACAAACTAAAACAGTACTTGGCCCATTTGTCTGCTTCAATAACCCTGACTGCTCCCAGCAGCTCACCTGGGACAGCGTCTCTCCTTGCCTGCTGTTGCTAATCGACTATTTGTTTGTTTCTTTTTCTTTTAATGGTTTAGATGTTCAACGGAGAAAAGGGTTTGATCAGAAAGTCAGAAACGTTATTACACAGAGGCTCATGGGAAATGTTGTAGCCATCCGCAAAAACACTTCACTATAATTGCCAACATAACCATCTGACATAGCACATCATTAAACTACCATTATATTCAAACGGCAGCAAAAACACTGCAGGTCACTGAAAACTAACAGAAAAGTAAAGAGATCAGCATGAATTTTTTTTAAAAAGGGACCACAAAGGTATTCCCCCTTAAACACATCAGACTTAACACATTGCATATGAGCAAACGTATAAGACTCAGAGGAGATAATGTATGGTGAGATATCAAAGATGAAGAGGTTTAGGAGTACTCACTGAGACATGAGCGTTTGGCGGATGCACTGGCCCCTCCAGAACATAAATTTCCTCCCCGGTGCACAAGTTCCAGTTCCAGGTTGGTCCTAAGGAGACAGAGCGATGACTTTTGTTAGGGAGCATATGACAACAGTTCAACAAGTGCATACATATAAAAAACACACACACACACAAACCAACCCCACCATTATTGTCAAGCATAACACTAAAAAGGTATACTATAGCTTGAAGTGCAGAGCACCAACCCTCTCCATGTCAAAAAGATTACTACATGTTTGCAAGAAAATTCTATTTATGGAGTATATTTCACGATGAGTAAAGGTGGGGTTCAAACACCACCCCATCCAGGGACAGTTTAGAACAGACGTTCACCGCAGACATAAATCAGACGTGCAAGAGAACAAGGATTCAGTTGTGTTGGTCACTAGAGATTACTATGGTTACATGAACTGGTTTCTCTAAAGCTTAATATTTGCCATCACCTATTATTTTCACTTCAAATTAGTTATACTACATATCATAGATATAGATGTTTATGTATTAGTTTATTTATTTGTGAGGGAGTGGATAAAGGTATTGGTATAAATGTGTGTCATCATATTCAGCTTTTGGTTACGTAGCCTGCCTTTTTTTTACCAGTTTGATTAGGAAGATGAAAGACGCTGCCTAGTCGAGCCATTTGCTGCGCCCGTTTTAAAAGCAGCAATTCTGTATCAAGTAAATGACAGCTTTCCAAGACTGATTTTACACAAGCTGAACTATTAGCATAAAAGCTGTTTCAACCACAGTTCATGCATAATCCCCAATGTGCATTTCCCATGCATATCCAAACACATTTCACTCCTGAATCTTAATTCCCCAATACCAAAACAGTGAAAAAATAAACTAAAAGCTCTAACAAAGTACATAGATGGTGGAAACAGATAGGTATTATTAAAATAAGACTGATCTGGGCCCGTTTTCATCTCGCCACTGGCCATTTCTTTCTATAGGCCAGGGAGGCGGGGGCAAATCCTTGGGTTTCCTGGGAGAAAAAGCAATTTCACATAGATAATGCAGCCACGGTGAAGCTCCATCTGGCTTTTGCTGATAAGAGTGGCCCTGTGACAAAGGAATGTTCCACTCCTCAGGCAATTTGCGCTGTTCATTGAACTTCAGAGAGCCAACAGGCACCCAGACACACTTAGGGGATCTTTCTGTTCAGGGTGGAGTGCTGAGGGAACCACAGCGCTGGGTGGGCAAAAGGTCTGGATGGTTGTGCTCCAGGAAGGGACGTAAGAAGAAGAAGAAGTAAGAGACTCCAAGGTGAACTGAAGGCCAGCCAATTCTCTGACCTGTGACTAGCTTGTTGAGAAGATACATATACCTGAGAAAGGACTGTAATTGGTTTTCAAGATTACGTTTCTGGCCTTTTCGGTGGGGGGAGGGTGACATGCCAAAATGAAAGTGGGACATCGGAGTTGCGTCATAGAGTATGCGTCTTAGACCAATAGCTCAGCCCCAAGATGCTCCACAAAGATGTAATATATAAAAAGAGCTGTGTGAAGGACCACTTAAAAGACCAGTTGTCCTTAAATTCATTCAGCGGAGGCGAAATAAATCCATACTCAGTCAGACCTAATAAGTGAAAATAGCGCAAGCGTCAATACTATTTTACTGCAGCCTACAACGACAAAGCTGCTAAGGCTACTTTAGAAGGGTGTTGTTCTTGTTCAACACTTCCAGGACCAATGCAGCAGCATAATAACAAGTATGAAGAAAAGACGACACCTTCACAGACCACTGAACGAGTTGGGAACCCAAAGCAATCAATAGATTTAGTGCTATGCAACAACTGCAGTATTGAATTTCAGTTCAATTTCAAGGCACCTTTCTGGATTAAAATGCAAAGTAAGACTGACACTGAGAGGACACTACTGTCTTTTTGCTTGGACAATCATTGTTATTCAAGCTGAGGAACTGGAATTAAGAGAGAAGCGAAAGAGCAGGCAGACATTCGGCTCGCTGGTCTCAACTGTCTGTTGTGTGCAAGCATCTGTGTAAAACTGGGAGGTGGTGCAGAAAAAGGACCGCAGACAGAGGTCAGTAGACACAAAGACTCGCTAAGAGCCAACCCAATATGACCAAGTCTTTATTTTCTTTGATAAACTTCAGGTGCGTGGAATTAATTAGCCTGGATATAACTTGATTTTAGGTATTTTGTCAGATAGGATAAGTAACATGTTTTCTCTGCTTTTCAGTCACACTGCCCCCCCCCGAACCGGAGTTTAAACAAAGAAATAAAAATCGACTTCCGGAGGACCGAGGGGTTTTACCTTAATTTGTCATCAGACCAGATAGTGGAGAGGGTTGATATTTTATATTTCTTTGGCACCACCAAAGGCCAACTACAGCCATATAGTTAACAAGGACCAACAGAGGCTTCACTTTCTGCCCCAGTTTAGCAATTTTTTGCTTGACTGGGGAGGCGATGCTGCACTTCTACAGAGCGACTGTGGAGAGTCACAGTGGTGTACGGCAACACAACCGCCCTTGAGAGGGGACAGTTGGAAATAGTTGTACGTTCAGCATTTAAGATCATTGGCTGTGACCTTCTCCAGGTCTCCTCCAAATATGCCACACATATCAAACACAAGATGCAAAAGGTGATCGCTGACTCCTCCCCCTGCTTGTTTCCTCTTCAAACCCCTCGCCTCTGGAAGGGGATTGTACAGTTTCAGTTGTAAGACAGCATGAGGCTGTTCGATACTTTAACGACGCACAGGTAAATTCAGTAGTAGAACAAGCATCAACCATCATGTAGCAACACAAAGCACTTCAGGGTTATATCATGTCATCATACTATGTATATTTGAATGTATAACAATTACATTTATAACCCCACTTGAGTGATTACATGCCCTCCATCACCTCCAAGAACAACAAGTTGAGAATCACATTTAGTGTAAAAATGTACATAATCCTTGTTAACAAGGGTACTAAAATATACAGTATATTTATGTATGTGTTATATGGTTTCATACTTATTATTATTATTATTATTATTATATATTGACTTTTTCACTGTGTTTATTCTTATGCACCAACATGCAAAGACAAATTCTGTGTATGTGCAAATCTACTTGGCAATAAAACGGTCTAATTCTTCCATTAAATGAGTCCCATCTAAAGTCAGTGAAAGTCTGTCCTCACCTTGCCACAGAGTACATGAAGAGGAAATCATTGTCAGGGGAGCCAGGGTTCTTGCCATAGTCCATGTATTTCTTCTGCGTGGTATTCTTGACGTCTTTAATAACCAGCTCCATTTCTTTACTCAAGTTGGATTCGGTCTAAAAAAACAGAAAAGTTAAAGAGATTATTGCTTGAATACATTGAAACATTTGTATGTACCTTCACAAGAAAATGCACGATGTAGGAAACAGAGACTGACTTAGTATAAGTATAAGTCTAGTAAGAAGATTTTTAATCTCAATGAGGCTTTTCCTGGTGAAATAAATTTAAATAAATTTAAAAAATATATGACGTAAATACTGTATGTCCACAACCTTCTTGTGATGTCAAACAGTGTTATCAAACATATCCATCAGCAGGAGACTCGTTACAATGCATCTTTCCTTCCTTCTTCTTGTTCTTTATCCTCCCAATTACGCAGTTTAGGACATCCCAGTTTGGGATGTTCGATACAGTGAGCTTGTCGCATCAACATTTTCCAAATATCTGCCTTACAAAGACACTGCACACTGTAATACAGCAGCAAACAATCATCGGAATTGTCCATTTGTAACTTTCCCTTATGCAGTTTCCAGCTCTTCTGGACAAATAATGACATCCATCTCATAGATTTTGGGTTTTTACAGAATTGTGCCGCTGGTAGTTATTGACACGTCAGCTTGATGAATTCTCCGAAAGAAGAAAAGTCCCTTAAACAGAACAGCCCTGTTTACATTTGCATCAAAAGGTCACACACACGACAATTGGGAGTAGGCAGATTGTTTCTAGTAATTACAATCACTGTCTATGTTGCCAACAATGACACGAGTTGAAAATTCAGGATACTTTTAGTAAAACTCCTCGCATTATTGTAACACTTACTTGGAAAGAGCCAAGTTTCTCCTGAAGATCTTCCACCTCCTTGACAAGCACAAGCGTCTTCTTGTTTGTGGGCGTGTGCCAGGAACCAGCCTCTGTGCCCCGCCCGGGGCGGCAGGGAAGAACACTATTGGCAAACTGTCGACACAGTGGGCACGTAAATTCGCCTTTGTCAACGGAGAAACCCTGGAGGACCTGGTCATTCTGGAAAGACACATTCAAGTTTTTAGTTTAGGTTGGTACGGTCACATTTAACTTTAAAGAGACAAGTGGCACGGGACGTTTTATAAAAGGAAAACTTTTAGACTGAACTATCTCTAAAAATGTGACCCCAAATCTTTAGTCCATACAGCATCTACACAAGGAACAAACTAAACCAGTGGAACAAGGGCCCTGTTTTTATCAATTCTTAATTTAGTCCAAGTAATTGTATTGGTACTAACAAGAGCAACAATGATTCTATTGTTTTGCTGAAATGGTGTCTAACCAACGGTAAAAAAAAAAAAAAAGCAAAAGGTATTCAATTTCTTATCACAATAAACAGATGAGTAAGAAACTTCCCATATTTATGGAGCTCTCATGATTTTAGTATATTCACTCGACTCATGACATCTATAATTAATCAATTGTTATTGATACATTTCTGTCAAATACCTAGTGTAACTAGATGACTAATCATTTCATTTTCAAGTTTTCTCTTACCCTCAGAGACTCCATGTATGATTTGTGGCAATCTATATGCAAGGTGTGTCCACAGGTCTGAACGTAGACGCCCCCATCCCAACCTATTGACACCGACTGCAGACAAGAACTCTGCAGAAAAATCAAATCCATTAGGGCACGCAAACATGTCTTTGAACATTCAACCTCTTGGGCCTTTTGTATATATTGTGGTGCCGATAAATATATACATTTAAAAAAAATGTAATTAACTAACTACAATGAACACCCTATTGATGCGGTATTTTCAATTAAGCATTGTTTAACAGCCTATTAGACTTTTTATTAGATCATATCCAATTCAACTTGTGTAATCATTTTTGCTTTGGACTTATATTTCAAGCTAATCAATAGACAACGTTGGCATGAGAAACAAATGAAAGCAGCTCGGTAACAGCAATTTTCAATTAAACTTTTTAGTGATGACAATGATAATTATTTCTGGAAATTCTGCCTACTGGTATATGCATTTATATGCTACTGTTTGGATTCTATAACAAGGACCATCGAACATCCTACAGTCTTTAAAGAGACGTCAGCAGCTGCTTAAATTGCAGTATAAACTTAATGTCAAAAATCCAAAGACACAGAATGAAAGACTGTTCTTAGAGCTCTGAAGAGGTTATTTATATACCACAAATCTATATTTACAATCGTGCTCCAAGTGCTTTCAGCCTATTCCACTCCTGAATAAAGCTGCCAATATTTCCGGAGACACCTACATCTTTGAAGAACCGTTGCATGAGCGTGAGCCTGACATCATGGGCCACTCCACACGTGTCCGCAGCGTAGATGTGCTCTTCGTCACTAGTTGGTAGCTTCTTAGCCTCTTTGCTTTGGCAGCGGTGTCCGAGCACTGAAAGCCAATCACAGATGTCAGTTATGAATTATGATGCGGTGATGGTTAATCTGTCGAACGCATTCAGTATGTAAAAATATCAGAAAAAAAAGTGAACAACGACTATCACAATTCTCCAAATCAAAAAGGTGCCGTCAATAGGCGTTTTGGTTTAAAAGGCAAAATTACAAACACAGATTTAAAATGGTTGTTTAAGTTGTACTCCCTGTAAAAGAATGTGTCCTGTGTAGGTTATTAATTTCACCATCTGAGAATGAAAGGGGAGGATGCTGGGACATGCTGTACCTGAGGATGCTTGGAGGAGAACTACTAGGCCAGTGGGTCTATCTTCGGTGGACGGCCCGCTTTGGCCACAGATCACGCAGTCATAAAGAACCTCAGACTCCATCACTTCAGACGCTCCTAGGTCCATGGCTGCCTCAGTGTCAGGCGATTCTAGCACAAAAATAAATACAAATCTTAAGTTCGCAAAAGTTTCCTCTCAAAAATGTTCAACGTTATAAACATAAAAATGGGATACACTGCAACAGCTGAAGTCAATAATTACTAAATCATGAAAAAGCCCTTTTCTAGTGAATACTGAGAACGTATTCAGCGATCTGTAAGCATTTAAGCATCCAACTAAGTGAAAAACTAAAAAGGTAATGTTGTCTGAAAGGCCACATACCAGGCCAATATAGCACATTCAGTTACACAACACTGCTTTCTAATTTACACTGAAAATAACCAATTGTAAGAAAACACTTCCGACTTAGATGTTTTGGTGTAATTCCTATGGGTGGTTTCCTTACTACAGGCTGTCATGGGAAGAAGAATTACGTTGTATCCATCAATACTGGAAACAGACGTAAATTCACTCTTCATGATTGGCACAGTACTAGAAATTATTCACTCATGTGAAACTACTTTTAAATGTCAAGAACCGTGTTCAATTTGAGCAGTAAATATTGGGGACAAATGTCAAGCTGTGTAGGAAAATGATTTATTGCTTTTTGGAAGAATATGTTCTCAAGAGAGGTCACTGTGTTCCTGGGGAAATGAAAGAAGCATTAGATGTCAACACCACAGCTTTAGCTCCAGGCCAACCCAGTAACTGGAGTCCCCCCCGCCAAACGCACGAAAGGTAAGGCAACAAGGACACACTCAATGTTAGCGTGCTGCTGTTTGATGCTTCCTACAGAATACATGTGTGAACCCTTTTTAAAAGTACTGCACGCTCACGATAAAGTTGTAATTGTTCTTATGTAGGCCGGTTTTCGAAGAATGCGGCTTTGGTTAAGGATGACACTGATTATCTACTTTCAGATTGGTTTGGGATAACTTGTTCAGGTTTATTTCTACAAGTACAACATAAGAACTTGGATTCACCTCCATTTTCTTATAAAGGAAATTTGAATAACATTTCAGAAATATCTGAAAAGCTGGGCAAATAAAACTAAAACTAATTATTAACTGGGGAAATATTTAGGGAATTTTATTGACCCTTTAATACAGTTATAAAGAAACAATTATACATATCCAATATTTTATTTAATAATTTGCATTATATACTTATTTTGAATATGATTGATACAAAGTTTGAGTTGGCCGATATCTTTTTTCCAATTGAAAGATACTAATGGAATAGTTATGGCAATAGCTGGAATGTTTATGATAACATGGGTAATTAATAATTAATGTTTGATATTACATTTTATTAAATGTGTGAGGCATCATTCTGCATTCTGGCTTCAATTCACCACATGTGTCGACAATTTACACAGTCCCCAAACTGCTGTACGCATGGATCAGAGTTTCCATTCAGGTGCACAGTCTCCCATCAGGTTTGTTTTTTATAGATCACAACTTTCTGCATGGAAGTGGCGTATGCCTCTGTCAAGCCCTGTTCTGTACGTATGTAACATATTTAAAAGAGACCCCAAGAAGTTATGCGACATTAGAACAGACAGGGTTTTTTTTTTTTCTATCGGCAAACATCCACTTCCACTGCATTCGCTTGATTTAAATTGTTATCTTCCCATCCCATTTAAAATCATACTTTGCTACATGATGCAAAGCCAGTAGAGAGTTTGAAATGCAGCAAGGAAAGTTACCGCTCAGCAGGAAGTGTCCAGAGGAGGTCATCATACAGTCCTGCCGGGTCCGTTTGATCACAGCAGCCATTATTCATTCACTAACCATGATGTGTCACGGTGGGCCCTCGGAGTCCAACCCACTATTAGCGCCTTCATCCTACGTGCCCTCAGCCAACAGCCAACAGCCAACCACAATCCCACAGGAGCGCTCTTCTTTCAATTTCTACTAACAGGCCTGCAGATTCTACAAGCAGGGACTTGGCCCACTGTCACCTTGCCCCAATGAAAATGTACAACAATGAAAGGTTTATTTCAGCCAACAGCAGCAAGATGTCCTTCACACTAAAACGTGTCACTGTGTTTTATGCACTATAAAAGGTTCCGTACACCTATGTCAGAACCAACTCAGTTTGATGAGCACAGTCTACCATGGAGGACGTTGCAGCTGTATCAACAGATTGAGAATGTCCATTCTATACTGAAGTAAGTTTCCAGAATCATACAAAAGGAGGAGGCCTGCAAACACCACCCAGAGAAATGTGTTCATTTCACGAGAACTAAAAACAAACAACAAAAAATAAATAAAATCATACTTTACAGACTTGGAAACACATCCAGACTTAAAAATGAGAACTTCGTCTCACAAGTTGTGACTGTTCAAACACAATGCATGTTTTAAAACTCACTGGATTAGACGCAAATGAGAAGTTTAGGTGCACTCGTTAGACAAGTTTAGGTGCACTCGTTAGACAACTTAACGATGGGGAGCATTGTACACACTTGGCTTGCCTGTTTGGCCGAACAGCATTAAGCTAGAGACAGTAGAGTGAATACTGCGCTTTGATGTTACTGTAAGTATGCCCAGTAAAGATTGTGGGAGCCCATTTGACCCCTTGCTGCTGCTTTCCTGATCTGCAGCGCAACCTGCCATGATTTGGTCCTCTTTACAAACTATTTTTTTTTCAGTCACTGCTGCAACAGCTGTGTTAGTAGTTTGAAGTTCTAAGACAACAAAACTGAGGCAACCAGTTGGCAAAAGGGTGAGCTGGCCTTTTCTTACCAACATCCATGGCCGTTTCCATGAAACTCTTCTGTCGGGAGGCAAATTCAGCAAGCAGCTTCTGTTGTCTCTCTCTCGCTCTCAGACGTCTGAAAGTAGAACATGCCGTGTTTAACTTGGGTCCAAAATCAACTGAATATTAATTTACATACGAGGTACAAAAACAAAAGTATAGTCATACAAAAATAATCCCTCTAAATCAACACTTACAACACACAAGACGTGTCTCTGCCTGCGATCTTCTCTCGTTTTCATTTTACTGTGTTTGGGATGTTTCAGGGAGTTTCTCTGCTGTTTATAAACCACAACAGAAAAATCCTACTCTTAACTTTAAGACCTTTTACATAATTATCCTAGTGATATTCTATTAAAAAAGAATTTAATTAAAAAAAGATATACTAAGCAAGTGAAAACAGGGATTTCATTCACTGCTCTTAGCACCCACTTGCTCCATTTAAGAACATTAATCTAGGCATTACAGTAACATGGGAGTAACATGTTGTGCAGGGCATGTTTCACCCTTCATATGTGCGGTGAAACAGACCACACACACACACACACGCACATGCACGCGCACACACACGTCGACGATTTGACCAAGGCTGTGTTATAAAAGTTGGAAAGGTTGCTTGAACTAATAGGGTGGGTTGAGCTGCAGACTTTCAGGGTGACGGCTGACTGTAAATTAAGTCCCTATTAAGAGGACCTAAACAAATGCTGACAGGAACGTCACAGCTCAATAATTCTCACGCCTCACGGGTGCCAACAACCTGCTTGAGGAACGGGCAGCAGCTTCTCACTTCCACTGACCGCACTACTGCCTGATGGTTGCCTTGGAAACAGCACTTTACCTATGTCTGTGGGGTGAAGCCAACCCCAAACGCAGACAATTATTAAATGGTTATAGCACATTCCATCATCATTAGAGGAGGTAAATGGGAGACACGGACTAGTGGGTGAATGTGAAGGAGTCAGAAACCCCCAGCAAGTTTGATTAGATTTTTTTCAAACAGAAAATAGACATTTTAATGGCGGTGCAAAGATGATATCATTAGATAAAAAACATTTTAAAGAGAAAAACGTAAAGACCGTTTGATATCTTAAAATTCTGTAAATTTGGCTGAAAAAGCATAATCTGCTGCTGCTTTGGCCACATGTTGGTGTTAATATACAGAATATCTGTTTTTCAACAACAAAAAGAAATAATGAGCAAAATTAATATGCACCATGAGCGACGTGCGTAAATGTAAAACCATCGTGGCGAATATGTTATTTAACAAAGAAACACGGTACACTGTTATGTTACCTCTCTTCCTTATCCATGGTTTTCTTGTCAGCGGGACTGTTCTTCTTTGGTGGCACAGGAGGACACACCTTTCCACAAATGTCCTGGATGCTACGCTTGATTTGGCAGCTGCGCGTGGCCGCCTTGGTGAGGATGCGCTCGATGGCTGTAATGCCATCTCCGTGAGTGTGCCGGCTCATGTCCATCTCCTCCAGCCACGACGGCGACAGAGAGTTTTGCTTGGACGACAACTTCTGGTGGAGCTTGATGAGGAGAGACAGCATGCTCTCCCGGATCTCCAGGATCTCGGTTACCAGCTGCGGGGGGGTGCCTGGTGGGACCCAGCGCGTTGAGGAGCTCTTGGGCCTGACAACCTGGGTGGCTTCAGTGTTGCTACGGTTGATTATCTCCTGGAACTTCCTCCTCCGCTCCGCTACAAGGCTGAACACCTGAGCTTCCCGCAGATTCTAGGAAAAAATAGAATGACATTTTTGACTGAAATGAGTTTGTATAGGCGACAACAATCGAGTCTGGCAATGTTAATGCCATGCCCTATGATTAAGTGGACACAATGTAAACACATGTGGTACATAAATAAATTATGTGCCACACAAACAAAAATTGTCACCGCACATAACATTGCAAGTATCAAGCCGACATCATATCAGCAAGACATGCAAAGAGAAAACTATTGTGACCAGCATCCCTGTATTCCACCTGCATCTGGGTGCTTTGTCAGATCTGTCGTTGGAGCACAAACACAATCTCCTAAAATGACATCACTAGTAGTCTGATGGACTTTGATGGATTGGAGGGGTGATTCATTACCATAGTCAGACAAGCACAATACGCAAATTGAAACGCCGATTATAGAATTTCAGCTAACGTTTCACAAATAACTTTGCCGATACCAATCGGAACAACCATGTTCCTGCAGAGAATTCAAAAGCATCCTGATGGGCACACAAGCCTTCTGAAGGACAGCCATGACCTGACCTGACGAAAAGGACCCGAGCTGTACTGTTAAATAAAAATATATAATACAGGCCAGTCAAGGAAACATCAATCATATTGCCATGCGGTTAAAGACGTTTACCCAAACCTGCATCTCGCATATAATTAGTTTCAGCAGTCAAGAGGGAAGGAAACTGCTGAAGCGCAGCTTTTAATCACACCATAACACACCAAGGCAGGCCTCCTTTGAAAGGTGCAAAGAAATCCTTTCATAATTCAGATTTAAAAAAGTAGACAAACACAGCTGCAGGTGGCATCAAACATCAGCCTTTTTATTAAAAAAAAAAGGATGTAGATACCTCTCTCCAATTCCCTGAAAGACGTCTTGAGTTCTGTAGAGCAAGTACAGCAAAACCAATAACAATAACAGTAATTATGTAAAAAAAGAGGAACAAAAGACGATACAAAAAACATATTCATGTCAGAGCGAGCGCAAATGTAATGTGTAATGTCCTAAAACTATATCGTAGAATGCTGACTGCTACATTGGGCATGAAAAAGTAAGCGGATCACCAAAGTAACTAGGATGTATCACATAGGGACCATGAACATTGGTTCCAAATGTCATGGTTATCCATCTTAAAGTTGGTGAAAAATGGATGTTGGCCCAGTAACGAGTCCTTAAGGGATGTGACCACAAACCTTCCTGGGAAGACTGATATGTGAACCTCTCCAAAATCTGAACGGGAAAATTACATATTTTCACAGCCTCTAAAAGTTGAGACATTATAGCCCACTTTCTATTTAGATTCAGCCACTACCTGCTATGTGAAATAAGCGTTTAAGAATCTATATTGTTTATGATACTGATCATGTGGTATGCTGTTTACTTGCAGCACAGAGCCATCAATTCAAGTCAGCATTAGCACCATGTATTGTTTTGTGTGTCAAACTGAATGAGTGGAAACCACGCCTTATTCTATTCTAAAACCGACAGCACTACATGCCTGGTAAGTATATTTTTGGACATTGGATGAATTATAGTCCAATAATCATTGACCTTTTAGCTTGGATCTCCTTAGAAAAATGTCTGGGCCTTGCGCATATAGAAGTTCAGCTTTCTTGCCCACCCACTGGTTTACTTCACTGCCATTTGTACTGGGAGGAGCTATACAGTAAACAACAAACTGGCCTTCAGGATAGTCACTAGAGGTTTAACTTCGAGGTGATTTTATTACAGCGATGTCACTCTGTAATCAATGGTAGTGTAATCAAGCTCAGCTCACAGACAGAGCTACCTTTTACCTGGCCATAAGAAGAAGCTTCAGTGCTGGTGCTCGGCGGGGCCTCTCTCTTCACTTCAGGAGCCGTTTCAGGAACCCGAACCCTCACAAAGTTGATGACATGATGCAGGTTGGAGAGCAGGTTTGTGCCAGGGAACCAGCTGTCATGGCAGTGCTCCTCAATGCAAGGCTCCTGAAAGCGTAAGATCGGTAAGACACTGACGGACACTAGGAGTCTGCATAGTGAGACGCTTGGTTGTAACTCAGACATCCGTATCTCACCTCATCCTCCTTGTTGTCTTGAACCTGGTTGTCCAAACCCAGCTCGATCAGGTACAGCACCATGCACAGCACATGCTCTGACATGTTCGGATGATCCATCCATATCTAGACAAATCAAACTATAAGTTAATACTGAAGAGCAGACAAATATCATCCCCCTCACTACTGATACCAACTAACCCCCTGGTGTTAACATTAAACAAGTGTTTGCCTGTCAATACTTGTCTTTTTTCCCCCTAAATAATCCCTCTCTGGTATTGTACCAATATCTTGAAATATGTCAACATTAAATCATTTTCAAGTGATATTACAGTTCTACCAATTTAGCTCAATACGTGAATTTAGATGCAAGATCAGCCCTGTAATACACCGCATGACTAGTCGTTAAAAAGGTTCACCTTGTAAAGGAGAGTGAATATCACAATGTGCAGCGTCTTGCAGTGCAACAGCTTGATGAGGCCTTTGTAACACGGATGGAGAGCCGTCCTCTCCTTGTAAGGTGGCCATGGGTTGCCAGTGTGAATGCCAGCCTGTTTTAAACTAGGTGACGTAATCAACAAGAAAGAAATGATCAGAGCAACGACAGAGGAACACACAGAACATGGTAATTCATTACCAAACCAATAAGGGCGGGAGCTAGCTTACATTCAACATAATGGTTGTATTGCCACATAAAGCAAGACGATGAAAGTTTAATGAAGTGACACCTTACATTGTTCAGAGTAATTCACTGCACAAAAGATTGTAGTCTATGCAACAAAGCAGCCGACGGGCAGCACAGTCACTCCCTATAATAGTGATGAGGGGATCATTTTTATATAAAACTAGGGCCAGCCTGACAGGCAATCCATCATATTCAAACAGTGTGAATGAGCAACATGAGGCTGGTATCAGACTCTGAAGGTGGCAGTGGCAGCTTCAATATGTTTCAAGGAAAAATATGCCTTTGTTTCAGCTTTGTTAGTGCATGTAAAAGAAGTATAATTAACTACTTTCAAGCACTAACAAAGAAGGCCTAAAATCCCATTTAAAAAAAAAAAGGTTATCTTCCCAACTTCTATTTCAAACACAGACGTTCTCAGTGAGAGACCCTTCATTATGATTAGCATCTTCACACGTTCCAGCGACCATAAAGAAAATGAACCCCAAAGTATCTCCTTCACCTCCATGCGCACATTTGTCTTGGGAGACGTCTGTACCACAATCAAACAAGAAAGATTTCCTCAATTCTATTACAATTTAGACATACATTTAGAAATATTGATTTTTCTCGACAGCTATCTAATTGGAACCAACTTGAGCACCCAGTAGATCTGACCTGTCTTATCATGTCCCTTTGTGGGTAGAAGAGAAAGAGTTGACCCTACGACACTAAACAGAGCATGATGCAGGTTGGTGTTGTCAAGGACGACTGAGCAGGAACATCAGAAAAAAGAATTAAGTACGGTCAAGCTAAATGTGAAGACATTATGTGACAAACAACGATAAAAACATTTAAATAAAAATCACTGCTTATCAAATATTTATAATATAATTATAAACGCACCTTTTACTTTGGGAAACCAAGGCAACAGTGTTAACTTACAATGCTGAGTATCTGTCCATTGCGGACTGGACGTCACGCCGATAGACTGTTCTGAGAACGACCATGATGGGGTCAAATTCCTTCTCCCACACCTCCGCTAGTTTTGAAAAGGGGGAGAAATGTTTTGTGACCTCTGGTAAAGAGTGAGATTGATTCACTTTCTTCATATTTTCACTTTCTCCACGTGAGTGGTGTAAGCCTGCCCCCAAGTGGTCTGCTGAGTACAAATGACATCGCTCTATTGCTCAAGGCTTTCAGGCTTTTCATTTTTAGCATTTTGACTAATTTCTATTCACAAATTAGAATCCAAAGTAATAAAATATATTGTATGTATTCCCTCTTGGTTGGTTTTGTATGATATGTGCATATCTACCTATAATAGGGTTCCTCTGGCAAGTTCGATTTAAAGGGAAAATTTGCAGATTTTCTACACTAGCTCTACATATCCGAGTTAGTTATATGGTGTGAAAAACTCCCACAATTGTTACTGATGTTCTCCGTCTCCGGGGCGCAGCTGCAGAATGCTCACTGTGACGTGACAGTGACGTACCTGGTATAAGGAAGAACTACTGAGTGCTACTTTTGCCTTAAAAGCTGTGTGGCACAACGCCGTTTAAAAACATCCTTGTTCTCTTTGTTTGTGTTACTTTCCCAACAGTAAAATTGGCATCCCAATTGATGAGTCCAGAGGGTGGTATGGATATAGCATAACCACTTCAAGACACTTCTGGGACATCCAACAGGTTTCTTGCTACAATGGACTGTTAATAAATCCTGCCTTCCACATGCACATCTTACCTTTTGGTGTGTACATGCCCTGCTGCATGGAGCCTCCAGGCTCGAACACCGGTGCTTTGAAATCAGCCACAGCAGAGAGCATGTCCTCAAAACTACAACTCCCTGGAACAATACCACTCTTTGGGTTGGGATTCTCAGGAATCTAAGAAAACACTATTAAGGAAAAGAATTGCCGTGGATGACTGAATATAATTTCTCTTTTTTAAACATATTTGTATTGAAGGATACGAGGTCTAACAGCGCGCTGTGTGTGCGGTCATTCATGCACAACTGCGAGACCATTTCACCCCGAAGGATCTCGTCATCCGTCATCCCTGTTAGTGAGAGTGAAAAGTAGAACGTAAGGACAAACTGATGAAGATCATAGCCGGACATTAAATGTGGAGGGGTTTAAGCAAATAGCATGTTGTGTCTTTTAGTCAATTTAAGTCATAGTCTGCCTGTGACCACAGTTCCTTTAAAATAATGCAGATATATTTCACCATATATATTTCATATTTTATTATATAGCATTACTGAGGCTTGTTTTATTTTATTGTAAGTGGTTTGTTAAGTTCTTGAAGACTGTGTGCATCCTCTGTTGTACCACTTACCCAAATGAACACGAAGGCTTGTCAATATGACCAAAAAGGTCAGTGCTCCTTCAAGCATCGGCCTCTCTTGCTCAGAGTCCAACACAGCATTCTGATGCTGGGATGCCATGGTCAATAGGTCTACCACTTTGAACCTGTGTGACAGAAGACAGCATTGCATTACAAATCGTACAATATTATATGAATGCATGTGGAAGAGTTTAAAGCTTACCTCTCAAAAACACTTGAGATAAAGTAGTCAGGATCTAGTCTTGATGCACAGACCTGTAAAAGAAAAAGAAAGAAAGAAAAATAAAATAAGAGAAAATTAAAATAATGATTATTATTACAGTATATGACTGATACTGATCGTTTTCTATAATATAGCAATACAAACCTGGAGCAAATATATGTCTGGGTCAATCATGGAGTTGCAGAAGTGTGATTGCACGTAGGTCATAGCCTGTCCCTTGATCTGCAGACCATTCCTGACCCACATGTTGCTGTGGATCTCTGACAGGCTTGCCTACAGCCATACATAGCAACATATTAGTTAACATGTGGATACAGACTTGGAGAGAATATAGATATAAATAAAAACCACAAAACTGTTTATGGGCTAAGTGTTATACCTGGATTTGGAGTGGATGCACCATTATCTTCATCAGCATCTCTTGGTCGGGCAGGAGGCTATCCAGGTCCAGGCCTTGGCACCTCACAGCCTGAGATTTTCAAACAATTATATTGAAAAACACACACAAACATACTGCAGAATTATGACTTAAAGAGATAAGCGCTTCTGACATACCTTGCTGAGGAACATGGCATAGTAACGGTGCAGTGGCAGGTGAAATGTCACTTGATTTGGAGCAGGCTATAAAAGATTTAAGAGCCATGAGAAACAGGTGGGGAGAAAGCCTTGGTTGTAAACAGTGGTGTGGCTTTTAAATATACCTCGTCAATGAAGCCAATGGCATCAAACCAGATCTGCAGGGTCTCCAAGCAGTAGCGTACCACAGTTTTACTATATTCCTGCGTCTCCTGTGAACAGAATTTATGTTAAACATCGACATAGGGTCAGACAGTAAGTGCATACATGCCAGGATATGTTCCATTAATAATTTCAGATTATCAGGAATGCACACAGGAGATGTGTAAGAGAGGAGTCGGAGTGTAAAGACAGACTCACTTTGACTTTGCAGTGTGTCAAGAGACCCCACATTGGTTGCGCACAGGCCTCAAGCTCTGCTGCAAATGCTGCATAGTATGTCTGAGATTCAAATTCCACATGTTCATTCAACTCCCGCTTATTCAGGTTCATACCTATCAGAGCAGGAAATGGTTGAAAATGTTAGACAGTCACCAGCATTGTAATGCTCATATGAACAATCAATATAAAAAGCACATAGTGGACCTTGTGTTTTGAAATTTCAGCGCCTACCTCTGAATATATTTCTTTGATCATGCACATATTAAAATGTCTGTGTATACTTATGTTACCATATTAGCAAATGGGTTTCTATTCTTAGAAATAAAATGTGTCTGATGAAAGCCAAATGAATCTCTATTAAACACAGGAATGTAAAGCAGGATCAGTACAGCACACATGCAGAGAATGTAATAGTGACACTGCACATTAAGTCAGCAAGAGGATACTCCAGCCCACTTTGCGAGGGTGAGTGATATTTTTAGGGACGTGGGGGTAGAGTAGACACAGCAAAAGAGCAGCACCAACCACACTCCTAATTCAGTGACAGTCATACACCTCACAACTCACTTTTTTTCTGAGGCATTATCAGTAGAAAACGGGTGAGGTCTGTCTGTCTGACTAAACATAATGTTGATACATTAAGTCTTTCTAAGTCTAGAAAATCGGCACACGCATTCAAATCAAGGGTTGTGTTCGACCTGGAGAAGATGCTATGGGATCCAAGAGCAACATCTGTTTCATGACCATTTGTCTCAGCTGCTAAACTTCTAATCTGAATTATCAAAAAGGTATCACAGGGAAACCAGAGCATCTGTACTGGATACTTAGTTATGCATTCAAAGTTTCAATTTATTGTGGAAATGTTTTCCAAAATGGATGCATGGGCACCAACATTTATTTGAATATACCATATACCTATCCAACTATGACTTACCTTGGAAAAATGACACAAAGCTCATCCAGAGCATCAACAATGAATGGTCCTCGAGGAACTTCTTTGCTACACTTTGGTGTGAGAGGATGTTAATAAAATCACTAACTAATGGCCAGTAGGTGTTGTTCTTCAACAGAGCTTCACTGCAGTTCACCACAACATGGCGACTGTTCTCTTCATCTACAAGAAACAAGAGACAAGAAAACACAAACATCAAGTTAATTTTGGCTCACTTTGTATTTCGTCATTTAAAATCAAGAAGAAAGGGACAAATAGGAGGAGAAAGACAATAGACTTGCAAGTTACATGACTCAACACCGGGCTGCATTACAGGGTAACAATTCTGTCTGCAGCATAAAAAAAAAACTTTAGTTCAAGATAATTCACTCAGAGCCTTGACAATGAGAAAGGTCAGAGTTGTGCACTGAGGAGGATTACAAATGGAAAGCAGAATAAAAAGCTAGAGTTTGCTTTTTTGAAAGCATTTCACAGGCTTCATGTCCCCAATTTGTTCTACGAAAAAGAGTATTCAGTTTTCATGATTATAGTTAATGATGAACCATTAACATAAATATAATGACCTCCTGGTATGATGTTATCAAGGCTTCATGGACCAATCCATAACAGTGGATCTTTTGAGTAACTGAATACAATGGAATTATGAGCTTTGACATTAAAGCTCCATCTCTGAAGGTGAATTTAAGTTTGGTAATGCAATCATTTTACCATGTATAGTACCAGAGAAGTTAATGATCAGTCTGTAACATCAGCAGTCACTTCTAAAAAATAAAAAAAACAATATCCAGAAAAGCATGTTGTTCACAACTGTTCCAAACGGAGTAACAAATCAGCAACCTGCTACATCCTCTACAGAGCTTTTTTGAAGTGGGACGAGGTTCAATTCAATTCAATTAAGTTTATTTTGTATAGCCCAATATCACAAATTACAAATTTGCCTCAGAGGGCTTTACAATCTGTGCACAGTGTGTAGGTGTGCTCAATCCAAAATTATTAGACGTCTGACACAATTGGACAACTTACCCTGAAGTTCACTTTTAATAAGGCAACTCTCCATCATGTAGAGGAGGACTGTGACCATGATATCCAGCAACTGACACTCTTCAGTCACATGTCGAGCCAGCTCCTCGTTGCTAAACAGCTGCACACTAATATGTACAATGCGGTTGGACATAGTATCCGACTCGTGGCTTTTCATCAGAGTTTTCATGATGAATGCATAATGCTGAACAAATGTTTTTGTAAATGTGATCTGCCAGAGAGGAAGAGAAAAGCCCATAACACACAATTAAGGCGTACTGTTATGACGCCGTCGCTTTTAAAAGGAGGATTCCATTTCCTTTCAAAACACACACACACACACACACGCACACACACACACACACACACACACACACACATACACACATACACACATACACACATACACACATATATATATATATATATATATATATATATATATATATATATATATATATAGCACCGTTTCAGTTTTTGTTTCAACAGAAGGCCAGACATGCATCTGGTGAAATAATGTAATCGTGAGAGTAAATACCTTGTAATCTTGATCTGGCAACATGTTTAGTAGGAAAGTGACCATCTTCTGAGGAAACTCATATTTTATTGTCCAAAACAGCAACTCCTCCAGAAAGCACTTATGCTTCAGAGATTCAATAATACACGGATCTGAGGGCAGAAAAGGGACATGATAAGATGGCCATTTTGTGTACCATGTACTAGTGCATTATACTTTCTTTACATTTACCTTTGGTACTACTGCTCAGCTTAACCCTCTTCCTCTGTCCAACAGACTGTCCTGCATCTTGGTCCTCCTGAGAGGAGAAAAATAAAAAATAGGTTTACAAAATGTTTAACAGTTACTTTAGATTATTTCATATCAATACTGAAAAATGACTAACATGAAATGTTAAAAAGAAACTCAATTTATCATTACGATAATTTAGTCATCATTTAGCTAGGCAAATTATTAAGTAAAATGCCCAAATATAAACCTTCAAGAAATCTATGGGCATTTTTGTTTTTTACATTTAAAAAGACGAAATGATGATTCTATTATTATTATTGAATTTAAGTACTAACTGGTAAAAATGTGTTAGTTATTCTATGCATGATGCTGGCACAAACCTCTTTACTAGACTCATCTGGGCTCCCTGGTGCGGTGGTTCCTAAGAAAACCAAGAAAAAGATTTAGCCAAGTAGCCATTAGCAGCATCGAGCCACTGGACACAAACATACAGTTGCCCAAGATATCACAATATGCAAAACTGAATTTGTTCAAACAGCAATATTCAACATGGGTTAAAATAAGCTACGACACACGGTCTAATTCCTTAAAAAAGTCAAGATTTCATTTCTCAAGAAAAAAGTGCTGAGATCTGAGCTGTTTGGCAATTAACTTTATTTGTTTATCTTAAACTAATGATACTATACATTAATATTATCTGGAATAGCTATGCAGCTCAATACTGTGCAAGAGTGTTCGAGAAAATGGTTACTGCAAGTTCACAGGATTGTGGCTCGATCGAATAATGTGTGAAAGATAAGTCCTAACATTAACTTAACATTTCTGACACCTGCAAGGCTCGGGCTCATGAAAGCAATTTCAACGACCGACAGATGGTTAGTGGCAATATGTTTCATATAAAAAGGTAATGGTCATCTTACCCAATAGGACCATTGCTCCTGCACCTCCTTCAGCACCACCCGTGACATCAGCAGTGGCACCTTGGACTTTCTCCTCCACAGACACCAAACCTGAATTCTGCAAGGCTGACAAATACTTGTCATAGTTCTTTTTAGCATACAAATTCTCCTCTTGGCCTGCAACAGTGAAACAAAACAGTTATTGCAACAATTGGTATAAGTGACCATTGTTTAAAAACAATTAATGTTATATTCCGATCAGAATCCACAGCTTAGATGAAAATGCGGTTTTGGAATGTTCTAATGTGCGACAAAGAAACCACACAATAATATTCTTCAATAATTGGTCGAACACAAACTCCAGTATAGATATTTACCCATGCTCAACTCCTTGAATGTTTGCTGATTGGTCAAGATCTTCGTCAGTACAGTCCTCATTGCACCGCCCATCTTTGTGAGCTCCTCCAGGAAGGAGATCTGAGGTTCCAGCTGCTGCAGGACCTTCTGCAGATCTCGCTCAGTTGAGGTGTCTGGTAAAGCAAGATAAGAGATACATCAGACTCAGCACTTACATTACTGTGGAAGTAAACAGTTGCATAACACTCTGTTTTGCATGAGACACACATCATACTGTATATAAAATATCAACGAGTATGACAAAATATGAAATACTAGGATTGTGAGTCATTTTTCATAGTTACAACATTTGTTCAAGATGGTCGGAGAGCCAAAGTATATTATCTCCCTAAAGAGAAGACTGTCATGTGTGTCTTCACCTGCTTCAATGTATCCATCTCTCAGATACTGTATAATGCACAGGATGAAGTGAGGAAGGACCATCTCAGACATCAAGAGAAGGTCTCGAGGTATTGAGGGGACATTCTCCCCTGTTCTCAACCGATGCCTTCTGCAAAACCTGCAAGAAAAAAAACCCACAAAAAGTTGATGTGTCTCTCTCTCTCTCTCTCATATCAAGTTTTGTTTGAATTATAGTATCATTCCATTAGAGGCTCCATATTGGTCCTGCCAAACCAGAAGGTTGCATGTAAATATAATTTAATTTGACCTTTAGTCTGTTATATAGATTTACTTGTGATCGCAGCACTACATTTAGTTCATTATTCCACTGGATTGAGGTTTAAAAATGGTTGTGATTAGCCGAGCATTACAGGGCAAGCACTTGGGACCTTCTATTTTTTTTTTAAACCCTGCCCAATACACAGTCTGATCCATAGCAACACACAAACTACTCTTGCTCATATTGCTCAGACAGTTTGACTGAGACAAATTAGTCAGCAGAAAAGTCAGCTGCTTGATGTCACAATATGTTGTTACTTCTGAACAACAATATCCAAACTATGCACATAATGATATGTTTTAACTCAGTCTTGCAATATTTTATCTAAATTAAAATTATACATTATGGTTTTCTAAAGAGGGAAAACTATCATTAAGAACAACAATAATTGTTATTGTTGTTATACAATAAAAAAAAAATCATAGCTATGCCTGTCTGCAATAGGGCTGGGCAATATGGAGAAAATATCACAATACGTTTAATCAAACACCTCTATATCGATATTGCCACAACATTGTTCACAAAATATGCACGCAACGAGATAACTGGTAAATAACCATCAGTAATGTGGCTATATTGACTAAATAGATTAAAGTAAATAACAGAGCAGAAAACGACCAAGTTCAGACTATTACATCACTTTTGTGTAAAGCCGCCTTTAAATCAGGACAAGACAACTATGTCATGCTACGATATTAAGATATCTTATCTCATATGACGATGTCGATATATAATACCATTATATGTCCCTAGTCGGTAATACAGACACGTCGAAGCTACAGCTGCGGGTGTCATAATTACAGTGATGGTTAGCCTGGCTAGCCCCTCGGAGCAGAGATAACTTGACGCACTTGGTCGAGGGTTAATAATACAGCAGCATTGGAAAAAACAGCTGCTGACGGGCTGTAATCTGCCTCCAGATCTCACAGAATCACCTGGAAGCTAAACAGACTCCGCAGATGAGGACATCATCAGAATTAGCCCACTGTCACACCGAGACCTGTCACTGGCCGATAGCTTAGCTTAACCCGTCTCACTAGCAGCTAGCGTTAGCTCGGACTTACCCACTCTCCCGCATGACATTCCCGTCTCCACAGTCACAGGCCCCGCCGGCCTGGCTCCGGAACATGTTGAAGTCGTGGCCCGTGTGGTCTCCGTTGTTGAAACACTCAGCGCACAGGGACATGCACGGGGAGATGCCACAGGTCCGGCATCGATACGCCACGAAATTGGCCGTCCAGACCAAGCCGCACAGGGTCGCGTTGTCGTAGGACCGGACGGTTTTGCAGAACTCCTCGAAGCCTTCGCCTCCTGCGATGAGACATTTGCACCAGTCGAGAGCCTCGGTGTCCGCCGCTGGGGTTTCGGGATTCAGCACAGCGTCGAGCAGCTCCTGGAGTTGTCGGACCCCGGAGCCGTTGTCAGCCCGATTCAAGTCTGCCTTCAAGTGGGCTGCGGTGGCTTTCTTGTCCCGGCGCAGCAGCGACGCCGCCATCATGCACTCTGGGCTTGTTGTTCCACTAATTTATTTTTGTTGTCTTGTTTCCATGTTCTCGGGCTTTCTCGCGGTAGGACTCGTTGCGTCGTCCTTCGGCTGACGAGTTCAGCGGACGCTCAGTGTCCAACGATGACGGGTTCCAGTTTAGGTCCCTGATCGAGCTCGAGGCGTCTGGCTCGGTACGTTCTGGTCGTTTGTTGTCTAGTTTAGTCGAAAAAAACAAAATACAGAAATACCATTTTTTTGTTTTGTTTTCGGTTGCACAAGTGTTTTTCTTTTTTTTTTTGTCTGAATCTAAAAACGTAAATACGAGAGAACCGAACTAAAAATAACTAGCCGATTTTAGTTTTTGCAAATCCTTTTTTGTTTTTTCTTTTGAAGACAGACGGCAGGCGACCCGGAAGTACAAATATGTCCACAAAAAAAGCCACGGCAATATAAGTATTGCAGGCAGGTAATATAGTTTAGTTAAAGTCATTTGTGTGTGCAAAGTTGTTGCTCGTGTATTTTGTTTCTTGAGTGAACGCAGAGCAGAGTATTTATGAGACGCACAGTAAATGTGTGTACCCTTTCTACTAGTAGATGACAGTATAAGTGGATTTAACCCATACATTTAGTTATATGTACCTGTGTCTTTGATCTAGGTTATTGATAAAGACGTATTTGCTGTTTATTTTCTCGGATATTTAATGTTCATGGTTAATTTGCAACCTAGTTATAAACATCATGTATTTACTTGTTATATGTGTGTCATTTTACAACCAAACATTTCTACATGGTGGAGTGGGCATGTGTTGGATCACGAGGCAATAAACAATGACAATTAAAAAATAAAGAGACAGTTGGTTTATTCTTCCCTGTGCTTCCCATTTTTACCTTCGTTACTATATCACCACTGCACCATCATGACTGTTACTGTCAAAAATAATATAGCACTGTGTTGTGTGGTCGGAGTTGACTATGTTAGTTATTATAAGACTGAAACATGGAGAGCACAGCTACTCACATTTCAAAGATGTTTCACATGGTTATAGGAGTCAAATTATTATTCGGTGTTGTTGCCTGTTAGCCTATATCTGTGCATGTACATTTATATAAGTCATATTAATTGTATGTGTAAACACTTAATGCTGATTCTGATTATATAAATAACAATATATTAATAGAGGTAGTTTGCTGTTCCTGTAAAACTGAGCAGCAGGGCTATTGGGTCTCCCAGGCTACATGTTGGTCAGTAACACATTTACATCAGTAGGTCATGACCTTTCTTAGCTAAGAGCAGTAGCTCACAAGTAATATCTGATCCAATGACACTCTTTGGAGGACACCTCACATTTATCAGATCCAGAAATGGACATCACCCTGGACAACGTTTCTAGAATATTTAAGGTCAGTAAAAAAGGTCACATGCCCGTATTTCAGGTCACATGCCCTGCTTTGCATCTCTCTTCCAAATAAAATAATAAAAGAAGTATTTGCAAAAAACGGTTCTTTCGTATAAAGATAAAACATTATCTAAGAGACAAAGTGTGACTGTGTATAACATTTGGTACATGATCAATTATCAAATTAAATAATCCCCCACTTTTAGAATATACTTCACCGTTTCGTGTTGTACATACATTGTTTTTTACTTTTATGTATTTAAAAACAAATATTTAGTTTTATTACATTTTTTAAAATGGTTTAACTGTACATAATTTATTTTATAATACTACATTTTTTGTTTTCTCCTCTCACACTTATCAGTTGTATTGTAATGAACTATCTCATACTCTAAAAAGCTTGTTTGTGTCAGCATGCAAGTTGTTAAATGAAATAACCCCCTATGTTACATTTTTATAAGACACGTTATTCATATTGTTTCACTTTTTATTTTTGATTAAATGTGTTTATATTACATATATATTTTAATGTATTATTATTTGTAACCATTATTATTATTACTTCATTTTTTTGCGCAATCTTGTTATTGGTTGTATTTGAATTAACTAAATCATATTATAAAATACCAATTCGAAACGTTGCATACAAAAATGTATTTCATAAAACAAACAACACATTCATGGAGGAACTACGATCACGCTTTCCGGGGTCGACGCCGGATTGTTTTGGTTGATGCACATTGCACGTATTCTAACGGAAGTCGTCTTCAAATAAGCAATAAATATACACTTACAGCGGTAAGAGCCGAAGAATAAACATTTGAAATAATTATCAGTGTTGTCACAACGGTTGTACGTAGGCGTGGGACATTGCAGTCGTTAGTAATGAAACTAAAAGAGTTAGAGAGTTGTTTACAGCAAGTGGACACGTTTGAAGAGCCAAAGATCCTCCTTGAGCAATATCCGACCAGTCCTCATATAGCTGGTGAGGTGACAACGTGTGCTTACTGGAGTTTGTCGCTAGCGCGCATTGTTCTCATTAACTTTCCGTCTCCCCTCCCACAGCATGCATGCTTTATACAATCCAGAGCACGTTTGATGACATTGAGGGTAAACTAGTAGCAGATCTGGGATGTGGCTGTGGAGTCCTCAGCATTGGGGCTGCGATGCTTAATGCAGGGTGAGAGTATCTGAGCGTCCAATATTGTTTTCGTCATATCGACAATCTTTTCACTCATTCCTCATTTGATTAATTTTCTCTCCCTCTCTCTTATTCAGTTTGTGCGTCGGCTTCGACATTGACAACGACGCACTGGACATATTCAGAAGAAATGCGGAGGAATTTGAGATTTCTAACGTGGATCTGGTCCAATGTGACCTGTGTTCTCTGGAAGCAGATGCTTATGCCAAAAAGTTTGATACTGTAATAATGAATCCACCATTTGGAACTAAACACAACCAGGGTGAGTAAACAGTGTATCGGGCTACTCCGGTGATTTAGTAGTGTGTACATTACATTTAATTGGGGGAAATTCAAATCGGTCAAGCAGAGGCCGAGGTATCCTTGTTTAGGGTTCATTGTATGGGTCAAAGTAGGAAAACCACAATCCTCATAATGCAAACCATTGGCATCTTTCTGTACGTGCTTCCCTTTGGGTAAACACCGATGTCTCTCAAACGCTACACCAGATGCAACACAGATTGTGTTTATAATGAGCCATATGACTTGAAGGTGGTCGAGATGGGGAAGATTTCCATGTTTACGCCTTGTTGGCATTCATGTCATCGGACAACTTATTTTTGCAGAATGTGACAAAACAGCCCAAGGTTCAGATACCATCATTCCCAAAGCTTGAAGTCAAAATTCCTTAGTGGAAGTTTGCAGTTTGTAAAAAAAGTGGACCATATCCATTACCAATTGGTTTACTGACATTGAACCATGAACTCTGGATAAAGGGAGACATCCACATTTAAGTGTTCAGGTTTTTTGTAAACCTGAAAAAAAAGTCTGCGCTTTCAGATGTTTGTCGTCATCACAATGTTGGATTTTTGACGTAAAGTGTTTGAGTCAGACTAATCCATGAGCATGGCATTAGCCTGCTCGCTTAAACACATCTAGTTTTCACAGGCCAAGTAGTTCATGTGTACTGATCTTCATGTTTTTATTCTTTGAAGGCATGGACATGAAGTTCTTATGGGCCGCTTTGACAATGGCAAAGACAGCAGTGTATTCACTCCATAAAACATCAACACGACAGGTGAGTATTTAGTTACCATAGTGGTCACATAAGGAACTGTTATTAAATAGAGCCGTCGGGGCAAGTCCAAGCCAGGTTAGAATGCAATTTTATAAAATGTCTGAAAATATCCAGTCCATGGTGATGTCCTGGTTTAGTCAATCCAAAGATATTCAGTTTAATCTAAAAATAAAAGTGGAGGAAAGCAGAAAATCTCCAATTTGAGACACTTTCATTTAGGCATGAAACAAATAGTTAAGCCCAGTCAAAGCTTAGGTCCTCATTTTTAAAACTTTGACTCGTCTTCATCTGCAGTAAGAAGATTGAAATGCACGTTTACTTCACCTGATTACAGCACATTCGAAAGAAGGCTAATGACTGGGGAATGAAGATGGAAGTAATAGCAGGTAGTAGTAATAATAATAATAATAATAATAATAATAATAATGTAAATCTTCACGATAACTAAAGTATTCAAACACTGACGACACTCTCTTTACAGAACTAAGATATGACTTGCCAGCATCCTACAAGTTCCACAAAAAGAAATCGGTAAGCTGTCTTAGTGTCACGGTGTAATTGACTTCTCACAAAAACTTATGGATTTTTATGTTTTATTTGCTATTCACATAAGCAAACTTAAAGAAAAAACTAATAAAAAAAGAATTAGCAACGCAGATTGTCTCATTCACTGTAGGGAATCTACAAAGAAAAACAACATGATGTCACACAGACTCTAGATGTCACACAGGCAGATCTTACGAAACCTACTAAATGTTGAAGTGTAATTACATTGCTGTCAAAGTGCAGATTTATGTTGAATAATAAAATCAAAATCGTAGGAGAAATAGAGATACACAAATAATGCGAAAGGCATAATAGAAAAGGAATTAAAAACTGACGTTTTTGCAAATTGTTCTCTAGGTGGACATCCAGGTGGACTTCATACGATTCTCCAAAGCTTGACATTTTCACTGGAATGGATTAAAGTTGCCTCTGCATTTTATTTTCACCGTTTATAATAAATCTTCTCAAAAAAAATTCTTGGTGTGACTTTGACTAAGATCCATTTTCAGTTTTGGCAACCTTTGCTGCCGGACCATCAGCTTCTTTTAGTTCTCTCTTTGGGGCTGCAGGTTCTGGAGGAAAAGCACAAAGTGGATCCATTAATATAATTAACAATGAAAGAGTCAACCAAGTGTTTAAGCTCCAAAAGATGCTGAACTTACTATCGTCCTCATCATCGCTCTCAAATTTCATCTTTTTGCCCTTGTACTGAGCTCTGCCTTGATCTCTGCCACCTCTTCCCCTTCGGCCTCCTCGTCCTCTGCCACCTGATCTTCCTCTGCTAACTTTTAAGAGCAGATACATTAAAACCAAATCATGGATTCAATTATTGATGATTTACAATCATTTTAGCTCAGCTGTTAAGTATTTACCTCGGTTTTTGGACCTGTTGAATGATTCTTGTTGAGCGTCGATGATATTCTTCAGTTCAGCTTTCTCCTCATCTCCCTCAAGCACCTGCCAGTTAACACTGTTTTGCTTGATTTTCAATTCCCCTCCGTTTGCCTCTTTGGCTTTATCGAATGCTTCCTTTGCATTCCCATCGAAAAGTAGGGCACCCTTTTTCAAAGTAAAAATGTATAATATTAATGACATTTCAGCTTGTTTTTTTTCTAGTGCGATTCTTGAGTTAGAGAGCTTCCTTACCTCTTTGGCCCCTCTTGTAAAATGAACCCACTTAATCTTTCCATGCCCAGAGAACAATTCATGGAAGTCCTCTCTTGAAACATCTTCAAGCTCTCCTGAAAACTTCAACAAGCAACCAGTCTGTTCATTCATAAGCAGACCCTGCAACACAAATGACAAATTATTATTACTGAGACCAGAGCCTATCCAAGTGCAAAGCTCATTAGCACCTAGGAGGAGCTCACCATTTCTTTCTCTTCTGCATTGTTCTGCTGTTGTTCCTTGTCCCTAAACATTTGGGGGGAGGGGGGTCAGTAATAAAACAATAAATAATTGTTTTAGGACAATACAGCATTGGTTTTGTACTCACTGTTTAGCTTTTGCTTTCGACTCTGCTTTGAACTGTTTTCGCTCTTCCGCTTTCTTTACATGGTAGTCTTCTCTGCAAGTAGAACAGCAATCATCATTATATAAATGGTAATATTCAAAGCAGAAAAAAATTTTTTTAGTGCAGTTTACTTCAGAAAACAAAGATGTAACCCGTCAGACCATATTGACACCTTTGGGAGACACTAGATTTTAAATGTTTAATGTAGACAGCCAAGAGTCTTTCTAGTGTATTCTTTTTATAGCTTGTATGCACAGTTTCAGTAGTTTAGTCATTTTAGTTTTTATAAAGGGTCTATTAAACATAGCTGTGATTATAGTCCCATTAGTATGACCATGCTGTAAGAAAAACCTCAAAAAATACAATTTCCAATAACTGGATTGTGAGTAGTGGTTAACAGTAAGCACCCGAGAAGTTATAACGGTCAAAATAAATCCATTAAATTCTAGAAATGTGCTGATCAGGCTTACAGATTAGAGGAATGCAGTAACTGCATTTTTCTCTCTCCCTCCAAATTACTTCCAGCGAGTCATTCTGCATTCACATCTTTGAAAGTATGTCACTACCACGTTTGATCATCCATCAGATCTTGTGCTGACGTTATTTCTCAATCAAAACACAGTATTTGTCCACTATAGATACCAAGAAGCAGGACAACTTACCTTGACAACACAAGCATCTCATTGTCTTTGAACGATTTTATGTCTGAACGTTCTAGGAACTGCTTAGATGCTTCTTCTGTGTCAAAACAGACAAACACCGATCCCTATGAAAGAATTCATTTAAATAATTAGAAAAATCTTCCCAATTCCTTGGAAAAGCATACAATTGTTGTATCGTTACATAAATGTAATTACCTTGAACTGCCTTTGCAGGGTTCTCCTCATTTGAATGTTTTCTATGGGGCCTTTCCCATTCAGCCACTCCTGAATCTCATCAAGGGAAATTCCGAGAGGAAAACCTTTCTAGATGAGAAAAGATATTACAATGTGGTTAAAACATTAGTATTAATTCAGAATATGTTCAATGAACAAATACGGCACAACATGATATGCTGATGTTCGTCAGGAAAACACCTGATCTATAGTTTTTTATAAAGTAAATATAGACCCGGTTGTTAGTTTATTAGGTACTTCTAGTCAAAGCTAATGCAGTCCAATACAACAGTCCTGCAATATATTCTACCACCATGAAGGTTATCATGTCCAGTTTTTGTTAGAACTGTTTTAGAGTGGTGTTCCTATCATTACATCCACCCTAAGTATATCCATGTGCGTAGGCTAAGGCAGGAACACCTCTGTTCAACTACAAACTATAGCCTCTATAAAATAGAATATTCGCACAGTTGAATAAACTCTAAAACAGTTAACAGAAATTGAACATGACATTCATGAAAGTAGAATATGTCACAGAACTTTTGTATTATACTGAATTGATTTGAGCTAAATGTACCTAATAAGCAATCAACCGATGAAGGTAAATGTTTGCATTTAATAAATAAATAAACCTACCATGTACACAGATTTGTGTTTAAGAGCATCTTTGTAATCATCATTCACTTCTGGTAAGGGTTTGGTTGGAGACCTCCTGACTTTAGTCTTGTCTTCGCTCAGTTCCAAGATACCAGTCTTTGATTTCTGGAGAGCTTCAACGATAGTGCTCGTTTCTGTAGTCAAAGACTTCAGCCTGGAAAGAATACAAATAATCAAATCTCAAAAGGGGTAGTAATAAAGGCAAATAAATTGCTACGACACTGCTCTTAAGTATTTAGGTTTGATTAGAAAGTAACAATACTGGCCCACACTGACTTCTGTCTACATAATATTCAAAATGCATAGACTTCAAATCAGTTGGATTTTGTCTCCAATTATATTGGCCGGACATGAATACCTCTTATTAAATCCAGCAAATAGTTCCTTTGTTCATGCAGGTGTGCCTTTCTTTATGTGTGCATGATGTGACTAGGGTCAGGATGAGGTCATGTGCTAATCTTGCCTTGCTTGTCATAGGTCATACAATGGCTACACAAACTGTTAGGTCATCACTGTCTTTCTCTAACGTTTTTAGTTGATGTTGCC